>NW_026898407.1:0-522859 GCF_033153095.1 Gastrolobium bilobum
CATCTTTTAGTGGGAGACAGCTGTATTAAATTTCCTCTATTTTCTACATGGGAATTGTTAACCCTCATTTTAAAAAACATTGAATACTTTTTATCATATTTATCGAAAAACCAAAAGACCCATAGAAAAGAGATCAGCATTAATTAATGGCAAACATGTGCATTAATATCCCACTTCTTTGAAAAGGCAAAGAAGGTCATTAGTCGTGTCATTAAAGTAAATGCATTAAAAAAGAGAGATGATTAAAAAATGATGATAGTAAAAAAAATTGGAATATTAATTCTATTAATGATAGCCTTCTGTAACATTTGAAATTTTAGTTTTTGATTTTAAAAAAAAAAAAAAACTAAACTAACAAATTGAATTTTATTTGAAATTCATTAATGTAGGTCATTCGTTTGTGCCATTCAAGTAATTAAATGCCTTAAAAATGAGGTGACTAAAAAATAAGGATAGCAAAAAATGTTTGAAATTTTAATGCTATTAATGATGGCCTTATGTATCATTGGATTTTTATTTTTTTTTAAAAAACCTAAACAAACAAATAGAAAATTTGTTATTATGTCTATTAGCATTAATTAGTGGCAAACATGTGCATTAATATCCACTTCTTTTTTAAATTTCGAAATTTAAAGTTGATATAGGTAGAAAAGAATTTAACATATTTTACTGGGAGACATCTGTATTAAATTTTTACTATTTTCTACATGGGAATTGTTAACCCTCATTCTAAAAAACATTGAATGCTTTTTTCCATATTTATCGAAAAATCAAAAGACCCTAAAAAAAGATTCAGCATTAATTAGTGGTAGACATATGCATTAATATCCCACTTCTTTTTTAAATTTAAAATTTATAGATGTTATAGGTGGAAAAAGAATTTAACATGTTTTAGTGGGAGACAACTGTATTAAATTTTCACTATATTCTACATGGGAATTGTTAACCCTCATTTTAAAAAACATTTATTGTTTTTTTCCATGTTTGTCGAAAAACCAAAAGACCCAAAGAAAAGAGTTCAACATTAATTAGTGGTAGACAGGTTCATTAATATCTCACTTTTTTTTTTTTAAATTTCGAAATTTGAAATTGATATAGGTGGGAAAAGAATTTAACATCTTTTAGTAGGGAACAATTATATTAAATTTTCTCTATTTTCTACATGAAAATTGTTAACCCTCATTTTAAAAAACATTGAATACTTTTTATCATATTTATCGAAAAATCAAAAGACCCATAGAAAAGAGATCAGCATTAATTAGTGCCAGACATGTGCATTAATATCCACTTCTTTGAAAAGGCAAAGAAGGTCATTAGTCGTGTCATTAAAGTAAATGCATTAAAAAAGCGAGATGACTAAAAAATGATGATAGTAAAAACAAATTGGAATATTAATGCTATTAATGATAGCCTTTTGTAACATTTGGAATTTTAGTTTTTGATTTTTTTTTTTTAAAACTAAACAAACAAATTGAATTTTATTTGAAAGTCATTAATGTAGGTCATTCATTCCTGCCATTCAAGTAATTAAGTGCCTTAACAATGAGGTGACTAAAAAATAAGGATAACAAAAAATGTTTGAAATTTTAATGCTATTAATGATGGCCTTATGTATCATTGGATTTTTAATTTTTAATTTTTTTTAAAAACCTAAACAAACAAATAGAAAATTTATTATTATGTCTATTGAATGGAAAAAAATTTAATATTTAAAATTCAAACTTTTTAAATTTGAATTTTTAACTTGATAGGTGGGAAAAGAATTTAACATTTAATATTTCTCTAATGAAAAAAAATATATATGTATATAATAAAATAAAATTTAATACAATAGTTTATAAATTAAACAAAAAATATTTAAAATTAATAAAAATATATGTATAGTTGAATTTTTAACTTGATAGGTGGGAAATGTTTGTTAGAATAATAAACGTACTAATTCAAATATTTGTCAACTCTTCATCTAATATATATGTCACAAATACACATACCTCAAAAAATTGATTTAAAGGAAAATATAGAAAACATATATAGATAGTAATTTAGACGCAACTATGAGAACCTTTTTTTTATGGATAAATATGGAAAACATATATAGTTGATATAAAATGCTGACAGTTAGAGGTGGCAAAATGGGCTCGGCTCGGAGGGTCGTCTCACCCCACCCGGCAACACGTTTTCATATTATTGGTAGAGATGAAGTATTATTGAGATTAAATACAATGCATTAAATATATGGTTATATATATATAGGGCTTATCATTTCTCAAGCAGCTTGAGATAACTTTATCTCCGGCTACTAAATCATAACCGTACAAGGACAGATCAACGGTAATAAAGGAAGAGAGAGAAAAATGAAATCATAACCATTCAAAGGTAAATAAATTAATATAAGAAAATAAATAAATAAAACGATGTAGTTTTGGGATAGCCGAAGATAAATTTATCTCAAGCTGCTTGAGAAATATTTTTTCCATATATATATATATTCTAATTTTATGAATAATTATTTTTTATTCATGGAATTCAGCTAATAAACGGTCTTTTGATATTACAAAATAACTTCAACTATGAAATGTTTGTTAGACTGTTAAACGTACTAACTCAAATATTTTTCAACTCTTCATCTAATATATGTCATAACTACAGAAAACATAGATGCACAGCAATCTGGACGCAAGTATAAGAACTTTTTTTGTGGATAAATATGAAAACCTATTAAATGCTGATATAAAATGTTCATAATTAGAGGTGGCAAAATGGGCTCGGCCCGGAGGGCCGGCCCACCCTGCGCGGCAACATGTTTTCATATTTTTAACCAAATTGTTATTGATAGAGCTGAAGTATTATTGAGATTAAATACAATGCGTTAAATATATGGTTATATATATATATATATATACATATATATATTTTAATTTTATGAATAATTATTTTTTATTTATGCAATTAAGCTAATGAATGGTCCTTTGATATTATCACATAATTTCAAATATGAAATGTTTGTTAGACTATTAAACATACTAACTCAAATATTTGTCAACTCTTCACTAATATATATGTCACAAATACACACAGATCAGGAAATCGATTTAAAGGCAAATATAGAAAGCATATATAGATAGTAATTTAGACGTAACTATTAGAACCTTTTTTTATGGATAAATATGGAAAACATATATAGCTGATATAAAATGTTGAAAGTTAGAGGTGACAAAATGGGCTCGGCCCGGATGGCCGGCCCACCCCACCCGGCAACACGTTTTCATATTTTTAACTAAATTATTGTTGGTAGAGTTGAAGTATTGAGATTAAATACATTGCGTTAAATATATGGTTATATATATATATATATATATATATATATATATATATTCCTAATTTTACGAATAATTATTTTTTATTTATGCAATTTAGCTAAGAACCTTTTTGTGTGGATAAATATGAAAACCTATTACATGCTGATATAAAATGCTGATAGTTAGAGGTCAATCATCTCTCGCCCACTAACACTTTTTTTCCTTATATCTATTATTTAACAAACCCGTTTTTGTGTGGTTAAGATAATTGGATTTATTGCTGTAAATATTTCAGAAAGAAACATTTAAATAAAATGAACAATCAGATTGTGATAAACGAAAATCCATCTAAACAAAAATGAACAATCAACACAACATTTTAAAATTTTTTCTTCATGTATATTAATTGATTTTATTTTGTAGCAAATTTTGTGTATAGATGAATCCTCGAGACAAGATCATATTGAAAAATAATGCAGGGGAGAAGGTTCATTGGTGGCTATATTTGAAGACTGAATTATTGAGTACATAACTATATTTGATTTGCATAATAATCGATGTCTCGTAATTGCAGAGTTTTGTTTTTGGTTTATGCTTTCAAAGTTCTGTGTGAATGCTATAGTTTTTTCAACTTCAAAAATAGCACAATATAACAAAATAATTATTTTTTATTTAAGATATTTCTCAAGTAATAGGTTTACATTTTTGTTTTTTGTTCCTACATGTCTATACCTCCACCATCGAAGATATATCCAACATCAAACTTACTTGCAAAGAATTTCTTCGGCTTGCAGAAAATGATTACGTGTATGAAAATGCTTCGATAGACAAGTTTGAATCGGGTCCATTGGAATCGATTACCAATAAAAAAATTATTCATCAAATACCGGATAACTGTGAGCATGAAAATTGACCAGTGTACAAAGGAAAAGTGTACGATCTTCAATCAATAGTAAAAGTTCAATAGAGAACGACAATTATTTTTCTTAAAACGTTGCAGGGAAAGTGACAACCCTGACATTTTGTATCGTGAAGTATTGGTTAGTTATTTCAAAAAAAAAATTCCAGTTCGAAGACGCAAGCGTTGGCTCTTGAAGCCTTGAAGACTGCAACACTAAAAGGTCATAGTGAGCAAGTGTGTTTATTGCATGCTATTGATGAATGGTGAAGATCACAATCAAAAAAAATTTGGATATGAAACTTTTGTTTCCCTGAATAAGACAAACAGTTTACAACAGTTCAGACAGGGGGTGAAATGTTTTATCCGAAGCTTGTGGGGGCGTAAAGAAATTGTTTGAAACTATAACTCACATTTATTTTGGGTAAGTATCTAATTTGTTCCCAATTCAATGCATTTGTAGAACACATTTTTTATATCAAAATGAAAGGAACTTATGAAATAAAGCAAAAGAGCTTTTATTATCTATATTATTATTAAAATAAAGTTTTTATACAAAATGTGGATACTTGATTTTTGACTATAAAAGGATGAATACCTTGAGTGTGCTGTGATAAATATATATTTTTTTACTATAATGCTATACAATCGCTTGATGATAGTAAAAATGGTACGCAACTCTTTTTTCCAGTTCGATAAGTTTTTTTTTCGACAAACCGACTGATTTTTTTTGCTGATAGTATTACTTTTGGGTGTTAACATATTAGTGTAACTTATTTAATGAGTTTTTGTCTTCTGTATCGTAGAGTAGGCACGAGGAACGAAAATCACATAGCAAATGACATATTTGGTAAGTGCTTATCTTTTAACTCCATATGTGCTTGGTGTTATTGTTACTTTGAGTGGTATGCATTATTCTTTTTTATATCCCTTTCTTTTTATATCCCTTTATCATATTTGCAAAGTTCTGTGTCAATGTCGTAGTTTTTTCACCTGAAATATAGAACAAAATAGCAACACAATTATTTTTGTAAGTATAAGGTTTGCAGTGCGATTAACCAACCACGACGGACGATAAAATTTTTGATCTTTTTCCTCCGTGCATCGCACGGGTAATACACTAGTATATGATAGTGATACTTAAACTTATTGTTTTAAGAATAAAATGATATTCTTTCATTTTGTTGGAATGTTATTTTGTTATGAGATAATTAATTTAATTATATACTAATTATCAAATAATTTATGGTTTATTTAATTGAAATTAAAAATAAAATAATATACCAACTAAATGGTTTATGTTATGAGATTTGAGAGTGACTTCCCTATCGTGGTTCCTTTGGTTGGCCGTGGTTGTACCGTCACAATTTTTTGCACTTTAGTTAATCCCAAAATGAAAACCAAGAAACAACTCATAAAAATAGTACAATTGAATTCACACTGGCAATTTCATAGAGTTGATTTCAGTCATTGAAGTTACTCAAGGCTATATGCATAACGCTTAAAATATTCCAAAGCTCCGACACGTGTACACTAGAAATCGCGATCACTTGAGCTTTAAACTCATCAGAAATGTATTTTTATTTAAACTTTTTCTAAGTTTTCTATTTTTTTTTAGTGAACATGTATGCTAGTCTTTATATTATAATTATAATAATAATTATTATTATTTATTTATTTTTTTTACAAATTTACACACATCTGAACAATTATATACACATGCAATAAGCACACATACATAAACATATTTTATTTTATTTTCTATAAAAAAATAAAACAAAATAAAATTTAGATAAGCTAATAAAAAAAACATATATTCTACGTATGACGTATCGAATTGGTCAAAAAAGTTAAACAAAAAATTGAAATTTGAAAAGCGAAATTTTTTATTTTAAATTTTAATTATCAAATTAATAACTTGTTCAAAAATCATATTTGAAATTTCAAGCATCATTTTATACCGTATCAATTAATATTAAAACATAAAAAAGTAAAAATGATAAATGCATGCACGATTCTAAATAAACTCTAGGTGTATTAGACTGGATACATATAATATTATTTTACATAAATTTAGTGAAAATAATATAAAAATTAATTATATTTTCACAAATCAATGATTTAAAACTTTCATATTATCTTATGCAAGTTATTGAATAATAATGCTTTATAGTCCTATTTGTTTTTTTTAAATAACTTAAATGGTAATACATATCTTACATACTTTGTGTACTTTTTTTTATTATTGTAAATTTAGTGTGTAATTGGATAGGCTTTTTTTTTCAATTTTTTTTATATGTATGGATAACAATTTTAGAAAAAGTCGAATTAAAAAAAAAAAGTTAAAATAATATTTTTTTAAAGTCAAGATTACTTGCTTCTGAAAAAATGCAGAAGTTAAAAGTTAAATATTTTTTTTAAAAATTTGATATTGCCCCAACCCCACTCAAACTACTTCACCCCACTGTCATCACGTATGTAGTATTTATATATGAAAAATGCTTACTAATTTTAACATTTAAATAATCTTTTTATTTAAAAGTGATTTTTATATAATTCATTCAAACGTAAAATAAATTTAGCTTTTAAAAAAGTCATTCTAAAAAAGCAAGCCGTAAAAAATTTATTTTTTTTAAAAGTCCCTCCAAACAGAACCTTAATACGTTTGACTTCAATTTAATATATACCATGTGGAATCCCACCTTTAGAAAAATAGTATTGGATGAGCTTTTACAAAAAAAACTTTTTATAATTTCCTTTTTTTAAAGTTAAAACTTTTATGTTTGGATGGAATATATAAAAAGTACTTTTAAATAAAAAAAATAAAATTATTTCGATGTCAAAATTAATAAGAAATTTTTATATATAAAATTACAAAAAAGGATTTACGATGTAGTGGCGCGGGTGGAATAGTTAGAGTAGGATTAAGATAAAATATAATTTTAAAAATTATTTAACTTTTGACTTTGCTTTTTTCAAAAAGGCAAAAAATCCTGACTTGAAAAAAAACTATTTTAATTTTTTAATTCTTTTTTTTTTTTTTTTGAAAATTACTATCCATATATGCATAAAATAACACAAAAGGACTTTAAAAAAAAAAAAACCCATTCAAACACTCACTAACAATTTGTGGCTATAATTTTTTTTTTTTGGGTAAATGGCTATAGTGTTTCTTAAACTGCACATCAAGTTGTAACATTATTAAGTTAATTGTTAAATATTAATAATTTATATTTTTATAATTATATAATTTATTAAGTATTACCAATAATTTCAATATGTATTTGACGATTGATAAAATGAGAAAAATAATATATTTTAAATTAGTACCAGCAAGTTTTACTATAGGTTCTGTCTAATTAAAGTTATTTAATTAAGCATTAAAATAAAAACCGATCTAACGATAATTAATTGGATACCTGATTCATAGTCAGAGACCACTTAGATTGATTGGTCCAGTTCATTCCAAACAAAATTTAAAAATAACAATATATCAGCGTAGCATTGGAAAAAATTAATGAATTGTCATTATACGTCTCTACGTCTATTCTTGGAAATTTGTTGGGACAAGAAGATGTGTCTTTCTTCTCGAATGAGGAATTAGTTATATCTTTTTTGATAGAGAAACTTAATACACCTACTATTTCAATGTGAAATAGTCTTTAAAGTCATACTCTGAGAACAAGGTGACGGAAGAAGTTAAATGAGAATATCTCAAGAAAAAAAAATTATTATATTTAGATTTAGGATAGTGTGGTTGGCATTTTAGTTGCCGTTCACACTACTAGGCAATAATTTGAGGGAAAATAAAGAAGAATTATTTTTTTTACTAGTAACCGTTCGATTTTATTTTTATTTTATGACTTTTTAATATATGTGGGCCCATACAATATGTGTTTGAAATATTTTTCTGCATGATAAAATTGAAACTCATAATTGAATGCCAATAACATGTTCCTTTATTTTCTGACTATAAATTAAAATTGACAAAACAAAAGTTAGTAGCATTTATAATCTTTGTAAAAAATATACATTTATTAAAAAATAAATGTAATTTTCATAAAAAATTAACGCACAATTTACTCTCTTTTTTTTAATTACATTTGACGTGCAAAAAATTAAATTAGAATATAAAATAGCAAAAATGCCACACCCCTTCAAAAAAATATAAATAAATGTGTTACAATCTAGTTCATTAACCTCTTCACCCACAAATATATACTATGGGTAGGGGTGATAAACGAGCTAGGGGCCTTTGTCTCAGCTCGTGAAGGCCTGAGCTTACATGCCTAATATTGGTTGTTGGAACCAGGCTTGGACTTGTATAAAAACTCGTTTAGTAAAAAGGCCTCAGGCTCAAATTCAAAAGCTCGGCCTTGGAGCCTCTCAGGCTGGCCTAGTATATTAATTTTTATTTATATTTTTTATACTATTTGTAATAGCTCTCTCTCATCTCAATCTATTTTATCACTATTTTATTAGTTAAACAGACTTTTTGAATGATTTTGTACTATTATGTTGTTTGGATATACATTGAATTTATGAATATTTATGAAATTACTAGTATTGTTGATTGTATATTCTGTTTGGATAAATATTTGTTGTCTTATTTTTTCAAACAGGCTAATAGGCTAAATCAGGCTTTTATTTTTTGTAAATAAGGCAGGCCTAGACCGATAATTATATTCGTAACAGGTAACGAGCTTGATAAGGCCGACATATTTAAACACAGACTTAATCTCTTAAGATCAAAACTCGGCTCGACTTGGACTGACACCCCCTTACTATGGATAAAATAGATTATTCCTTTTAACCGGTCTGGACTTTCCTACCAACCGGTATCGAACTGTATCGATTCTTTCAATTGAACCATTTTTTATTGAGACTTGCCCACATCACTTATTATTATACATTTATACTACGTACGAGGATTTCAATGTTAAAATATATTTATTATTATATTTATTATATATTTTTAGAAGAATATTATGTTTAGAAATTTTTTATTTATAAACTATATTATATATGTATTCCGAAAAATACACTCATTTGAGATACTATTCAAAATATTATAATCTATAAATAAAAAATTTACATATCTCGTATTTTTATATAAATCTGAATTAACTGATTGAAACAGTCATCTATTAATTCAGAATTTAATAACATTGCTTTGACTCCCAACTTCTTTAGAGGGAGTTATACATTTAATATAATTGTTAGATTTGATTTTGATTCAACAATCATAAAATAGTTATAAAGAAGAAATCTAAGTATAATCTCTCCAATTCTTTTTCCCCATTTTGTCATTATAATTTATTTATTTGTATTTCATTAATAAAATAAGAGTAGCTTATATTTAAAATCAAATTTTCTTATAACCACTTAAAATTATTTTATTATCTCTGGATCAAAATTAAAGTAACGGTTAAAAATATTAAAGTGATTTAATATTTCTTATTTTATTGAACAAATGTTCTCAATCAGTTTTATTTATTAATGGTTAAGATTCATTATTAAAACTATTTCTTATTTTATCGAACAAATATTTTCTTTTTTTTTTTAAAAAAATATTAAAATATTTTGCATGTTTTGATTTTTTTATAGTTTTATATTAAATATGAGGTAGGATCCTTTGACACCAGTGTCAAATTTGAAATTTGACACCTCATCCGAGAGCCATTAGATCATAAAAGATCAATGATGTCACATGCTTACAAATCAGAGTCGTTGATCTTTTTTGATCTAACGGCTCTCAAATTTTAAATTTGACACTGATGTCAAAGGATCCTTCCTTATTAAATATTTATAACTATACGAATAAAAAAATATAAATTAATGGGCACGTTTGTCCTTGTCCATCTCATTCTGCTAGTTTATAATATCACATTAGTATTATATATATAAATTAATAACGAGGTTATACTTACAAAAATTTTTGTGTTATAACATTTTACAATCATTTGTGTTATTGTTGTATAAAAATCAAATCAACAATCCTCAAGTGAGGGTTATTATGTAACTCTAAGTTTGATTTTAATCCAATGATAATAAAAATAATTATAAGAGGAAATAATTATAAGAGGTTGTAAAGAAAAATAGATTATAAATATAATTTTTTCCAAATTGAATATATTAATTTGATATCCTTGTAATAATTCTTATATAACATTTCTTTAAATTTTGAACGCGTTGATTTCCAAAATCAACTACTCATTACTTTTTAGTTAATATAATACCATAGCAATATTTTTTATA
This sequence comes from Gastrolobium bilobum, assembly GCF_033153095.1. Taxonomy (NCBI): domain Eukaryota; kingdom Viridiplantae; phylum Streptophyta; class Magnoliopsida; order Fabales; family Fabaceae; genus Gastrolobium; species Gastrolobium bilobum. Next base: position 10,456 of record NW_026898407.1, read on the forward strand.
TAAATTTTTTACTATATAATACAACACCTCTCTAATGGCACTCTATATAGCATTTGTTTAAATCAGGAACCAAACTCATTGATTTCCTATAACCTTTCAATCATCTAGAAGACATAATTAAACTCATATTTAATCTTCGTGAGCCTCTTAGCAAGCAAATAATTTATATCTAGGATCAAATTCTGTGGTGTTAATTCAATCACCCCCCGTCAGCATCTTGAAAACAGAGAGGACCTTCCGCGTTCCAAACGCGTTTATTTCCTGCATCCCACGAGGAAACTTCCAAATTTTTTCTCACTATCCAACTTTTAAACCCAAATTTATAAAGAGGACATTTTGTTTTAGGAGAAGATTATATTTATAAATTTTTTTTTTATAAATTATACTAAATATAACAAGTCATACGTCAATTAAGAGTGTGTGACAGATTATAATTAGTGTAATTTATAAAAAAAAGTTTGTAAACAAATCATTTTTCTTTGTTTTAATGTAATAATATTTTGATTAATTGTTAAATATTTATTAATTAAGAATAGGTTTTAATGTATCTATGGTGAATCTAGATAAATTATCTACATTATCTTAAAAAAAATATTATTTTGCGTTAAAAAATTATAATGAAAAAAATTAATATAATTCTAAAATAAATTATAATTATAAAAATATATTAATTTTTGCTTAAAAACAATATCTTTTTTAGCTCAATATAAATAACTTATATAAAATAAAAAGCACTTAATAATAACACTTAATAAATTATCATAAAAAAACAAGTAACCCAACTAAGACAATTAGAATACCTTAGCAACACAAGTCTATGTAGAAAAATAAACAATTTCTTTTCGATAAAAACCTCTAATGAAATGGCGATTACTCGTCGTGTGTGGACTTTCTGTCCCTATAAAACAACACAATGTCTCTCACACACGAGCAGACACAGACACGCTAGAGTTAGCTCCCTCTCTGCATCAGTGTCGAAATTCCTCCCCTTTTTCATTTCATCCATTTTGTTTTGATTACGATTCCTGATTTTGATTGATTCAACCAATCCCTCTTTTCCCTTTTTTCTTTTTTGAAGATGGATGTGAAAAACAGGGGAGTTCCATTGACCACTATCTTGCTCTTTCTGCTCCTTTCTGCCATTTTCCCATCCTCTTTCTCAGAAGCCATACATCCCCTCAACATCACGAAGGTTGCTAATTCCTTTGGTTCCTCTGCCGTTTTCCCGATTCATGGAAATGTTTATCCACTTGGGTATGTTATATATCCTCTGATTTCTTCATCAAACTTAAGTCTTAAACTAGTATCAACTTGCTTATTGTTTATTATTCTCTAATTCTTTCTGTACTATTGTTTTTACGTTTTCTGGGCTCTGGTTTTATTGGATAGCTTTGAACTTGTGGTTTTGTTATGATTTGAGCTGTGCTAATCGTTTGCAACGTTTTCTATATAACCCGTATAAGAAAAAACTGAAACTTTTTCTGATCTGGATGCTGATTCTGCTCCCCTCCTTTAATTCTCATGTTATCATGTGATGTTTGAGGATTGCATATCATTTAATCATCGGGTCCACTATTTGTCTTTGACTAGTTCTTTTCGCAGGAAATTTCAGAACCCGCTTCGTGCGTATCGAATTCATCTAGTTTTCGTTGAATGGCCCCATTATTCAATTTCTAAATATTTTTTAGTGAAAGAACAATTTACAAAAAGTTGTTTGAATTGAATGCTTTCACATGTTATTTAATACGGCGGGAAAAAGAAGGATTTTTTTTAACATGTAAGTTTGTGTCATTTTAAGTGTTTTACACAAAATATAATTGGTCTTATTTTGTGTAAAACTGAAAAATTACTTTTTTTATCTCTCTTTCCAGTCACATCGCTGACGTGTAAATTGAAAAAAAAAAAGTAACTTTTCAAAATTACATAGAGTACGACCGGTCATACTCTGTGTAAATCACTAAAAGGACACAACTCGTGTCCTTTTGAATGACACACACTAAACCCATTTAACATATATGTGTCGTACGGGAGGATTTTAACTATATATAGGTGAATTAACATGATAAAAGATGAGATAAAAAGAAATATTAAGGATTGAAAATTACAAAATTATCAATTTATTTGTTAATGGTTACGATGCTCCCAACTAATATTATCATATTAAATAACAGTTTCATTTCCATTGTTTGACTGACCCATCCCTCACTTTAATTTTTGTTTTTGGTAATTTTTATAACACACGTTACATTTATGGGTTTCCATGGTCAAAACCCTCTCTTAATAGATTTCAAAGTATATATATATATATATATATATATATATATATATATATATCGGAGAGGATTATATTTACAAACTCTTACTAACTACACCATGTATTCCTGTAAGTACATTAGGTTACACTATGTACATACTTCCGGGAGTACATAAAATTTATAAAAGTTCACTATATATATATATGTGTGAAAAAAAATTTGTACTTTTAAAAAATATAAGTTATGTCCAATATAGAGTTATATCATTTTAAACGAGAAAAAGACATAAACTAATATATTTTTTTTTTTAAACTTAAATTAAAAAAATAATCCACTTTCTTCCCCTATTATATATATATATATATATATATATATATATTTGAAGTGTTTTAATATATAAATGTAGCCCCTTTTTGGTTCATAGTGGCTTTATAATGGCAACATGGTGGATTGGTGGTTGATTTTCTAGAACTGAATTTCACTTTCGGGTCAAGTTTTATAATAATTCCTTGAATTATACATTTATACCTGTACGTTTCTCTTGATGCAGGCATTACACGGTGTCCCTGGGCATTGGCAATCCCCCAAAGCCTTACGACCTAGACATTGACTCCGGTAGTGATCTCACTTGGGTTCAGTGTGATGCACCATGTAAAGGTTGCACAAAAGTAAGTTCTACATTAGAACATTCTGAAGTCGTTTTCAAGTTATTACTAACCGGACATCTTATGCTGATCCTCGGTTCTTTACCTGGTTTATTTGCAGCCTCGCCATCAACTTTATAAACCTCACAAAAACCTTGTGCAATGCGCGGATCCCTTGTGTGCTGGATTATCAGGCCATCAATGTGCTGCCCCAACTGAGCAATGTCACTACGAGGTTCAGTATGCAGACCATGGATCATCTTTTGGTGTGCTAGTCCGAGACTATGTTTCTCTCCGATTCGCCAATGGCTCTTCTATACGCCCTGGTTTGGCCTTTGGGTGAGTCTTTTCTTTATGATTGGAAGTTCACGGATTTGAGTGTAAGAACCAATTAATTATGAGTTAGTGTGTTGCATGATAGGCATGGATATCATCAAATGATAAGGTTGTTCCTTGTGACAGTAAGGTTACGGATTTGAATATAGAAAACAATTAATCATGAGTTTGTGTGTTGCATGATAGGTGTGGATATGATCAGAAGTACTCTGGTCCTTCCTCGGCACCTTCCACAGCAGGGGTTCTTGGCCTTGGCAATGGCAAGACAGGCATTTTGTCCCAGCTTCGATCTCAGGGCCTGATTCGCAATGTTGTGGGCCACTGCTTAAGTGGGCAAGGAGGAGGGTTTTTATTCTTTGGAGATGGCCTCATTCCCCCATCTGGAATTGTTTGGACACCAATGCTGCAGGGTTCCTCCGAGTGAGTGTTGAAATAAATGTTATTTTGTTTCCATCTGAGATGTTGCCACTCATGAGAACCTAACTTTATACACAATCTTTGTTTCAGAAAACACTACAGCTCAGGTCCAGCAGACCTGTTGTTCAATGGAAAGCCTACTTCTGTTAAAGGTCTTCAACTTATCTTTGATAGTGGGAGCTCCTACACATACCTCAATTCCCTGGCTTATAAAGCTATTATTGATCTTGTAAGATTGAAACTAAAAAAGACTTATATATATCATTTTCATTTTCTTATTTGGCTCTTATGATAATCACCTCCCATCTTCAGTTAGTAATCTTTAATTCATGATTCAGGTTACTAATGATTTAAAGGGGAAGCCTTTGAATAGAGCAGTTGAGGATCGATCACTACCAATTTGTTGGAAGGGTGCAAAGCCTTTCAAATCTCTACGTGATGTCACCAACAATTTTAAGCCCCTAACACTGAGCTTCACAAAATCAAGGAATTCCCAGCTGCAACTACCACCGGAAGCTTATCTAATTGTCACTGTGAGCTCCTTTTGAAGACTATGAGCTACTTTCTCTCCCTCTTTAATGAATGGTAAGAAATGAAATTATGTGTCTATTGTCTTAACATGCTGTCTTTTTTTTCAGAAACATGGCAATGCCTGCTTGGGGATTCTAAATGGCACTGAAATAGGACTAGGAAATATCAACATAATTGGAGGTAAGGCATTAATGAAATATAAGGGATACTAATTTTTCGTTATCTTTTTTAATTTGATAATTTGATTGTAATACATATTCTTCTGTTCTGAACAGACATCTCTTTACAAGATAAGGTAGTGATTTATGACAACGAGAAACAGCAGATTGGATGGGGCTCTACCAATTGTAAAAGACTTCCCAAGCTATAATCAATATATTTTGACTGCCTATAACGTTTTCTTGTATCATTTCCGGATTCTCAGTGAGGAATAATATCTCCGAATTCTCAGCGAGGAACTCTTTATTTTTAACATCACCGGATTTTCATCAAGAAACGCTACAAACACACTTATTTTTCTTTCTGCATTAAGTGTTATGCGTATATTATAAATCAAAATTATAAATCTTATAAAAAATTATATATGCATATAAATATTGGTCAAACATGTTATATGTTAATAATTCAACAAAAATCAGCACATGATATGAATATACAATATGTCTGTTAAATATAAATATCATATTATTTTAAAAAGATTAACTAAGATGAGACAACTTGTTAATCATGTAATTATCTTTTTGGATTATTATAGCCGTGACAGTTTGATGATCCTAAACTTTCAAATGAATTTTCTTAAAATTATTTTCAAAATAAAAATAAATCAATACATAAATATTTTCTATAGAACGACGTAGCTTTGAATTTCCTTTTGCAAAAAAAAATACGTTGAAGCAGGGCCCTTCATGTTAAGCCCAAAAATAATTTTTCAAAGATTACTTTTCTTTTTCAATAATCAATCTTATTTAATTTTTTGCGGGTAATAAATATTTAAAATTTTATTAATAATTCACATAATTAATTTAATGTAACCATTTTTTAAAATGGATGATATAAGGTGGTAACACCTTTCATATTCATAATCTCCAATACCCGGACACGCAAATTTTTAGAAAAAAGGCGTGTCGGACATATGTCCGACACGGACACGCTTCGACACGTTCCGACACGTGTTTGACACGCGGTTAATATCTTAAGACACGTTTTCAATTCTCCGACACGCAGCGACACGTTCTTTCGACACATAGTCAACTTTTTCTGACACGTGGTCAACACTCGGACACGCTCGAACACATTTTTTTTAGTCTTAATTTTATTTTATTAAATAAAAATAAAAAAGCATTTATAAATCAAATTTTGTTGTTGTGAAATTTGATATGAAAAATTAACAAGGTACGAAAAATTATTTTTGTTTATATTTATGTTATGAAATTTGAATATTTGATTCGTTATATAATTTATTATGGACTGTTATATCTATTAAATATAAATTATATTATATATATTAAAAATATTATTTAATATCAAAACGTGTCGCAACGTGTCGAAATATATTTTTTTAAATTAACGTATCGGCATGTCGTGTCGTGTCGTGTCCCGTGTCCCACCCATAGCTCATAATCGACTTTCAAATTTATTTCTGTTTTCAAGAATTAGTTTTCTTAAACAAAAAGATTTTTCCAAACTAAACATTGGTAAATTTCAATTTTTTTCCGTCACGTCACAATCGATTGTAACAGTATGGCTTCAAAATCATTTTTTTATAGATCATGATCTGATCCATATCCAAAGAATAAAAAGCCGTTTGGTTACAAAAGTATTTTAAAAAACCAGTTTTTATACATTGAATTTATTTGGTTTGATTTAATTTGGATCTTTTACACACTCTTATTTCTCTTAATTCTGAAACTGATGAATAATTAACCTTTTCTCTTCAACCTATAAAAATAATAATATAATATTATTGTAATATTATTACGATAATAAATAGTAAATTTTTATAAAAGTTTTCCTCACAAAACATGAGAAATTTTATTATTATTCTTTATACGTAAAATATCAGCCTGTGTTAATTTTTGGCAATATCAGAAGGGAATCAATTTATACTTTGAAATTTTTTTAAACCGATATTAAATAGTCCCCTACATATGTTTACATTTTTCCATGGGATTAATATATTGTTTTATTTTATGGTAGTTAAAATAGGTGATTTACGATGCAAAATGCGCATAAATGGTTATGTATAATAACTTTATGGTATTGCGTGCATTTTATTCGCAAGTACCTAAGTTAGATTATGATGACATAGTAAGCATTCTTGCTAATAACCCATTATTAAGTTTTGAGTTTGTTGTGTTGCTTTGTGCATGCATTGATGAATCTTTAACACGTATGACAAATTATGTACGGTGTATTTTTTTTGTATTGAATGGATTTTTGTAGCAGATTACTAAACTAAATGATGATAAGAGTAAACGATAAATGTTCATAAGCCATTATCAACTTTCAAATTTGCTTGGCTGAATTATTTTCAGTTTCTAATATATTTATATATATTAAGTTAAGAAAATCAGTTTTAAATCCGATTTTTCATTAATACACATAATTTCTTAACATATCAGTTTTAAATCCGATTTTTCATTAATACACATAATTTCTTAACATATCCACGAATATATATATATATATATATATATATATATATATGAGGTAGGATCCTTTGACACCAGTGTCAAATTTGAAATTTGACACCTCATGTGAGAGCTGTTAGATAAAAAAAGATCAACAACTCTGATTTGTAAACATGTGACACAATTTATTTTTTTTAACTAACGGCTATCAGATAAAGTGTCAAAAGATCCTACCTCATATATATATATATATATATATATATATATATATATATATATATTATTTGATTAGTCTAATTCAACTATTCAAGTAGTGTTCGACCTATTATAGAGGACGGCTATTTTAAGACCATTAGCTTTATTTATAGGACTAGAATTCGAGATCTGATAAACCATGGCCATTTGCTTGAATTCCCTTATTTCTGTTTATTGGGCTGAAAGTTGGAGCCATGGCCCTATTTCCACTTGGACCTGAACTTTTTCAATTTTCATGGCTAGTAAACCCAAGGTAATGAGGATATAGGGAACGAAAGTTTTAGACTCTTGGTGTTTGGTTCAAGTTTTTGGAGAGGATTACCGGTAATCCTTCTTTGGTAAATGTAATTATCACGTTTGGTAGAAGGAATAAATTACGATTCCCGGATATCCAAGGATTACCGGTAATTTGATTTATAAAGAAAAGTCACTATTCAGATTACCAAAAATAATATGGTAATTCGGAATACCAATCAGAATACCAAGTGAAAGAAAAGCACAACAATAAATTTTGAGACAAAAATACCCCAATACACATAAAAATCTAGACCCAATCTATCAATTACAAAAGTAAAAATAGTTTGGGGTTATTTTTGTAAAATAACCTCATATTCCAAGTCATATTTCGTTCTAAACCAAATATGGAATCAGTAATTTTTACCCAATATTTCCGGTAATATTTTGGCGAACCAAACACATCTTTCGTAAGATTCCAAGTAAACTCAATTTCTACTGAATTCCTATTAATCATGATTCCCGGTCACCAAAAAATTTCTCCTGTACCAAACACACCCTTGATTCAAACCTGGAACCCCATGATGGAAGCATGACTTCATAGTTCATACCACTGGCCCAAAACGCAAGTCTTAGTTTGGGGATCTTAGCTAGAAGGTATATATAAACCTTGCTATGCGACAGCAGATTTGTATTGGGCCTTCCGAACGGGAGCACTTCATGTTTCCTCATTGCAACTTTCTAATTTCTTTCGCTCAGTGTACCCAAAAAAATAAAAAATAAAAATAAATATCATTTTTGATCCCTAACAAAAATACGGTCTCCACTTTAGTCTCTTACAAAAAAATTAGTCGGTTGGTCTCTATGAAATTCAAAGTGGGTCATTTAATGTGGGTCTTTCTTGAATTTGTGAGAGACTACGATTTCAACTAAATGGGTCCACTTTGAATTTGTTAGGAATTTCGAGACTAATATTTTTTTTGTAAGGAACTAAAGTGAGGACCGTGTTTTTTTGTTAGGGACAAAAAATGTTATTTACTAAAAAAAAAAAAATCTTTCGCTTAACATATCCTAAAGTCTTCCTAAAGTCTTAAACTGTTAATACGGCTAAATCAATAAACTCGAACAAATTAATCTCATATTCATTTGCCCAAGTCTTAAAATAGCCTAAGAACAAATTAATCGTATGCCAATGGGCTAACCGAATCGTTAAGAAACCCAAGAATAAAGCAGTAGCAGCAAAATAAAACACTGATATGAATATAAAACCTATGAAAATAATAAAGAGGCAGTTTGTAATATGATAAATGTAGAAATCGAAGAATAAAATGAATCAATTAATAAAAGCCAAAGCTCAATCATAGGAATCATATCAAAATGTAATCTCATATAGATAAGTGTCAAAAACCATATACATAAGCTTCAAATAGGTTTGATGGTACGTACAACAAACAAAACAAAATTTTGGGCCATGTATTCTCAGTGCAACACACCATCCTTTGCACCATCGTGCTTAGCATACTTTGCCTCCTCATCTATGAAATCCTTGAAGCATTAGGTTTATTGGTCATTTCATTTATCAAGTGCTCATTTAGCACATTTTTAACCAATGTAGAACTTTACTATTCACACTTGGATTCTTAATATTTTACCCCTCAAATGTGAGTCCTAAGCCACATTTGCTTCCCCTCAAATGCAAGTTTATTCCTGTATTCATGGAGTACATAAAGATTTAACTATACTCATCAAGTCCTTGATTCCGCATCATAAATTTGGCTAACATATCAAACTCGAACACTACCCATCATATTCAGATCTCGGTTCACACAGGAGATCAACAATTGTCTCTTACACTTGGATTGCTATGTGACAATGTATGTGAATAATATATGGGTAAAGTGTGTGTCATTTTAAAGGATGTAAAGTTGTGTCATTTTAAGAGAGAGAAAGAGATAGATAAAGGAGGAGAGATAGTTGACAAAAAAATAAAGGTATGGGCCCCACCTCTTTGTGAGAGTGAAATAATATAAGTTGTGTCATTTAAAAGGATAAACATTTTTCCCATAATATATTGGGAAAACTTAAAAAACTCTCCTACAAGTTTCCTCAAAATCACTTAGTCTTCTCCCCGAAATTTTTAATCATTTATCCCCCTACTTCAATTTTTTTATCACTTACCCCCTAATTTGATTTTCCATCCAAAAATTTGTTAACAGAGTTATTTAAAAAAAAAAAACCAAATTAACCTTAATAGAAAAAGGAAAAACGCAATTTTAAACGAACTCACAGAATGTTTTCTTTAAAGTAGCCTTGTTAGAATTAGTAATTATTAAAATTGTTTCCTGCAAATCTCATTGCTATTAAACATCGTACTCATAATTGTTGGTGTCGTTGTTCAAATAAAATGGTTAAAGAGGCATCATCTCAGCAGGTTTAGATCTTTCCTTTTCTGTTATAAGCTTTTCTACTATTATATGACCAACAAATTTGATTTTATAAATTTATTCAGAGCCGCATTTTATTTTGCTTGCACAACAATTGAAAAGCTTTACGTTATGTGCTTCATATATGCCTTGATTTTCCCTTATTCATATGATATTGCTAAGCAAACATGCAGAAGGTGCTATTTCGTTGTTTTCTGTGTCATTGAGAGTAGAGGGAAGATTCAATCGTTGATTTATATTCATGTCTTGCTTACGTGAGTTTGTCTAAAACTGCGTTTGTGAGTAAATTATGTTTTTCTTTTTTCTATTAAGGTTAATTTTGGTATTTTTTTAAAAATTTTAACTTTGTTAACAAATTTTTGGATGAAAAATCAAAATTAGGGGAGTAAGTGATAAAAAAAAAATTAAGTTGGGGGGTAAATGATTAAAAATTTCAAGGAGGGGGTTAAGTGATTTTGAGGAAACTTGTAGGGGTTTTTTGAAGTTATTCCTAATATATTCATATAAGTTTGTGTAGATATCATTAGTCTATTTTTCAAAGAGTAATTCCTTATTTTTTTAATTTTTGAGAGTATTTTCTGTTGGGCAAGCGGCTTCTTTAATAAGGATGCGGATGAACACCTAAAAGGGGGGTGAATAGGTGTTCTAGGATTTTTTTAAAAATCTTTATGTCAAGTGAACTTAATATTTGATAAATCTAGAATTAGAATCAAGAGAAGCTAACCAAATTAGCTAGATGTTTTATCTTCAATTTTAATAGAATGCAACTGGTCCCTATATGCCCTAATATACTAGAATGAAGTAAGAGAATAGAATGTCGTACCTTGCACCGTGCAACTTCCGTGCATTGTTAAAAGTTCAAGTATATTAATACAAACTACTTATCCAACCTTTTTTTTATTTGTGCAGCAGAAATAAGCAGATGGGTAAGTGTAACTATAACCAATATATTCACTTGACAAAAAAAAGTCAAAGTAGATGAGTATGTTGCAATTTCAATAAGTAGTATAACTCTGTCTAAAGAACTAATAAAATGCCTACCTATATGCTAATCAAATCTAGTGCTAACTTTATTAGTTAAATGGTGCAGCAAATCAAATATTAGCAATTAGACCAAAGTAACAATTTTTTGAGTATTTAAGAATTTTTTTTATTTTTTTTAAGTGCACAGCAAGTACTTACACTACTATTTGAGATATATTCAGTTGGACTGAGATCAAATGTCTAAGACCACTTTACCAAGTGCTAAGAAAAATACAGATACTTTCAGAACTACAAAATTAATATCAATATGAAATTCAGTAAAGCAATCACAATATATTTTTTTTTTTTTGTATAAACCTTGAACTCATAAAATGACAATTATATCTCAGCCAATGTAACAACTCAAAATTCCAGCAGTATTTATGCAAACTAGTAGTGATGTGAACACTTTAGTTTGAGTATCATAAACGAGATAAAGACATAACAAGAGATGAAGTTAGAGAGATGTACACTAGGGATTTAACGAGTTCACCCACAAAGTGGGCTACTTCTCGCCTAAAGTCCAGAAATGGGGCTCTAGGATTGGTTCAAATATTAGTTGAAAATATTTACAAAAAGAAATCAAACAAGATACTGGAATATAGGCCTAAACCTATCCAACTACAAGGCTCTAAGCCTTGAGCAAGCTCCTTGAGCTGAGGATGGCCAAAGACAAGGGCTCCTACCCTTTCTCTGCCTCAAGAGACCACAACTATAGTGTCTCACACTCCAAGCCTCAAGGATATCTCAAGCTGGACCCTAACAGGTTATAGACCTCACAAAATTCCAGATTACGTACAAAAAAAAATTCAAGTTCAAGAGATATACAAATTCCTATCACACTAATTATGCCACAAAATTATCAAATTAAGCTCCACGATAATGTGATATGCAAGATTATCAGTGTTTATAGGATATACCAGAAAATTCCCAAAAATTATGAAGATGAGAACCTTGAAAAACAGATTTGATCGGTATTGAAAGCCAAGGTGTTGGTCTCTTTTGTGAAAAATGAACTTGAACAGAGAGCGCACGCTCAAAACAAGAAAAGTTCTTCGCAAGGCTTTTTTTCACATATACTCCTTGTTTGAAGATTTGTCCAGCGCGTAAGGAGTTTTTCTTGAAAACAATTTCTCTCGTTGAAGATGGAAATTTTGGATGGAAGAAGAGTGCTAGGTCACTTTTTGATGTAGAAGTCTCGTAAAAATTAGAATTCTGAAAGCAATAGGTCTCTGACTTCTTTTATATATGGTGATAAAAAGGTAAAGTAGCTTTTTGATGTTATTAGGTGTGGGTTGGCTTTCTTTGAAATTTTTACACCCTATGTCCACATCCACTTAAAGTATATCATGTGGTGAGAATAAAAAGAATACATCTACAGACTCTCACTTATATAAAGATTGAATAATAATTTTTTTTTATTATTACAAATTTGATATTTTAATATGCACATTATGCAATGGAGCTTAAAAGATATTTTATGATATAAGTAGTGTTTTACAAAAAATAATCTAACCTAATTTTTTTTTATGTATCTAGTGTCTTCAATTTGAATCTCCATTCAAGCTTTGAAATTATCAAAACAACATTAACTGATGTGTGGTCCATAAGAGCCTTCAATCTCCCCCTTTTTGATTATGACAACATATACTCAAATTGAGACAAGTAAACAGTTAGTAGCTAAGGTTAGATAACATCTAAAATTTTATAAGCTCCCCCTATCAATATAAACTCTACTTGATATAACAAGTCGCAATTCTAAATCAAATATTAAAATATTAAATGAGAATTAAAGGGAAGGATTAGTGAAAATCCTGAAAAATAGGCCAAAATACAAAGAAAGGGCAAAACGGTAATTAGCCAACACGCAACCCTAGACAGATAAAAAATTAAGTAGAAGGTCTCAGATGATAAAAATAACCCTGGAAATGGATTTAGAACGAAAAATCGAGTGGATAGGCAAGTTTCGAAAAATTTGATGAATAGTGATTTTTCCGATGTAAAATACTGCGGTATAATTGTACCGATAAGCGTGAAAATATAATTAGTATTTTTAGGAAGTAAAAATATGACGTGGACGAGAAAAATACGTAGGTTATGAATTGGTGATTTAAATTAGTTGATTGATTAAAGTTAAATCGCATGTGGGACCCACCTCGCTTAAGTGGACTTTGTCACTTGGACAACACCACAAATCTGATTTTTCTCTCTCCTCCTTTCTCCTCCAAACCGTGCTTGCCTTCCATGGAAGGGGAGATTTGCTTCCAAAATTTCTTTTCCTCATAACTCTTTCAATACACCTCCGAATCAAGAAAAGTTTGTGAGCAAAGTTGTTGGAAATCAACATCCGAACACAACCCACCGATTAGCTTCCCTTGAAACCCTCTCATTTTTTAGAAAAGGGCCAAAACCAGCCACGAAAATTGGAGGGATTTTTGTGATTTTGGAGTTGTGTGTTCAAGCCATTGCTTGGAGATCACTTGGAGGGGTCCTAGGTCAAGCTTGTGAGTATATTTCAACACCTCTCATGGATTAATTTGATGATTTATTTTCATGAACCCTAAAGAGGGCTTGGTTGATTTATGTGTTTATATAGCTCAAATGGAAAATGTTTGTACATGAATGTGTCTTAGAATGATGTGTAGTATCCATAAATGCAATAAAAATTATTGATGAAAAATGTGAAATTTTAACTTGGAAAATTTTTAGGATTTCAAGACTTTGAGTTTTGGAAATATGTTATGATGGGATTGATGAGTTGTGGCGTGATTGTAGGTTGATATAATGGGATTGTATGATGTGTGAAGTGGTTAAAATTGGATTGAAAATCTCTTGGAATTGTCTTAGTGCAATTCGGCCATGTAGAGGAAAAAGTGGGGAGATTGTGTTGAAAAATTATTTGAATGATGTGTTGTGTAATTAAATGGAAATTAGAAGGGTTGTGTGGTGGTTGGAAGGTTGGAAAATCAACAGAAAAATAATTGGAAGTGTTTAGTGTTAAATTGTACATAGAGCAAAATATTAAGCAAAACGACGTTTGAAAAGACATAAAGTGAAAAACGACACTTGATATGGCCTTTCAGCAACGTAAGGATGCCTAAGAAAATGAGAAAGAAAAGTTCGAAAAATAAAATGCAAAATTGCACCTTAATGGCCGAACCTACATGGTGTAGGGGAGGATTTTTGACGTTTTCGTAATTTGATAGAATTACCGTGTATTGATTGTTCGTACATGGTTGTTGTAGGTTGCCGTACGTTGAGTTGAATCCCGAACCGTGAGTCGGTGGATTACCATTGGTCTTGGACCAAGTTGGATTGAGGTAAGTGAGTGGAACAATGCTTGAATAATTGTTAACTTGCATATGTTCGTATGAGTTTTAAGTGATTGAGAATGTCCTCTGTGTAGACATTTCTGTTGAGTAACGAGCTTAGAGAATATACTACTTTGGAGCTAAGTGGAAAGGCTTATTAAGGTAACCTCTTGGTACTGGGACTTGATCCCCTTGTGTGTTCCACCATGCCCGTTGAGGGTGATGGTAGGAAATGTATGTAAGTAATGTAGAACAACATGATCATGCATATAGTATGTATGTTGGTACATAGGTACCGAGTCTCTGGCCAGTAGACAGTTTGCCTTCGGGCATTTCGAACTTTCAATGGATAGGTATCCGAGAGGGAGTTCCAGTTGACCTAGGGTCGTGGTGTGTGATCTGGATAGGAGCACACTAGGAAGTCTCGGGTGTATGCGGATGGGAGGGGTACCTTGGTTGGATGTTTTTGGAACACGCCTTGGATGAGACCCGTAGGCTTATAGCCATTAGGCAGGGCGTTGCGTGGTATTGATAGCTACCATTCCAGCTTCGTCGTATTTTATATTCCTATGATCTCCAATTTCTCTAAATCCCTTGCTTTATCCCGTTTTTCAAGATGTTGTTTTATATTATTTATATGCATTGAAGTGAGCCATTGGGTGGAGTATTCTCCAGAACCTCTGGGTTACTGAGATATATTCGTATATCTCACCCTGTCTTGGGGGCATTATTTCAGGAGGTAGCAGTGGCACAGGAGCGGCGAGCAAGAAGCCCGTAGGATGAGTCGTGGGAGGACTTTATGCTTTTGCATTTTGATGGCCATTGGGCTAGACTAGATTTAGGGCATGAACATGGTATTTATTTATAGGATGAGTTTATGTTCATATTTGTTCATGCTATTTTGCCTAAGTCTAGATACAAGTATTTTATAGCATTTGGAGATTTATGAATTATGTTGTAATTGGATAATTGTAAAGATTGTATTTGGACCTTGTGTAATTTGAAGCATGTGTAATACGATGAAAGGAAAATAGGCCTATTTTAAGATTATGATTATATGTATGTTTAGAAAATGCATGTAAATGGACATTGATGATTGAAATAAGTTAAGAAAAAATAAAGTGAGCAATATGGTATGAATTGTGTAATAATTATAAACTGAGTTGGGTTATAAGTACCCCAAGGCATTGTTGGTCCTTGTGTGTGCCACCCATTGGTTATTAGGTACATTTGAGGTATTAGAAAGAATTTGCAAACTTGGAGATTTTTGCAAAAACAAAGGAAACTCTGGCGAATTTTCTGTAGAATTGGCAGAATTTAGGCGAACTTCGGGAGAGCATATGTCCCTCCACAAAGGTCCGATAGGGACATGTCATACGCCATTTTAAATCTTGAGATGTCCTCTACATTGTGTTAAAATTTGAAAACTTTATGGGTTGCACGCAGCCCTGTAGAAGCCTGTGAACATGGACTGTCCAGAACGCACCTTTGCAGGGGCTGTTTATGGCAGTTTTTGGGAAATTAATTCCCGCTTTGTTTCTTAGTCACATTAAGTGTATGATATGTCAAATTGAAGGTTGAGGTGTATAGTTTGTTGTATAAAAATTTGAGAGAAATTGGTTGAGTGAGTTTTCTGCATTAATTCATGGAGTGAGGGATGTTTGAAGCTGTTTTGGGGTTGGTTGGCAGTTTCGCTTGTCCAACTTCAAACGGCGATATCCGGAGAAAATGAGCTCTAAATAAAGCATGTGATAGCTTCTTAGAGAGGTAATTGAGTGTAGAATAACATGTCAAAATATGAGACAAACACGAAGAAAATTGAGAGAATTTAAATGAATATACCGAACCATGTTCGGGTAGGTAGAAAACGTAAAAGTGAAAAATTAGCTAAGTGAGTTTATGTGAACCCCGTAGTGATTTGTATTAAGTAAAATAAGATATAAAAATAGTTTAAACAAGTATTCCGCAAGAGTTTACAGTTATGGTCACAGCTTTTATTTATTACGCTTTTTACGATTTTAAATGCTCGCGTAATAAACAGGAAAAGTTTACTCGCATTTTTATAAATGAATTGCTGTGATTGTAACTGCGCTTAATATCATAATTAATGTTAACAATACCGGTATACAACAGGCTATTACACTTGACATGCTCAATTTGTTTCTCATATTTTCTCCCCCTTTGACATTATCAAAAAAAAATTAGTAGCATGAGATAACATAAAGCATATATAATATGGCACAATGAATAAAGCATGTTATAAGACATGAATGTGCATGTATCAAGAAGATGGATCATATAAGCCTAATTCCATACGCAATCTTTCATAAGTATCTCTAGGTAATGGCTTTGTAAAAATATCTGCTAATTGTTTAGTTGTATCAACAAAATTAATTTAAACATCTCTTTTACTAACATGGTCACGAATGAAATGATGACGAATATCAATATATTTAGTGCGTGAATGCTGAATGGGATTCTTGGTTAGGTTAATGGCACTTGTGTTATCACACAAGATGGGAACGGTCTCAAGTTTCAAATTATAGTCTAGAAGTTGTTGCTTCATCCAAAGAACTTGGGCAACACAACTACCTCCAGCTATATACTAGTGGATAGAGCTACACTAGCTTGCTTCTTACTATGCCAAGAAACTAAAGCGTTTCCAAACAAATGACATGTGACACTCGTGCTCTTCCTATCCAACTTGCATCAGGCAAAATCGGCATCGAAATACCCAACTAAGCTTGGTGGAAATCCTTTAGGATACCACAATCCCAGTTGACTAGAACCCACTAAATAACGAAAAATTCTTTTAACTGCAGCTAAGCGGGATTCTCTAGGATTAGATTGATATCGTGCACACATGCATACAACAAACATAATATCAGGTCTAGAGGCGGTCAAATATAAAAGTGATCCAATCATACCTCCATACTTTGTAGAACTACTGATTTACCTTGTTCGTCTTTATGAAGTGTACATGAGGAGCTCATGGGTGTGTCAATATGCTTTGCAGAGTCCATCCCAAATCTCTTTAGGAGGTCTTTGCAATACTTTGTTTGATGAATGTATGTGCCATCCTTTTCTTGCTTGATTTGGAGGCCAAGAAAGAATGTCAATTCTCCCATCATACTCATCTCAAATTCACCCTGCATAATCTTAGAAAATTCTTCACATAGAGGGGCACAGTAGAACCAAAAATAATGTCATCCACATAAATCTGTACTAGTAGTGTGTGATCATGCTTTTTCTTTATAAAGAGTGTAGTGTTAACTTTACCACGAATAAATGCATGTTCAAGCAAAAATTTACTTAGCCTATCATACCATGCCCTAGGTGCTTGTTTTAAACCGTATAATGCTTTCTTTAACCTATAGACATGATCAGGCTTTTCACAATTTTCAAATCCAGGAGGTTGCTTAACATACACTTCTTCATTAATATAGCCATTAAGAAATGCACTTTTAACATTCATTTGATACAACACAAAATCATGCACACATGCATATGCAAGCAATAGCCTAATAGCTTATAGCCTAGCTACAGGTGCATATGTTTCATCATAATCAATGCCTTCTTCCTGACTATAACCCTGTGCCACTAATCTAGCTTTATTTCTAACAATAATTCCATTTTCATCCAACTTATTTCTAAACACCCATTTTGTTCCAATTACTTGTTGGTGCTTAGGTCTAGGAACAAATTTCCACACACAATTTCTTTCAAATTGATTTAATTCATCATGCATAGAATTAATCCAAAATTCATCATTTAATGCATCATGAATATTACTAGGTTCAATTTGAGACACAAAGGCACAATTATTGCATAAATTTCTCAAAGAACGTCTAGTAGTTAGGCCTTGTCTAACATCACCTAGTACTTGATCAAGCGGATGATTTAATGCTTCTCTTCTACTTGGTCGTAGGGGTTCTTCTTCAATTTGAGGAGCTATTGATTGTTGAGGTTTTGCTTGAGCTTCCTCTTGATCATTTTATGAAATTTTTTTGAATTCACCTGCAATATCATCTTCAACACTTGCCCTTCTCGGCACATTAGCAGGATCATAATATTCATCAAAACTAACATGTACTGACTCTTCAACAGTCATAGTTCTTTTATTAAACACTCTATATGATTTACTAGATAAAGAATAACCAAGAAAAATACCCTCATCAAATTTGGAATCAAACTTACCTAGGTTGTCTTTTCAATTATTCAATACAAAGCATTTACAACCAAAGGCACGAAAGTGTGAAACATTGGGTTTTCTTCCTTTATAGAGTTCATACGGGGGTTTTTTTTTAAGATTTTTCTAAAAAGAATACGGTTTGAAACATAGCAAGCAATGCTAACTGCATCTGCCCAAAAGTGTTTGGGGACGTTGCTATCATTGAGCATTGTCCTTGCTAGTTCCTCTAATGTCCTATTTTTTCTTTCCACAACCCCATTTTGTTGTGGGGTCCTTGGAGCAGAAAAATCATGACTTATACTGTTATTTTCACAAAAATTTTCAAAATCATGATTTTCAAATTCCCCGACGTGATCACTTCTAATGGAAACAATATTCACACTTTTTTCATTCACAAGAACTTTAGCTAATTTTTCAAAAGAATTGAAAGCATCACTTTTATGTTTCAAAAATAAAGTCCATGTGAATCGAGAGTAATCATCTACAATCACAAATGCATAGTAATTTCCACCATAGCTTTTGGTTTTAGTAGGACTAAAGAGATCCATGTGCAAAAGTTGCAAGGGACGTGTGGTAGTAACCACATTTTTACTTTTAAAAGAAGTTTTCACTTGCTTACCTTTTGTACATGCATCACACAATCTATCCTTCTTGAACTTAAGCTTAGGTAGACTTATTACTAGATCTTTGGCTATCACCTTGTTTAGTTGACTCATCTTAATATGTCCTACTCGTCTATGCCATAACCATGCATTATTATCTTTAGAGACCAAACATTTAGGTTCAAGAGAAGACATACTATCAAGGTCAATCATATAAATGTTATCACATCTATGTCCAATGAGTCTAACATTTTTATCATCCTTAGATTCAACTATGCATGTGGAAGTATTAAATTTTATATCAAAGCCTTTATCACATAGTTGACTAATGCTAAGGAGATTATGTTTCAACCCATCAACATACAACACATTCTCAATTAATATGGTTGAAGAGTTACCTACATTACCATAGCCAAGAATTTTTCCTTTGTTGTTGTCACCGTAGGAAACATTACCATGTTCCCGTCTATGAAATGTTGAGAACTTTGAAAGATCTACGGTCATGTGTCTTAAGCAACCGCTATCCAAATACCATTTCGTGCTCTTTGCTCTAAAACAGACCTACAACATAAGGAAAATATAGTCATCGATTGGTACCCTTTGTACTTTTGGGTCCTTACATGTTAGTATAGATACATACACCAAAGCACAATAGTCCCATGTATTAGTATTGCAATATCAAGCACAAATGAGCATTATATAAGGGGAAGTTTTCACAAACATCATTGCTGTCTAAGTTGGACAGAATTGAGTATAAATGATTTATGGGGATTTAACAACTTTAATAAAATTATTTTTAAGGTAGGAGCATGATACAATTAAGCACAATATTTATACTAAGCATGTGCATCAAAAGATAGTTCAAAACAGTCCATACATGCTTCTTTTATATCAAATAGTGACTAGATATCATGTGCAAAATGAATATAACAATAAAACAGTCCATGACACATGATACATATATGTTCACTAAGTCTTCTTAGGAACATATATCATGTTCTTTACCTTGAGGCTAAAGAACATGCTATATGTATTAGGTTGAGGTTCATGGGATGTTGAGGCAATGTTGCCCACATCTATAGTCCTCTTAGGAACCCACTTAAGATTAGTTCCTTTTAGGCCATATTTCTTAATATTGCATTGATATACAAGATGACCACTCATGCAACAATATGTACATTTCTTAAATGGTAGCTTAGACATGAACCTAGGAGGATACTGGTTTGTCTTTCTTGGTTGAGCAAATGGAGATTTTTGAAAACCAAGTCCATATTTAGTAGATTCAACCCTTTGTCTACCGAGAAGGACATTCAAATTGTCTCTCCCACTAGTCATTCCATCAACCATTATCTTTAACTTATCCACTTCATTAGATAATTCAACACATTTAACACATGAAATAGTGGAAGGGGGATTCACATTATCACATGATCCAACAAGACAAATCATAAAAAGATTTTCATTTTTAAGATCGTCATTGTCTTTCATTAAATCATTTACAATGGTTGTCAAACTATCAACTTTGTTTTGCAAGTCATTTTTCTCCTTTTTAATTTTCTCAACCTTAGAGGTTAATTTTTCATTTTCAACTTGCAAACATTTATAAGCATACAACAAGTCATCATATAATGGACCAACCATAGAAGAAGTATAACAAGAACTAGTGTCACACATAGAATCAGAATCATTGCATGAAACATTATCACTAAAGGAGTTCGAAGAGTGACAAGAATATACCTTAGTTTGTTCATCCTCTAGATTTGCCATTAAACATAAGTTTTCTTTTTCACTACTTGAAGAGCTTGATGAAGCATCCAAGAATACCATATAGGCCTTCTTTTTCTTTTTTCCTTGACCTTTCTTGAACTTGCAATTTTCATATTTAGTCTTTTTGTTCGGGCAGTCCTTTTGAAAGTGACCTTCTTTTCCACACTCAAAACAAGCATTGTTTGAGTTTGCATTACTTGAATTGTTGTCTTTTCTTCTTTGGCCAGTATACCTTTTTCTCCTTTTTTTGAACTTGTTGTTGAAAAACTTAGTGAACGACTTCTTAAACTTTTTCACGAACATTATCATTTCATCGTCTTCACTGGTGCTTGATTCACTTGATGAAGTATCAGTAATCTTCTTACTTTGCATGCTTTCTTTGTTTTCCTTTGAATGAGATGATGAAGCTTTGAGAGCTAATCTCTTTTGTTTCTTCTTGTTAAGCTCACGATTAGCCCTTCTGTTTAGCTCCAACTCATACTCCTGAAGCTTTTCAAATAAAGTGGCAATGAACATTGTGGAGAGATCTTTAGCTTTATAGATAGCCGAAGCCTTTGCATCCCATTCCTTAGTAAGACATCTCAAAATTTTGTTAACTAACAGTTCATCATCATGGAAAATATTTAAAGCATTCATTGATGTAGCTATATGCATGAAGCATTTTTGCATGTCAAATATATACTCACCCTTATGCATCTCAAAGAGCTCAAAATCTCTAGATAATGCATTTTATTTAGAACGCTTTACTTCGCTAGTACCTTCATGGGTTGTTTCTAAAATGAGCCACATCTCACATGTGGTCTTACATGAAGATACCTGATAGTATTCGTCCTAACCAAGTGCATTAACTATCAAGTTCTTTGCTTTTGAGTTGTATTGAGCTCTCTCTAATTCTTCTTTAGTGAAATCTGTGTGTTTTTTAGGCACAGTTCTTCCATTGTCATCTAGTGTTGTTGGAGGCTGATATCCTTCCTTTACACTATACCAAATTTTAAGATCTACTGACTCAAGAAAAATATGCATCCGAGTTTTTCAATAGGGACAATCAATCCCATTGAAAAACGGAGGATGGTTGGTGGAACCACCCTCAAGAGGAATATCCTGATGGAAAGAAGCCATAAGATCTTTAACTCTTTGGCAATGGTCAATCACTCAGAGCACGAAGCTCTGATACCACTTGTTGGGCAAGCGGCTTCTTTAATAAGGATGCGGATGAACACCTAGAGGGGGGGTGAATAGGTGTTCTAGGATTTAAAAAAAATCTTTATGTCAAGTAAACTTAATATTTGATAAATCTAGAATTAGAATCAAGAGAAGCTAACCAAATTAGCTAGATGTTTTATCTTCAATTTTAATAGAATGCAACTGGTCCCTATATGCCCTAATATACTAGAATGAAGTAAGAGAATAGAATGTCGTACCTTGCACCGTGCAACTTCCGTGCGTAGTTAAAAGTTCAAGTATATTAATACAAACTACTTATCCAACTCTTTTTTTAATTTGTGCAGCAAAAATAAGCAGATAGGTAAGTGTAACTATAACCAGTATATTCACTTGACAAAAAAAAAATCAAAGTAGATGAGTATGTTGCAATTTCAATAAGTAGTATAACTTTGTCTAAAGAACTAATAAAATGTCTACCTATATGCTAATCAAATCTAGTGCTAACTTTATTGGCTAAATGGTGTAGCAAATCAAATATTAGCAATTAGACCAAAGTAACAATTTTCTCAGTATTTAAGAATTTTTTTTATTTTTTTTAAGTGCACGGCAAGTACTTACACTACTATTTGAGATATATTCAGTTGGACTGAGATCAAATGTCTAAGACCACTTTACCAAGTGCTAAGAAAAATAGATATGCTTTCAGAACTACAAAATTAATATCAATATGAAATTTAGTAAAGCAATCACAATTTTTTTGTTTGTATAAATCTTGAACTCATAAAATGACAATTATATCTCAGCCAATGTAGCAACTCAAAATTCCAGCAATATTTATGCAAACTAGTATTACTGTGAACACTTTAGTTTGAGTATCATAAACGAGATAAAGACAGATTTGCAAGATTATCAGTGTTTATAGGATATACCAGAAAAGCCCCAAAAATTATGAAGATGAGAACCTTGAAAAACAGATTTGATCGGTATTGAAAGCCAAGGTGTTGGTCTCTTTTGTGAAAAATGAACTTGAACAGGGAGCGCACGCTCAAAACAAGAAAAGTTCTTGGCAAGGCTTTCTCACATATACTCCCTGTTTGAAGATTTGTCCCGTGTAAGGAGTTTTTCTTGAAAAAAATTTCTCTCGTTGAAGATGGAAATTTTGGATGGAAGAAGAGTGCTAGGTCACTTTTTGATGTAGAAGTCTCGTAAAAATTAGAATTCTGAAAGCAATAGGTCTCTGACTTCTTTTATATATGGTAGGGTGTTCGCGGTCTGGATTGGATCGGTTTTAAAGCAAAAAACCATCCGATCCAATTCCTTCGGTTTGGTCATTACATCATCCGATCGGTTTGAATTTTTTTCAAATCCGATCCAATCCGATCCAATTTTTTTCGGTTTGGATTGGATCGGTTTTCGGTTTTTTGAAAAGCCAAAAAAATAAAACTTAAAAGAATTATTTTTAAAAAAGTGACGATGTTTCAAAACATTTCAAAATTCAAACAGTTATCAGAATTGGTTCACATGTCTTGTACATCAGTTAAAGGCTCAAAGATTATGTCACAGCCACACAAAATCAAAGATTATGTGAAACGGTTATCAGAATTGGTTCACATGGATTAGAAGCAGAAGAACTGCAGAGAACGCGAGAGATCTTAAAAACGTTATGTCACAGCCACACAAAATAAAAGGCGATTGTTTGAAACCAACAAAAAATGAAGGAAAATATTATTGCTTCATCACACGAATAACGGGAAGAAATTTAGAAATCTGCTTTGCTATACCTTTATCATGCCCTTGATGCAAATAAAATCAAGTGTTATAGTACCTTTGTTATATGTTTATTTGGCTGTTTAACGGAAGAGACAAACGTTGATTTTTGAGAAGAAAGAGATATGCTACTGGTGCCAGAGCGTGAGTGACTGAGAAGAGTGAGAGACTAAGAGGACGGCAAGAGTGAGTTTGGATGGATTAGGTTTAGAACTTTGGGTGGGTTTAAAACTGATGGGCTAACGCACGAGTGAGTTTAAAACTTTGGGCCGGCTATTATTTAGGATAGGTAATAGGTATAATTTGGTAAAAAAAAGTTTGGATCGGTTTGGATTGGATCGGTTTTCAACATCAAAACCGAAAACCGATCCAATCCAGTAATTTTTTTCGGTTTTTTTCGGTTTTCGGTTATTTCGGTTTTCGGTTTTTCGGTTCGGTTTTTGCGGTTTAAATCGGTTTGGATCGGTTTATGAACACCCCTAATATATGGTGATAAAAAGGTAAAGTAGCTATTTGATGTTATTAAGTGTGGGTTGGCATTCTTTAAATTTTTTACACCCTATGTCCACATCCACTTAAAGTATATCATGTGGTAAGAATAAAAAGAATACATCTACAGACTCTCACTTATATAAAGATTGAATAATAATTTTTTATTATTATTATTATTACAAATTGGATATTATAACATGCACATTATGCAATGGAGCTTAAAAGACATTTTATGATATAAGTAGTGTTTTACAAAAAATAATCTAACCTAATTTTTTTTTATGTATCTAGTGTCTTCAATTTGAATCTCCATTCAAGCTTTAACATTATCAAAACAACATGAACTGATCTGTGGTCCATAAGAGCCTTCATTTTCTTACACTAGGAGCATAAATGGGTTAGACGACCTATTAGAGGCCTATGACCTGGCCTTTGTGTGGCCAAATCTAACCTATTATATTTAGAAAAATAAAATATGCTCAGTCATTAAAAAAATCAGTTTGAAAAATGGTCATAGGTTTATTTTTACAATGTCTGATTTATAAGCTTACATGTCGGCCTATCATATTATTTAATTTTAATTAAAATAAAATAAATACTTAAATAATTTTAGTTAATAAAATAATATTATTTCATTTAATTTTTCTAATTCTAACTAGGTACTGAAGGTTTGATAAACTTAAATAAATTAACAAGTCTAGGCTAGATTTTTTAATTTTTTAATATAAGTCAGGCCAAATTTATAATTTAGATTGCACCAAACTAATAGATCAAACTAGACTTAAAATATTTTACATAGATCTTACTTGTTTATACCAAAACCTAGTGTGACTGAATCCATGTACATTACTCCTACCTTACAGAATTGGTGTGTGGTGTCGAAAGCGGACATCAATCCCGTAATACAATTTTATTTATGCAATAGTTTTGAGCTTGGAAATGTGAACATCATATATATTATTTATTTAATTTTAGATTTAATTTAATTATAGAACTTGGGGCAATTATTTAAATTAACTTAAAAATTTAGGGTTTTTTTTTTTGGATAAACAAAATTTAAGTTATTAGTATATAATATTAGAGTCCACTCCAGCTACTTTGGCCCAAGACGCAGCCCAAGTTAACATATCAGCTTCACATGCTGATATTATAGCTGTAAATGCACCCACGTGATAGAATAAGAAAGCTGTTATAGAAAACTGTTATATATTTCTGTTAGTCAGTTAGATTTAGTTACCTGATTATGCTTGTATATAAAGATAGGTAGTATGTATTATGTACTAACTTTTACCATCAATGAAATTTAGTTCTGTAATTTCTGGTAAGATGGTATCAGAGCTTTAAAGAAGCTCTGGTATTCTTTCTTTCCTTTCCGCTGCATTTCCCCTCCTTTTCACTAATATACCAGTGCTTCCTTCCTCATTTTTTCTTTCTTTTCAACAATGGCACAATCTTTACCAGATTATCTTACCAATCCTGCAAACCCATTTTTCCTTCACCCAAGTGAGAATCCTTCTCTAGTTCTTGTATCTCCAAAGCTGAATGGCAAGAACTACCATAGTTGGGCTAGGGCAATGAAGATGGCACTACTTTCAAAGAACAAAGTAGGGTTCATCAGTGGTGGAATTGTGTCTCTACCAGCAGAAGATCTATTGTTTCTTGCATGGGAACGTTGCAATACTATAGTGCTTGGATGGATTCACCGATCCACTGATGATTCAATAGCAAGATCAATTCTCTGGATCGACAAAGCTTTTGATGCATGGAACGATCTCAAAGTTCATTTTGCCCAATCTGATATCTTCAGAGTATCGGATATTCAAGAAGATATGAACAAGCTTCAACAAGGAAGCATGTCCATCACACAGTACTTCACTGAATTGAAAACTCTTGGGATTGGTTAGATAACCTTAAGCCTCTACCGATTTGTAGGTGTGCATATCAATGCAATTGTGGAGCATTTGATCAGATAAGAGCAGATAGAGATCGTGATTATGTGATCTATTTTCTTAAAGGCTTGAATGAGCAATATGCTCATGTCAGGTCACAAATCATGATGATTGATCCTATTCCTAATGTAGCCCGAGCTTTCTCTTTAGTCATTCAACAAGAGAGACACCTTCAATCTGAAGCAATTGTAGAAGTTTCAAGTGATCTCCGTGCTTATGCAAATATTTCTGATAACAGAAATAAACCGTATTATGGAAGAGGCAGAGGTGGAAACAGCGCAAATAGTGGACGTGGTGGAACAAGGATATGTACACACTGTGGTAAGAAGAACCACACTGTGGGCACTTGTTACCAAATCCATGGATTTCCTCCTGGATACAGAAACTTGCTGCCAATGAGACCAAGAAATGCTGCTAATCATATTGCATTTGGTGACTTTGAAGAAAATGCAAATGATGAATCCAAGAATGTCCAGAATTCGAACCTTTCTTTAACTTCTGATCAATATCATCAGTTAATGAATCTTTTGCAGTCATCTCATCCTCAATCACAGGCTTCGATGCAAGAAATCACAACACCAGCTAGTAACCACTTCAAAACCTTAGTTACTTGTTTAGCATCTAATGCAAAAAATGATGAAAAATCAGGTAATGGTACAGTTCAATGGCTACTTGATACAGGTGCCACAGATCATGTAACATCAGCTCGTTCTTTATTTTCTTCTTTACATCCAATTACTCCTCTCTCTATTACATTACCTGATGGATCATGTGTGCAAGCCTCTTATTATGGAATTATTCATATTTCTCCTCTTTTAACTCTGTTTAATGTTCTATATGTTCCTGAATTCAAGGTAAACTTGATTTCTGTTAGCAAGCTACTTTCTACCATATCTTGTTATCTTATATTTTTCAATTCTTTGTGCTTGATAAAACAGACCTCCACCAAGAAGACGATTGGTACAGTTAAGGCTAAGGATGGATTGTTCGTGATAACTAACCAAATACCAAAACACAAAGGCCAAAATACAGCCCCGATTTCAAGCTACTTTCAATACAACAGAAACAAATAAAGCCTCATTATGGTATCTTAGATTAGGACATGTGTCTTCATCTGTTTTACGTCAAATTTCTTTTCAGTCTCCTTTTATACCTTCAATGAATGTATCACCTTGTGATGTATGTCAGTTAGCTAAGCAACATAGGTTACCTTTTCCTTCAAGTATTACAAAATCCACAAATGTATTTCAACTATTACATGCAGACATATGGGGACCATATTCTGTTCCATCTATTCATGGATATAGATATTTCCTTACTTTAGTAGATGATTTTTCTAAATTCACATGGGTTATTCTGATGAAAACCAAAAGTGAAGTTCGCACAAATATTCAGAATTTTGTTGCTTACATTGAAACTCAATTCAACACCAATTTGAAAACTTTTCGTAGTGACAATGGATTAGAATTCATAATGCCTAACTTCTTTGACAGCAAAGGTATTATTCATCAAAGAAGTTGTATAGAAACTCCCCAGCAAAATGGAACAGTAGAAAGAAAACATCAGCATATATTAAATGTGGCACGAGCACTTTTCTTTCAAGCTCACCTTCCTCAACATTTTTGGTCTTATGCTGTCAGACATGTTGTTCATCGAAGCTCGAAGGTGGAAGGGAGAAAGAAACCTTACCTTCAAGATCTTCCCTACCCAACTATTCAGTTTTTTGTCTCGCTCTCGTCGTTTAGGAACTCATTAATCTCATGCTAAAGGCACGTCAGGTTCAAAGGTATCCCCCCTCCCATCAACCCGGGAGAACCAAATCTGTCTGCATTTAGCATTGACTTCACCTTTCAATGGATTGGCTGCAGTAGCGGATTCTTCTTGTAAATTCAAAACCGTTGGAAAGCTAGCGGAAGCGCCCTGCTGGGTAAGGGCTTCTTCTGGTTCCGGTTAGAAGGATGTAATTTCCTTATGCCCGAGAACTTTAAGGAGGAGTTTACCATGAAAAGGGCATTTTCTTGTACAAATCGCCATGTGTTAGGCAAATCACTTTCAGTTATTTCTGATTTTATGGAAGAAACCGGGCTGAAGCCCCTTTTTCAGGGCGTAGAAGCTTGTGTTCGAGGGGTAGATGTAGGGGGGTTGCGGTTAAAGAGTATTCTATTCCAGATGCCTCCTTTGACCCCTTAGGGATGACTTCTTTTTCGATTAGAGATGTAGAGTGCTTCCTCTTGTGAGGAGTAAAGAAGTCTCACTTCTCCGATTCAGAGAAGTTACTTAAGAACTATGAATGCAAGAAACTTCTACAAATCGGGTGTGTTTAGCAAAACCCAAGGTATTTCAACAACTCTAAAAGCAGGGCGAAAAGGTGTATAAAGCCAAGCCAATGATTAGACTCCTTTTGGGATCTTCCGCCTTTGATCCCGAAGACAAGTCAGCTGGTTTGCTCAATCGGATTAGCCAGAGGCAGGGGTTTCTAGTTCTCAAGTGTACAGCGGGGGCGAGCTATTCGAGTTACTTAAATGGAAAGCGGTCCGGGTAATAGAACTAGTCCCTTTTCTGTCCGGTCCTGAAGACCAGCCAGGCTTATCTAAAGCTATGTAGATAGATCGGATTGACCTCCTCTTTCGTGTTAAGGGGTCCCTTTTCAAGTTGAAAACAAATGATATTCTCAAGTTTCCATATCGAAAGCAGCCTTTTCAACCCCCCTTTATGTATCTTATAAACAGATTACCTACTCCTTTGCTTGATAATAAATCTCCTTATGAGACTCTTTTTCAATCTCTTCCCATTCTCACTCACTTACGTTCTTTTGGTTGCTTAAGTTATGCTCTACTATAGCTTCTCATCGTACCAAGTTTCCTCCAAGGTCCCAGAAATGCATTTTTCTTGGCTATCCAGAAGGTGTTAAAGGTTTTATTCTGTATAATCTTAATTCACACACTATCTTCATATCTCGAAATGTTATTTTTTTTTTAAGATAAATTTCCTTTCTCTCAAACAGATCAGCCCCAACCTACAGAAATATCATCTTTTCCAATTTTCTTGCCTAATACTGACACTGATCTCTTTCCTATATCTTCATCTAATGTCAACACTGATATTATTGCTCCACCAGCATCTCATGTTTCCCCAGATCATCCTCGTCGCTCCACACGACAGAGAACCCAACCTCATTACCTTCGTGATTATCACTGCAGTCTCTCCAATGCCATGGTTCACCAAATGTCTTCAGGTACCACTTCTTTTCCTGTTTCTCATGTTATTTCTTACAATCGTTGCTCACCAAACTTTACTAGATTCTGTCTTAGTACGATGATCCACACAGAACCAAAAACTTATGCTCAAGCCTCTAAACATCCCTCTTGGCAACAAGAAATGACTAATGAATTACAAGCCTTGGAGTTGAATAAAACTTGGTCAATGGTTGACATCCCACCTGATAAGCACATTATTGGCTGCAAATGAGTTTATAAAATCAAACTTCGTGCTGATGGTTCGGTGGAGCGTTACAAAGCATGTCTAGTTGCAAAAGGGTATACCCAAACCAAAGGAGTAGGTTACTTCGACATTTTCAGCCTTGTTGCAAAAATGACAACCGTACGGGTTTTTCGTACTATTGCATTTGCACGCAACTGGTTCATTGAACAGTTGGATGTTAATAACGTGTTTCTTCATGGTGATTTAACTGAAGAAGTTTACATGTCAATACCACAAGGTTATCAGACTTCCAACCTTACACAAGTTTGCAAGTTACAAAAAAGTTTATATGGCCTCAAACAGGCTAGTCGACAGTGGTATTCGAAGCTCTCTACCACTCTTATCTCCCTTGGTTACATTCAGTCCAATGCAGATCATTCTTTATTTGTAAGGAATGCCACATCTTCCTTCACTGCCATTTTGGTGTACGTCGATGATATTGTTTTGACAAGGAATGATAATGGGGAAATTCAATGTGTTAAGCAAATCTTAGATGCTCGTTTTTGCATTAAGGATCTGGGACAACTTCGTTTCTTTCTTGGATTAGAGGTCTCACGTTCTAAAGCTGATATAATGATTAACCAACGTAAATATGCACTTGAGCTACTTGAAGACAGTGGTTTATTGGCTTCTAAACCTGTCACCATTCCAATGTTGCCCTCTACTAAACTTCATCGTGATCAAGACGCAGCCTATCATAACCCTTCCTCTTACCGTCGATTGATAGGTCGTCTCCTTTACTTAACCACTACAAGACCTGACTTGAGTTTTTCTATTCAACAACTCAGTCAGTTTATTTCAGCTCCTTCTCAGGCTCACTATCATGCTGCTACCCAAGTGCTTCATTATATTAAAGGAGCTCCAGCAAAAGGATTGTTCTTCCCTTCCTCCAATGATCTACGTCTATCTGGTTTCTCTGATTCTGACTGGGCTTGCTGTGTTGATACACGACGTTCTATCACAGGCTTTTGTACTTTCTTAGGCCCTTCCTTAATTTCTTGGCGATCTAAGAAACAGAACACTGTGATTCGATCCTCCACCGAGGTAGAATATCGAGCCCTTGCCTCCTTGTCTTGTGAGATTCAGTGGCTTCATCTCCTTCTTCAAGAACTTCAGGTCTTTCACGATAAACCTGCTTCCATATATTGTGACAACAGGTCTGCAATTTATCTTGCTCGAAATCCTATTTTTCACGAACGATCAAAGCATATCGAGATCGATTGCCATATCACGCGTGAGAAAATACAAGCTGGATTGATTCATTTACTACCGGTTGATATCTCTGATCAGTTGGTCGATGTTTTTACAAAGGCACTTCATCCTACTTCTTTTATTTCTATCATTGGCAAGCTGGGACTCTTAGATATCCATAGTCCAGCTTGTGGGGGGTATTAGAGTCCACTCCAGCTACTTTGGCCCAAGACGAAACCCAAGACACAGCCCAAGTTAACATATCAGCTTCACATGCTGATATTATAGTTGTAGATGCACCCACGTGATAGAATAAGAAAGCTGTTATTGAAAGTTGTTATTGAAAGTTGTTATATATTTCTATTAGTCAGTTAGATTTAGTTACCTGATTAAGCTTGTATATAAAGATAGGTAGTATGTATTATGTATTATGTACTAACTTTTACCATCAATGAAATTCAGTTCTGTAATTTCTGGTAAGAAAAACAGATTAATAAATATAAATGAAATATGAAAACCAGTCTTATATGATTATCATATTCTAAGATTTCAATGATATCATGAGTTATTTTTAATGAGATATTCTAACACTCTTTCTTATGTTAAACCTTATTAAGTTTGAGTTTGTTAAATTTAAACATAATTTTTTTTTTGGTAAGCTAAACATAATTTAAATTTAAAGAGGCCTGTTACAAAAAAAAACACACACTTTCTTATATGCCCCTTCTTTATTACAAAATAAATAAATAAATAATAATAATAAAATAAATAAAAACCAGTGGTTAGAGACATGGTTAGACTGCCTATCTTGGATTGGAGTTGGAGGCCAAACTACATCTGACTGAGCCAATATAAGGAAAGAGAAATTTCAACGAAACTAATCTATGAATTTAGGACAGGTAGTTAAAACTGAGTCAATCAATGGAAAAACATTTTAAAGAAAAGCCAATCTGTCTAAAGTTAGACTGAAATAGAGCCGATATGTAAAAAACCATGACAGGTAATATTCTAAAAAACAGGTTAAAACGAAGCTAGTATATGGAAGAGCAATAACAATAACAACATCATATGCGCGTTGTTGGTGTTTCAAGGCTGTTGTTGATGTCCTATTTTTTAGGAGTTAATTAGTTGTTTTTTAAATTGATTAGTATTTTGTTTAGGAGTTTGTTTACTGCATTTTACTGTTATTGCTTTGTTAGTTTGTTGCTGATTTTGTGGATCAACAAAATCAGCTGGTTAGTAGCAACCACATGAGCTCAGTTTTGTATTTAAAAACAAGTTCATTAGTCAGAATAAAATATAAGTTGTTGCACAATATTGTTTCTGATGTTTGTTTTTCTCATAAAAGATCAACATTGGTATCAAGAGCCTTATTGATCTTAAGGGGCTGTGAGTGACTTGAGAAATTAATGGAGGGAGGATCGAGTGGTTTTTCAGCAATGGCTCCACCAATATTCGATGGAGAAAATTATCAAGCATGGGCAGTGAGAATGCAAGCCTATCTAGAGGGTTGCGATTTTTGGGAAGCTGTAGAACAAGATTATGAAGTTGCTCCCCTTCCTGATAATCCAACCATCAATCAGATCAAGTTTCATAAGGAGAGGATAACAAGAAAAGCAAAGGCAAAGTCTTGTTTATATGCTGTTGTCTCACCTGCCATTTTCAGCAGAATTATGGCTTGTGAATCAGCTCAAGCTATTTGGGACTTCCTCAAAGATGAGTATAAAGGAGATGAGAGGATTAGAAGAATGAAGGGGCTGAATCTAATCACACAATTTGAGAGATTGCAGATGAAGGAGTCTGAAACAATTAAGGAGTATTCTGATAAGTTGGTAAATATTGCAAATCAAGCAAGAGCTCTAGGCACTGACCTCTCTGATAATAGGCTAGTGCAAAAGGTTCTTGTCTCCTTGCCCGAAAGGTTTGAAGCAACCATTGCATCTTTGGAGAATACCAAGGATTTGTCTCAAATCAAGTTGGCAGAATTGCTAAGTGCTCTGCAAGCACAAGAGCAGAGAAGGTTAATGAGGCTTGAAGGAAGTACAGAAGGAGCTTTGCAGGCTAAAGAACAGCATAATGTAAGATGGAAGAAAGGAGATGACAGTAGTGGTTCAGAAGCTGCTACAGGAGAGAACAATGCAATCAACTCTAAGAACAATTGGGGCGGGCATTCCTCATGTAAGCATTGTGGAAAGCAGAATCACCCACACTTCAGATGTTGGAAGAGGCCAGATGTAAAGTGCAGAAAGTGTCATAGGCTTGGA
Source organism: Gastrolobium bilobum (assembly GCF_033153095.1). Classification (NCBI taxonomy): domain Eukaryota; kingdom Viridiplantae; phylum Streptophyta; class Magnoliopsida; order Fabales; family Fabaceae; genus Gastrolobium; species Gastrolobium bilobum. Next base: position 43,404 of record NW_026898407.1, read on the forward strand.
CACATTGAAAGGTTCTGCAAAAAAAAGGGAGATCAGCAGCAAGGTGAGGCACATGTTGCAGACCAGCATGAGGCAGATCAATTATTTACTACCTCTTGTTTCTCCTCTAGTGCTCCATGTGATAGTTGGCTTGTTGATAGTGGTTGCACAAACCACATGACAAGTGATGAAAAGCTATTTAGAGACCTTGACAAGTCATTGCAGTCAAGAGTGAGAATTGGAAATGGAGAGTATCTAGAAGTGAAAGGTAAAGGGACTGTAGCAATAGAAAGCTATGCTGGAACTAAGCTGGTTTCTGGTGTGATGTACGTGCCTGATATTGATCTGAATTTGCTGAGTGTGGGGCAATTGGTAGAAAAGGGATTTAAAGTGATATTTGAAGAAGGGAAGTGTTTGATCTTTGACTCAAATGGTCAGGAGCTGTTCAGAATAAAGATGCAACAGAAGAGTTTTTCTCTAAATCCCCTTGAGAAGGAGAAAGCGACATTCAAGTGTCAGGCTAGTGATTCAGAAATATGGCACAAAAGGTTGGGGCATTTTCATTACAAAGGCTTACTATTCATGCAGAAGAATGAAATGGCAACTGGGTTACCAATCCTGGAGGAGCAGATCACAAGGTGCAAAGCTTGTTTTTTGGGCAAACAGACAAGACTTCCTTTCAAAGAATCCACCTGGAGAGCTACAAAGAAGCTACAACTAATTCATACAGATCTTTGTGGTCCTCACGTGACTCCTTCACTAAATGGAAGCAGGTATTTTCTTATCTTCATTGATGATTATACTAGAATGTGCTGGATTTATTTTATGAAGCAAAAGTCAGAAGTTGCTGAGATATTTCTCAAGTTTAAGAGATGGGTTGAGACTCAAAGTGGCTGCAAAATTCAAGTCATCAGATCTGATAATGGAACAGAATACACTTCACAAAGGTTTAACACTTTCTGTGAGGAAGCTGGAATTGAGAATCAACTTACTGTTCCTTATTCTCCACAGCAAAATGGAGTTAGTGAAAGAAAGAATAGAACCATTATGGAAATGACTAGGTGTCTGCTGCATGAGAAGAATCTACCAAAAGAATTTTGGGCAGAAGCAGCAAACACAGCTGTTTTTTTGTTAAATAGACTGTCTACAAGGGTACTGGAAAAGGAGACACCTTTCGAAGCTTGGTTTGGTTTCAAGCCATTTCTAAAAAATTTGAAAGTGTTTGGTTGTCTGTGTTTTTCTCACATTCCACAGGTCAAGAGAGACAAGCTGGGAGAAAAAGCTGAACCTGGAATTTTCATTGGCTATAGTCTGGTGTCAAAAGCCTACAAGATCTATCAACCTCAGACAAAGAATGTGATCAATAGCAGGGATGTTCAGTTCCTAGAAGATGAGCAGTGGGACTGGACAGATGAGCCACAAGCAAAGCATAAGGAGGTCTCACTAGATCATGATGAGCTAGTAGATGATGATCCAATTAGAGGTACCAGATCTCTGACTGATATATATCAAAGGTGTAGTGTGGCTGTTTTGGAACCTTCAAGTTATGAGGAAGCTAAAAGTGATCAGAGGTGGATGAATGCTATGAAGGAAGAGTTGGCTATGATAGAAAAAAATCAGACATGGGAGCTGATAGAAAGACCTGAGGACAGGAAAGTGATTGGAGTAAAATGGGTTTTCAGGACCAAACTCAATCCTGATGACTCAGTGAATAAGCATAAAGCCAGGTTAGTGGTGAAGGGATATGCACAGGTTTGGGGAGTTGATTTCTCAGAAACCTTTGCTCCGGTTGCAAGACTAGATACAATTAGAATGATTCTTGCCTTGGCAACTCAACAAGGATGGAAAGTGTATCAGTTAGATGTGAAATCTGCTTTTTTGAATGGAGAGTTGCAAGAGGAGAAAAGCTTTTTTGAAGGTTTATTTGCTGAGAAAAGCTCTCTATGGTTTGAAGCAAGCTCCTAGAGCATGGTACAGCAAGATGGATGAGCACTTGCTGGGTTTGGGTTTCATAAAAAGTCTTAGTGAATCCACTTTATATGTCAAGAAGTTAGCATCTGACTTAGTGGTGGTGTCTCTTTACGTGGATGATATGCTGGTAACAGGGAGTAATAATTCTTAGATTACTGCATTCAAAAGGGAAATGATGAAAACGTTTGAAATGACTGATCTTGGTGAGATGTCATATTTTTTGGGGATGGAGGTTAGACAAACTGAAAATGAAATTTTTATCTATCAAAAGAAGTACTTGAAGGAGATTCTGAAAAGATTCAACATGGAGGAGTGCAAGAGTGTAAGTACTCCAATGGGTCAAAAGAAAAAGTTTCAAACGAAAGATGAATCGAAATCTGCAGATGAAAGAGTTTATAGGAGTTTAATTGGCTGCCTTATGTATCTCACTGCAACTAGGCCAGACGTTATGTTTACCATAAGTGTCTTGTCTAGGTTTCTTAATTGTCCAAGTGAACTGCATATGGTAGCTGCAAAAAGGGTGTTAAGGTACTTGAAAGGTACTCTTTCATATGGAATCAAATTCTGCAGAATTCAGAAGTTTAAGTTGCAAGGGTATTCTGACAGTGACTGGGCTGGATCAGTGGATGATATGAAAAGTACTTCGGGTTATTGTTTTACATTTGGGTCAGCTTGTTTTTCTTGGTGTTCAAAGAAGTAGGAAATAGTGGCCCAATCAACTGCAGAAGCTGAGTTCATTGCAGCTACTGCAGCTGTAAACCAAGCATTATGGTTGAAGAAGCTGATGGATGACCTGCATTTGGAGCAAAAAGAAGGCATAGAAGTATTTGTGGATAATCAAGCTGCTCTAGCTATTTCACAGAATCCAGTATTTCATGGAATAACAAAGCATTTTAAGATCAAGTATTATTTTTTGAGAGAAGTGCAGAAGGCTGGAGAAGTGAAGCTAATGTACTGCAGTTCAGAAAACCAAATTGCAGATATATTCACCAAGTCATTTCATGTTAGTCGATTTGAATTTCTCAGGGAGAAGCTAGGAGTGTGCAGCACTTGATCCAGGAGGAGAATGTTGGTGTTTCAAGGCTGCTGTTGATGTCCTATTTTTTAGGAGTTAATTAGTTGTTTTTTAAATTGATTAGTCTTTTGTTTAGGAGTTTGTTAACTGCATTTTACTGTTATTGCTTTGTTAGTTTGTTGCTGATTTTGTGGATCAACAAAATCAGCTGGTTAGTAGCAACCGCATGAGCTCAGTTTTGTATTTAAAAACAAGTTCATTAGTCAGAATAAAATATAAGTTGTTGCACAATATTGTTTCTGATGTTTGTTTTTCTCATAAAAGATCAACACGCGTGGTGAAACAAGAGCTCAAGACTTAGGGAGGGGAAATAAAAGCAGAGAATTATAGATATTTTGAATAATATTTTCTTTTGTATATTTGTATAATGACAGTGATATATATGATGCGAGATGAAATATGTCACAAGAAATAAAGCACTAACTATTATTGATAGTAATATTAAACTCACAAACCTAATTAAAGAAATAAAAAAATAAAATATACTGAAATATGAAAATCACTTACAAAAATCATGCAGACACTTTATTTTAAGATAGAATATTATATTCTACCAATATAAGCATGATCACTAAATGAGGGAGAGAATTTTTAAGTCCACCGTTTTTGCTTGTGTCCATTCTCAGAATTATTCTTCAATCTTAATTACACAATTGCAGGCCAGGTTACAAGCTAGCTAGAAATATCTCACCGATTAATTGGTGTTGTCTCTATTATCACCAGGAGACGCAGATGCGCTTTTGGGGCCAGAAAATGGCAAAGATGGCTGAATAAACATCAAACTTCCACTTTGACTATTATCGGGTGCTTTGTTCATGAAGCTTGATGCACAGCCATTGACTTTAGAAGTTGAAGGCAAAGTAGAAGATGATTGAAACAGTTCACTCCATTTCATTTTCTGACTCAAATTTTCTCCAACACCTTGGTTTCCTTGAGTGCCACTTCCTGTGCCAATAATTGAAGTAAGTGCTGCTGCCAAAGCTGATTGAAAAGTTGGGTCTGCTGTGATTACTTTTGTTGCTGCAGCTATGGTGTCTGGAAGGGAATGTTGAGGAGGGATTGGATTGTTATTCCTTTGCATGTAGGAATGGTAGATATTTTCCATTGGTTGTCTTCCAAGGTTTATGCTGTTAAGGACGTTCCTGTTATCATATGGTTGAGCACCATAGCTGAGGAAGCCATTGCTCCAAGAATTTGCATTTGATTCGGAGGAACTGAAGTTCAGACTTGTGGAAGAAGGATATGTTGTGGGGTTGTAGTTTGATGTAAATCTACCAAAAGGAGCTGATGAATTGGCTGGATTTGAAGTGAGGTCAAGAGTAATGGTTGGGTGTGAAGCTGAAGATGATAGTGCAGGATGGGACAAGTATAATTGCTTTGATTTGGAACCATCTGATAGATAAAAGTTCATTCCATGAAGATCTGCAGGAGTAGTGGTGGCCATGGCTGTTGAAGGCATTGAGCCAGAGCGAGAGCTTGATGAGCCAGACAATAGCATTGAAGCAGCTGCAGAAGTTGTTGAAGCCATGGCAGTAGCTGAAAGAGAAAGAGGGTGGTTGTGGTTCCCTTCGTAGGTGGTGATTAAAATTGACATGTCCTGAGAACATCTTTGCACCTGAAACATTGCATATCCACGTATAGCGCATGTTAGTACACAATATAATTAATTCTTCTATGGATTACCAGTAGCCGGTTAAGCGTGTAACCCTTTAATCCACTTTAAAATAACCTAACTCTTCCATTCCGCTTTGAAAGGTTGGTTGAAAATTTTAATCCACGCCCATATACTAAAAAGGTGATTTTTTTTAAAAAATTATACTTCCTGTAAATATAAAAGGTATCAAATGAAATAAAAAATGTCATTAATTAAAATTTTTAAAAAAAATTAAAAATCAACTCGACCGACAAACTTGTCTCATGACTGGTTAGACCTATTTTGACCCACTCTTAAACGGAACGGATTCAAAAGTATTGGCAGATTGAAAATCTCAACCCAACCCGCAATTCGTGAGTTAAACGAATAAAGCTTGGACACATTTTACCACATTTTGACAAATTGAAGAGTACTATGTAATAGATACCTGTTTTCTTACGGGGCATGATGGTGCAACTGTGCAACGATAGTAAGCTCGAGGGCAAGGATTTCCCTTTGAAATCTTCTGTCCATATTTCCTCCATTGACATCCATCATTCAACTGTTAAATATTTCAATAAATCAAAAGTGTGAAAAAAATAGCATTTTTATATTAAAACTGTTCAGGAACCAACTCAAACCCAATTAAGTTGAATGAAGAGATGTTTACAGTTGGGGTGTCACATCTTGCTCTCACACAAACTCTAGCTTTCTTTGCAGAATTTTGTTGGGAAACTTCATCCTCTCCTGCATCTCTAATTGTCTTTTGTACCTTATTGGGTGGCCAAGTCTCCCCAGCTTCTTCCTTTGGTAATTCAGAACTATTGGCAGGGCTTTGATTTGGTAAATGTTCATTTGTGCTTCCAGATTTTGATGTTTCAAATTTGCAGTCCAGTCCAAGAGTTAAACCTTCTTTATATTCTTCCTCTTTCAATGGTTTAGAGACTTTAGCTTTCTCATTGTTTCTTGGATTACTTGGAAGTCTTCCAAGACTGAGGGAAACTAGATCTGACTCCTCTAGTATTTCTTGATGGTTATTGTTTACTTTATCAGGAGAATTTGTGTTCTCTTGTTGAACTACATTGTGGAAATGCATTTGCAGTGTCCGGTAATCATTCAGCATTCGGTTCAAACTCATCTTTAATCGTTGATTTTCTTCTATCACTTCACCCATTTCAGCTTTAGCATTTTCAAGCTCATCAACCTACAACCATCCATACATAGATAAGAGAAAGTCCTGATTGTAATTCTCTTATTAGTTGTTTTTTTTATATTTAATATCATAATTATATTTAAAAATCTAGGGTTAATATTTTCTCATGTTACATGAGAAAATATTTTTCTCCTACACACACAATTTAAAAGTGGAGCTCACTCTATATTTTTTCTCTATCATCTATTCTCTCTTCTCACTCTTATATTTAATGAGTGTAGAAGATTAATCTTTTCTCTGTAATATGAGAAAAGATTATCCCAAAAATCTAACCTCTTCCTTTTTGGTTGAGGATGCATTTGGCCCAGCCTCCACCGTTGATCTTTCGATATTAGTCTTGGGTGGCTCCTGTATATATAAAGTCCCAAAAAAGCATAAAATGTTAATATGCATACAAAAATGCAATATTCTCGTTGCTTATAAATCCTTTATTCTTTCTATAATGATATAGATGTTTTGGGAGTACTGCTTCTTAATGCTGGCACAAAAATAGAAACTGAGAATTCAACTAGATAGCGGAATGAAATAATGAGCAAGTGTATGCAATGATGAGGAACGATATGAGAATCTGAGAATCTTTCTCCTTTTTTAATGGTGGGAAGGAACTGAGATTCTTTAGGTTTAGCATGTGCAATGAATTGTCATATTTTAGATATCAATCATATCATTGCTAGCTTTCATGGCACATGCATGAGTCAACTCTTATCAAAGCCGGCGGATATTAATTATTAAAACTCTTTTGAAGCTATTTAAACCAATAAAATGGTAATATATGTTCAATATATATTGCAAATTACGCATGACTGTTTTCGATTATCATTAAACCAAATTCTTATTAAATATTAATCCATGTTATGGTTTTAGGATTATCAATTTGCCGTAGGTCAGTTGAGTAAGACAAGATATATAGAGCAAGTAAAGTAAAAAAACTGTAAGAACACAATCTATCTTAATGAAAGAAATACTATTATCTCTCTCTTATTATATATGTTCTCTAATTATTAATTGAATTTCTTATAACTAAACTGCTGTAATGCAAGCTTAAATGCATACTTCTTTTAATTTAGCGAGCAATTGTTTTTTTTTAATATATTTAAGTTTTGGAAAATATTATAGTCAATAGTAAAAAGAAAATAAGAGAGAAAAAGAGAAAGAACGAGACAAGTTATAATCATTACAATGAATTATCTGGCCATATTATAAACAAATTAATATGATTCGACCTTTGTTTAGTATATTAAGCAGTTACCACAACATGAATTTATGATCATCTATCTAAATCTCCACTTTTCTCAACCTATTTTATCTATGCCCGAGTAGTTATTGATGTATTATATTTCAATAATTTCATCAATTATAGACTAGTTTTTATTTGTAAATCTAAAAGAACGTAAAAAACACAAACTAATACCTATATATGATTGAATTACTTCTAACTATATGATATAAATAAATCAAAATCTTTTAAACAACATAGATAGGTTCAACACGGGTAGATGATAATTTTATGTTGAAAATAATTAGAAATTGATTACTCGATCGAATACTAACAAAATGGACTGCAGATGTAGAAAGAAAAAAGAAAAAGAAAATCGAGATCAGAACAGTTTGGTTAATTTTCTTTAACCCTACGACTAACAATCACAAACAGTACCATATATAAACGGGACTTTGAATCAACTCAACATATAGAAAGAAAATAAGATGTTTTGTCATTTAAAAAGTTAAAAAAAAACTCATGGTACTTTATTTTTATTTTTTTTTGTAAATTCATGGTACTTTATTTAGATATTAGTAGAGAACTAATTTTCACCTCGATGATAATCTCTTGTTTACGACGATCTTCATCATCACCAACACTAGATTCACTTCTCCTCTCTTCTTTGGCTCCTTCACCATCATGACCAGATCTTTCTTCTCCAAACTCCATATATGCAGTTTCTTCTTTGTTCTCCTTTCTGGGCTATCTTTTCTTTCTTGATCTGCTTTTTCGCTTTCTGGGTCAGCAAACAAAGCCCCTCTTTCTATGTTAATATAGGGAGGACCTGCATGAAGTATTTGACTCTTGAAAATAATTAACAATGAAAATGAAAAAAAATAATAAAAAAGATAACTATTAATGAACACTAGGTCGAGGTAGCCAACACGGATACACACGTATTACAAAATGTCAAACACAGACCAATCCAGTTGCACCTCAAAGAAAGACAATGTAAAGGGTTATATAATAATTACTATTAATATTGTTTCAGACTAAAGAATTTAATTATATATTTATAAGTAGAAGAATTCAACTTCAACGTTTAAGACAATATGTCAGAGAGAGTGAAAGAGGGGTTGAAGCCGCAATGTTCGGACACCGCCTACTTATACAATGTGGCATCGTTGAATTTCTAACATTACAGAAGTCACATGGAGCCAAAACAACAAGTGTTTCACGGTCAAACTTTTTGCCACCGCTGATGACCGGAGCCATTATTTTTTGTGTATATTTCTTCACCTTCTGATAGAGTCAAGCAATTTTAACCATGTTAGAGAGCTACTTCGTCTTGCCTTGGCTTGTTCTTATTAAATATCTGCAAAAAAGAAAAAAAGAAAAGAAATTGATGACTGAATTGATTAAATAAATGATCTATGTAATTCGTTGTATGTGCTGACTTCAAAATGAGATCATCTCAACTGTCTTAAACATTTTAACACCAAAATATATCCATGCCACCCCCTTTAACTTTTTTTTTGGTTTTCTTTTTTGGTATATATATACCATTATCCCCTTTATTTTACCTTGTCTTTTTATGCAAAGAATCCGGCCACACACACCTAGTTATATATAGAGAGAATTGAAAAGAGGGGTCAAAGTAGGACTTGTGAGAATAACGCTTCCTGATTGGTTCATGCAATGATCTTTTAAAAATATCTATTCATGTTTTAAGTTCTTGCTTTTACGTTTCAAACCATTTATTTTAAAATATTATTGTCCTTTCTAAGCTTTGTGGCCCACCGACGTCTAAAGGGACATGAGAGAAGATATAATATGCTTTTGAAATTAACTCGAATATCTTCTTTCCCTCTCGTTATATATATATAGGAGTAAGATTTTTTGACACCAGTCACAAATTTAAAGTTTGATACCTCATTTGAGAACTGTTAGATCAAAAAAAATCAATGGTGTCACATGCTTATATATATATAAGCTGCTTAAGATCACTTTATCTCCGGCCACCAAATCATAACCGTACAAAAATAGATCAATGGTGATAAAGGAAGAGAGAAAAAAGAGAATCATAATCATTTAAAGGTGAATAAATTAATATAAAATAAATAAATAAATAAAACGACATAGTTTTGAAATAACCGGAGATAAATATATATCTAGTAGCTTGAGAAATATCTTTTATATATATATATATATATATATATATATATATATATATATAAAAGTATAATAATTCTTATATTCATCATTAATTGTTCATTTTACAAGATTGGGTTAAAGACTTATTATTCCGTTTATTGTAATAGTTTATTTTTTACACTATTGTCTTTTACATGATCATCTAATATATCAGGTGTTATTTTCATTATTTAAAGAGCTGGACTTCTCATAATTATTAAGGTAACATATAATTATCTCCATAAAGGTTGGGGTATAAATTTTGATGATTGGTGCATCTAATTTGTTTTATATCAAATATACCCAAAATTTTGTAAGCTATCAAACTGTCAAATACAACACAAATTTAATGAAAAGAACCTAAATTCTTATTGATAATATCCCATGGAGTTTAGCTTTCTTTTTTGTTTTATAATCAGAAATGAAACAAGAGGTTGTCCAGTTGTGTAGAAGAAATGTCACTAAAAATAGTGATAAAAGTACATACAAGTTGGCTTTCTGTTGAATAATTTTGCATATTGTAGTAGTCATTGTTAATGTATTTCAATAGAGGGACATGCTCCATTTTCAAATGGGAATTTCTATCTTAATTACTTAAATTGAAAATATCATTGAACCATCTTAGATGTCCAAAAAATAATTTAATAATAATTAAATGAGATTTGTCTTTTAATTAAGTTACAATATAACAAAAATATAATTAAAGATAAATGTAGAATTTTTAATTTAATTATATATTAAGAAATTAAAATATGTGTTAAAGATCTGATTTACCTTTTTCAAAGCCTTAATAAGATAAAATTCACGGCAAAAGTTGAGACGCAAACACACATGCATTTGAGTTTGAAATTGTACGTTCAAAATAAAGTATATATATTAAATATTTTTGTGCCAAAAGATAAAATCTCAATAATCTTAATTTGTACAAGGTGGAGGTGCCATTGATATTATTAATATCTAAGAAATTAAGTTTAAGGTTGTGTTAGGAGAAGATCACCTTTGATCTTATCCTTTAGCAACTAAGTCCTAGTTTTTAGCAAGAATAGTTTGTTATTATTCCATGTATAGTTTGTTGAACAGTATACTTTATTCTAGTTGATCCTCCTTGATTCTGTATAACCGACTTGTGTATATATTGGCTATCAGCCATTTCATTAAATATAACAACATATTCAAATCCTCTTAGTTTTCTATATGGTATCAGTTTGAAGGTATCGATCCACTTTCCCAATGGCTGATTCTGATTCAGATTCTTCTGCTGTCAATATCAATGCTAATGACAAGCGTCCCAACCCATTCAATTTTTCTGCATCACAAACAGCAGCTGCAACACCTATAGTGTCCAACCAAAACTCGATTCCCAACCTGAGTCCTGAGCTTCTACAGCAAATTGCCAACATGGTTGTTTCCTCCACTACACCGTCTGCTAACACTACATCCCTTTCTGGTAATCACACTCTGCCTTCTACCTGGTTGGTGGATAGTGGCGCTTCTCAACACATGACAGGGAACCTCCATTTAATCTCCAATGTTACATCTATTCCACCCACTACAATAGGTTTACCTGATGGTGATCAACTTGTTTCCAATCACAGTGGCAGTCTCCAGTTGACATCTCATATTTCTCTTCAGAATGTGTTATATGTTCCCAAATTACAATGCAACCTCATATCAGTTGCTCAATTACTTGCTGATACAAATTGCATCATTTCTTTTACTCACAATGGCTGTGAATTGCAGGACCCCATAACGAGGATCAAGACTGGACTGGGTAGATTGCAAGCTGGTGTTTATGTGCATGACTCATCCAACAACAAATCCATCTCTACTGCATGTGCGGCTCACACTCAACAGAATGCAGATGTTTGGCACCGTCGATTGGGTCACCCTTCATTTCAGTTTTTAAGCTTTCTTCCTTTTGTTACAGTGAATAAAAATAGGGGTCATTCTCCTTCAGTTTGTGACATTTGCCTACGCGCACAACAAACTCGTACTGTATTCCCTATTAGCATTAATAAAACTACTGCATGCTTTGATCTTATTCACTGCGATATCTGGGGTCCATATCAAACTACCTCTCTAACCGGTGCAAGATATTTTTTAACAATTGTGGATGATTATAGCAGAAACGTCTGCGTTTATTTAATGACCACCAAGTCTGAAACGTTCCAATACTTAACTCGATTTCTTCTCATGGTACGTAATCAGTTTAATACCATGGTCAAAATAATACGCTCCGACAATGGATCAGAATTTTGTGCTCATAATCTCCGCAAGGTTTATTCCGATATGGGAATTATACATCAAACATCATGTGTAGACACACCACAGCAGAATGGTCGTGTTGAACGGAAACATAGACATATTTTGAATGTTGCAAGAGCATTACGCTTTCAAGCTAGTCTTCCTATCGAGTTTTGGGGTGAATGTGTTCTAACTGCGGTACATTTAATCAATAGAACCCCCACTTCTCTTCTCCAAGGAAAAACACCATATGAATGTCTTTTCAACCGCACACCCGGCTATGATCATATTCGCATATTCGGATGTCTTTGCCATGCTCATCCACGTCCCAAACCGTTGGACAAGTTTGCAGCTCGATCAACTCGGTGTCTGTTCCTGGGATATCCTTTTGGCAAAAAGGGTTGGAGGCTTTATAACCTTGAAACACATACTGTTTCTGTATCCAAAGACGTGGTATTTGAAGAGAACACCTTTCCTTTTGCACCAACCACAGTCATTCCTACCACTGATATTCCTCACGACCCAAACCCCCATAACCCCATATCACCCGAACCAACCCTTGCTCCACAAAGCCCATCCTTTGATTCCCAAGTTGTTACCAACCCTGTCCCTTTAAATGAAGACACTCTCCCTGTTGAACAGGCTCAGCCCGAATCTGCCCCTACTGTCTCCAATGAGCTTTCTATCCGACAAGAACAGCCCCCAGAAGTCACACATCCATCTGCACCTTTGGGACGTGGTCACCGTTCTCGCCGTCCTCCATCATATCTCCAAGATTTCGAATGCTCCAAAGTCATCGCACATAATCCACTAGCTTCTTCTACTTCTTCCAGTCCTTCCTCAGGTATGGCTTATCCTATTGCTAACTTTGTTTCTTGTTCTAGATTCTCTCCCAAACATCAACAATTCCTTGCTTCCATTTCTTCTGGTGTTGAACCAAAAACATTCAAGGATGCTGTAACTGATGAAAGGTGGCGTGTAGCAATGCAAAAAGAAATAGATGCCCTTGAACAAAATCACATGTGGGAACTCACTTCTTTGCCACCAGGAAAACGTGCCATTCCATGCAAGTGGGTATACCGCATTAAGTACAACTCAAATGGTACAGTGGAGAGATTCAAAGCACGGTTGGTCATTGCCGGTAACAATCAAATAGATGGAGAAGAATACTTCGATACATATGCTCCTGTAGCCAAAATGGTGAGTGTCCGAACACTTCTTGCGGTAGCTGCTGCCAAATCATGGCACCTATACCAGTTGGATGTTACGAATGCCTTTCTACACGGAGACCTTACCGAAGAAGTTTACATGCGCGTTCCACAAGGTTTCAATCATCACAAACCACATCAAGTATGTCGCTTACGTAAATCTCTCTATGGTTTGCGGCAGTCCCCTCGCAATTGGTTTGCTAAGTTGCGGTCTTCCATTGAATCATATGGCTTCATCCAATCCAAGGCAGATTACACCCTATTCACCTTACACAAAGATGGCCACTTTGTTGCTCTTCTCATCTACGTTGATGACATTATTCTAACGGGCGACAATGATGCCTTATGCACCGATGTCAAGGTCTTTCTCCAGTCATGCTTTCACATCAAGGATTTGGGGATTCTTAAATATTTTCTTGGCATCGAAATAGCTCACGGTCCATCAGGTCTTTTTCTGAGCCAACGAAAGTACGCTCTCGACATATTGGAAGACGCTGGTCTCCTTGCGTGCAAACCATGTGCCTTCCCTCTCGAAACAAATCATAAGCTTGCAGTTACAGAAAGTCCTCTATTCTCGGATCCCGCACGTTACAGAAGACTCATAGGACGTTTGGTTTACTTGACAATTACTAGACCTGAGTTAAGTTACTCCGTCCATGTTCTTTCCCAGTTCATGCAAAATCCTACTATTGCTCAATATGATGCTGTCATCCGCGTTTTAAGGTACATCAAAACTGATCCTGGCCAAGGTTTACTCCTTCGATCCGACAATGATCTCCTTCTTTGTGGATATTCTGATTCGGATTGGGCTAGCTGTCCACTCACCCGTCGATCAGTTACTGGTTATTTTATCATGTTGGGTACTTCTCCTATCTCTTGGAAAACAAAGAAGCAACCCACAGTGTCTCGCTCCTCCGCTGAAGCTGAGTATCGTTCAATGGCAGCAGCTACAACTGAGTTGTTATGGATCAAATCGTTTCTGGACTCGCTTGATGTTCTACATTCACACCCTATGCAGTTGCACTGTGATAACCAATCTGCCATGCAAATAGCTGCTAATCCAGTTTTCCACGAACGTACCAAACATATAGAGATTGATTGTCATTTTGTACGCGATCATGTTCTCAGCAATACAATCACTACTACCTACGTTCGTACAGATCAGCAACTCGCAGACATATTTACCAAACCGCTTGGCATGAAGCAATTCAGTTTTCTTCGCAGCAAGTTGGGCATTTCGTCACTTCATGCTCCAACTTGAGGGGGCGTGTTAGGAGAAGATCACCTTTGATCTTATCCTTTAGCAACTAAGTCCTAGTTTTTAGCAAGAATAGTTTGTTATTATTCCATGTATAGTTTGTTGAACAGTATACTTTATTCTAGTTGATCCTCCTTGATTCTGTATAACCGACTTGTGTATATATTGGCTATCAGCCATTTCATTAAATATAACAACATATTCAAATCCTCTTAGTTTTCTATAGGTTGAAGTAAGAATATAAAGAACGAAGAGAAATAAAGTAGTCACGCACATGAGTTGTTTATTGTTATGTATATGTTGTGCAACTAACCCTATAAAAAATTTAAGTGCTTAGGTGAAGGCACATGAATAATTACATAAATAATTTTATTTTATATTTTGACACGCTCCTCATGTAAAAAAATTTGAACTTTGAACCATTATCTATTTTTTAATTGTTTTTTAGCTTATGCTTAATTCTTTTTATTAAAAGAATAGAGGTGAAAAGGTTTACCAAAAAAAAAAAAAAGAATAGAGGTGAAAAGATGGAAGATTACTTGGTTATAGGAGTTGATATTATCTGAGAGTAACCATCTCTCCCAAAAATTTAACCCGTTAATTGAAAACACGCAAATAATTTTATTATATATTGTACTATATAGATTCTTAATTTTTTTCGTTTCCTTTTTGTTCCATTTTACTCCTTTTGAAAACATCATTATACTAAAAATTTCCTGGAAAAAAAAAATCATTATACTAAAAATAACATGGATGATGGATCAACACGGATCACGCATCTGATAAATGAAAGAGACCTAAGAAGAAAAAATTAATTAATATTAGTCGGCCAAATTTTCATATATACTCAGAGAAGTTAAATAAATTCCATATGGATCAATAAATAATTAATTATATTACGTATTAAATTAAATATTATGGCATGTGCCAGATATTTATTGAATGACAAATCGTTAGTATAACATCATACGTTGTGTAGTATCACAGACATAGAAAATGAGAACGGCGTGGTTGGTTTGAAAGTGTTTAAACCTTCGTCGCAATATACACCTAACATATATGTTAATTTAATACAACTTATCCACTTGTAAGCTTTGGACTTTATATTAAGCCTGTATAATAATGTAAAATGAACATTTCTTTTTACTTAAATCATAATAAGACAACCTAGGGATCAACTCCGTTGACGTCTAATAATTTTGTATATGTAAGATTATTAGCCCCAGATACAGCCTTCTCTAGAGAGAGAGAGAGAGAGCATATGTCACCAACGATTTCAGAATCCTATATATGATAATTGGTTTATTTTGGTATGTCCGTGTGAAACGCGATACCCTTTGTAAGAGCTATCTATAATTATATATCAGCTTAAAGAATATTTATAATAATTCTCTTAATTATTTTAAAAAATCATTAAATACTTTAATTTTTAAAATAATAAATATTTTTATTTAGTATTTTAATTTTTAAGCAATTAAGAAAAAATGAAAGTATTATGAAAATATAACATCGCTCTTAACTAGACTCACATCATAGTATCGTACAGTGATCCACAGTTCATACAACACGTACTTCTCTAGTAATTAGAAATTATGGTAACACACAATATATACAGTGAGACAAAAAGACGTACACTCTGAGTAGAAACAGGATGAATATAGCACATATATCTCCCCATATATTATTGTTGAAAATGAATTCTTAGGATGGATTATATTTATTATCATTTTATTTTTATTATTCTTACTATCTAATTGGTTATCGTTGGATAAATTTGAAATCGATGGCAATTAATTTTTTTTTTAATCGTTGATTTTAAATTGATCTAATTATAACCAATTAGGTAGTAAGAATAATAAGATTAAAATAGTAGTACGTATAACCTTCTCCTTCTTTATATAAGTATATGAGAACTTTGTCATAGATGAAGTTATTATTTAATCAATTATGTTAGGAAAAAAACCTTGGAATAGATTTGCATTTAATTGAATTTTTAAAATTGTTCATAAATATTTGTTAAAAAGCCTTCCTTATTGAAGGAAAATATTTATGCAAGTTTTCAAAACAAAAAATCAAGGTGATTTTTAAAATTATCTACAAGAAAGGTAGAATTCTTCTTGGTGTCAAAACTTAATATGCTATATTTATTTGATATAAAATTGTTTGTAAGCCTTCATGTAAGAGCCTATGCTATGTGTATTTGATATAAAATTGTTTATAAGCCTACATGTAAGAGCCTATAGTGTGTGTGATTTAGAGTTTAATCCTTTTTATTTTAAAATAAAGTTAAATTTTAACACAAAGTAAATATTAAATTGTGCACTGATCCCACTTCAAGTTCAAAAAAAAAAAATTGTGTGAGGGAACATATTAGATTAGGTGACTTTAAATACCCGAATAATAATAAAGAAATTTTTTTTATAACATGTCTTTATTCTCACAATTATAAAGTTTATTTCAACTAAAAAATTATTCATCTGACGAAAATCTGTTGCTGTTTTTCCTTTAATTGGAGAGGTCAATGGTTCTTTGCAATTCTAGTAGGCGACCTTCATTTTTCTTTCTCACTACATTTTTATGGTTTAGTTAGCAAGAATTTATCCAATATTTCTTGTCTATTAATTGAATTATTTTCATAAATTAACAATTCATTTTTTATTTTCAGTTTTTGATGCAAACTATTAAAATAGAGAAAATCCATTATAAAATCATTTATAAAACTATAATAAAATAAATCAAATATTTTGTCTAAGTCTATGTTGGGAAAGGACTGATTTATTCTTGATTTATATTGGATAATTTGGAGAAAATTATTTAAAAAAATATGAAAGGTGGAGCAGCCTATATATAAGATATAAAATGATAATTAATAGTAAACTCGATCTAGACAAAGTTGACAAATATGTAGCTCAATTGGCTTCAGCACCTATTTTTTAATCTTAGATTGTTATATTGATGTTAGAGTTCAGTTTTTCTCTAAATCTTATCCAGTTATCATCTTCCCCTTCTCGCATGCATTTTTAAAATTAAAAAAAAAAATAGGTTCATACAAAAATAAAACTTCCAAAAAGTCAATACAAAGGTTTCAATGGATACGGCACTAACGAGTTTCAACTTAAAACAGTAATGTAAAATTCATTTGCTTATTGTTAGGAAACGGGTCGAGGAAAGCTAGCTCATCTTATTTTCTTTCTCAAATTGTTTCCCTATTCTGTTCTAGCTGATTTTCTAAATTATAATATTATCAAGTTGAAAGTTATTTAATTTGGTCAATTTTAAAAGTCTTAAGGTTTAAATTCCACATACATCCAATTGATAAATATTAAAGTTAATGAAATAGACTAATCAAGTTTTATATTAATCATACTTCGCTGTTAATTGTTCGTCAAGGTAAATCTATTCAGTTCTGTTTTTTTAATAATAGATCTAACGAATTTATGAATTATTATTATTTTATCCTTTATACTATGACAACATAATTGTATAAAAGAGAAAGAAAAGAAATATATATTCAATTATTAATGTGCATAGGGAAGACCAACGAAATTATTAATTCCTCGCGGATATCTACTTTCGTTTTGGTTCCTCACTTTTATTTTTGGATTCGTTTTTTTCGGTCAATACTACTATGTTATTTGTGAAGGTTATTTACTGGAAGTCAATAAAATTCTCAAAAAATATTTAAATTTTGACATTTTTGCTGAAAATTACTTTGCAAATTTTTTTTTTTGTTAATTTATATATAATGGCAGATTTTGACCGCCAACATTTATATAATTTATTCAAAATTTTGAAATTTTTATTGTTGTTATTTGATAACTGCTATAACTTGATATATATGTATATGTTAATTTTTATTTTTTTTCCCTCAAACCCTCACACATCGACTTTTAAGCCCCACCTTTCTAACGCCTAGCTTCTTCTTCTTATTCTGTCTCGGAAGTGTATTTTCTCTATCGTTAGAATCATGGTGAGACATTTGTGATGAGTTTTATCAACTCTATCTCCTAAGCGTATCTCTTAAGAATTCAGAGGCGGAATTGGAGGGGGGGGGGGGGGGCTAGGGTGGCCCCCGCCCCTCCTAAAATTTGATGGAAAAAAATTATATATATAAATGGTATTTTAATAATATTAAAAATTGTGAGTGAGTGGATAAATTACTGACATGTATGAGCGTGAAGAGGAAACACAAAACTTCAACGACTCAAATTAAACTTCTGAAAATTGTTCAACCTACAATTGCAAGAGTAGACAACTGAAAAGGGGCGTATAACTCAATCTTGAAACACTCTTCAAGTACCTCTTCACTCTTCAGTTTTCAGAGATAGTTAATAACCCGCCTCGGTCTCTCTTACCTTCTTTTGGGGTAAAATTTACTAAAAAATGTTTGGTAGACCAAATTTTTTTTGGGAATATTGAGTTAATTTTAATGATGTTGTGTGTTAATTTTCCCACCACATGGGAAAAAAAACAATTTCACCATTTCAATAGTAATATTTCCCAACTATTTTACATAGAAAAGCAAATGATGGGAAAAAAAATTTCCTAACCATATTTTTACTTCACCTCCTACCAAACATTGACAAATAATTTTCCAACTCTATTTTCCTGGAAAAAAAAATTTCACCTCCTACCAAACACATGATTGTGAGATTAAAAAATTGTAGTGTGGTCTTCTAAATTATTCTTAATCTCTTTAAATCTTCAACAATTTTAGCTATATAAAAGAATGAAAGGACATATATAACTTTGTGGGTATCTAATTTATAGATAATTGATAACATGATTTATTTATGGGTTCGCCTCTTCTGCAGCAATAACAATAAGAAAATACGTAAAATAAGAGTCAAATGAAGTGATCTTAATCTGTGTAATAGATTTCTTTTAATTTTTTTATATTAGATTTGTATTATATTTCAAATATTTTTGTTTATAATATAATATTTTTTATTTTCGCCCCGCCCGTCATTAAAATTCCTGCGTCCGCCACAGTCTAAGATGCATCACCAGATCTACACTAAGGCATTTTCTTCATCATTATTTTCGAGGGAACTAACAAAATAGTTGTCTTCTTCTTCGCGCTCTCATTTCAAGCATTGTGGTGAGTTTATTGGCTCTTTTCTTTAAAATTTGCATTTTAGGATTTTTTTTTTCTTTGTAATTTATATTTATATTTAGTATTTTTCTAGATTTTGTCAGATACGTTCTCTCGTTGGGGTTGAAGGTGTCGATTGTGCCCTTTTA
Source organism: Gastrolobium bilobum (assembly GCF_033153095.1). Lineage (NCBI taxonomy): Eukaryota > Viridiplantae > Streptophyta > Magnoliopsida > Fabales > Fabaceae > Gastrolobium > Gastrolobium bilobum. The sequence goes on from NW_026898407.1 coordinate 62,623, forward strand.
ATCCGAGTCTTTAAATCAGGTATCTATTTTTTTATCTTTTCATATATGAATTTTTTAAGTGTTGATTTGTGGGGGGACTCCCCGATGAGTTACTAGTAGCGTAATGATTTTGTGCTTGTGTGGAACAATGGGTTCGGTGATCAAGTGGTTTGTTTTTTATTGTTTGGGGTGATGCAAAACACAATTGCAGAAGCTATTCCTCTATTGTTGGCTGCATGTAGCATTTTCTGTTGCTTAAACTCACAGAATGGAGCGGATCTTGTCACGATCTATGCTTTCTACCTTGAAACTATGAATCTATCGTCTTTTGGCTTCTTATAATGAAGATAATTCTTATATTTCTTTTTTGTTATTACATTGTTGTGTCTTCACTGATTCCCTTATGGAGATAATTCTGATATTTTTATTGTGCTTCTAATAGATAATTGTGTTTTCTTAGGACTTCTTATTGGTATTATGATGTGGCTTTTCTCATTGCATTATCATATATATTTCACTTCTCCATCGCGTATGTGTTTATCCCTACAACGAAATTACAAATAGTATACAACATTGCCACTTGATAGAATTCATTTAGTGGTTGAAGTCAGAGGGTGTAATAACAAATTATGAAACGTAGTATTTTTACTTACAATTTCTTAGTTAACTTATTTTCTGAAGTCAATTTGTAAATAAAAGGCTTTCACGTTAGTTTCAAATATTATGTGAGGCAGAACTCAAGAAACAAAAGCTCTTTTGATATTACTCTTTGTATTGTTTTCTTTTATTTACTCTTTGTAAATAAAAGGCTTTCACGGTAGTTTCTCTTAACAACTTTTTAGAACAAACTTGTCAAAATATATTATGACGTTGAGGATGGACACAAAATGTTCTTTTGCTGATCAATGGGTCATTCAAAGCATCTTGGGGCTGACCTACTTGTGTAGGTGGGGGTGCAGTTGCAGTTAAACAATTTTATGGGTTTCCCCACTGCATTTTTCATTTATTAACATCTTGGTAGATAAATATGGCAATTGCCCAAAATCTAGACCAAGTGGTAGTTTTAATTTGTCTAGGAGTTTGTCACACCAAGTTCCCAACCGTTTATTAACTAATGTATCAAATTGATCATTAAAATGGAATATGAATCCATATGAAACTAATTAGACAAAACCACCGTAGGAGGAAGGAATGGTTATTGATTAATTGATGTGATCGACTTTCAAGTCAAACATTTGATTATGTCCATAGTAACTATATGCTCTTTGCATGCCTTCCCGTGTAAGAATCTCAGAGCAGGGTCAGGTTGGTGGTTATGTTCTGAAGTCAAGGCTCAGATTTGTATATAGCAATGTATAATAATGACCTCAAATTTGCCTTGTCAAGCACGGGAAAATTCTATGTCATTGGTGGGATTGATGTTGATCACTTAGAGCAGCTAACATGTGGTGAAGAGTTTGATCTCAAGACCAGAAAATGGCATGAAATCCCCAACATGTTCCCAAGAGCTGAGGGGGCTGTGAGGCGCAGTACTACTGAGGCACCGCCTTTGGTTGTTGTGGTGAACAATAGTTTGTATCTAGCCGATTATGCACTGCAGGAAGTAAGGAGATATGATAAAGGCAGGAACTTATGGGTCACCATTGGAAGACTTCCTGAGGGAGCAAGTTCAATGAATGGCTGGGGATTAGTTTTTCGGGCATGTGGAGATAGGCTTATTGTTATTGGTGGTCCTACTTGTTATGGTGTAGGGGCGATAGATATTAATGCTTGTGTCCCAAGAGAAGGTGCATTATAGTGGAACCTGCTTGCCAAAAGGCAATTAGGAACCTTTGTATATAATTGTGCGGTGATGGGATGTTAAGGTGATTGTTTATGGCTCATGGGGAGATATCTGTCTGCACTCTCTTTTTGGGAAATTTCAGGTCCAATTTAAAATCATTGATATAGTTTTAGAAGGTTTACAGATGGTTGATGTTCTCTTCTTTTTCCTTTTTTTAATTGGTCTGGTATATGTTGGGTTATGATGTCCATTTCATAAATTTAGAACCTTTATTATGCACCAAGGGCTTTGGACAGACAAGCATTTCTTAAAGTGGTTAGGGAAGATGTTAAGCACATATTCATTAGTATCAATTAGAAATTGCTAACTTCCATTAGTAAAAGATTGGATTGGTATCAATTAGTCCCAATTAATATTTGTTAGATTCCATTAATAAAATATTGGTATCAATTAGTCCAAATTAGTATCGATCACCTTGTCAGTATTCCAAATCCATGTAATATGCTTTTATAAAACCTGCGATGGTTGTATGGAATGACCAATCAATTAACTTATTCCAATCATTCTCTCCCTCCCATTTCTTCTCTATCTTTTCTCTCAGGAACTCTGTCATTCAACAATTACACTTAACAACCTTGCAAATGTAGGAGCAGATATGTTAGGTGAGAGCCGTCTCAGATCCCCCCCACACCTTAGTCCAAATATATTATTAATCGTGTCATGGCATAAATGCATAATCAAAAGATTTTGTTTGCAGACTCATTGCAATCAATTTTTTATTTTTTTTACAAGCAATGAGGATGAAGCTGTCAAATTTCAAAGCAATTCTAGGTACCTGAGCAGATTTATTGAGCTGAAGAAGTGTGCAAAATCTTGGCATATAAACTGCTATAGAATTGTTGTTAATAGGCTGACTTAGTTGTAAAGCTTCTCCCAGTATCTTGATGTATTTCCCAATTTCCTTTTGTGGCACATTTGCTGCAATTGAAATTTCTTGTCGTATCACAAGAGATGAAATTTAGACTATTAGAGACGTCCAAAATCTAAAGTCTAAACTAAAGAGAACAACTTTCCCCACACAAGAAGCAAGTGTAACCTGTAATTGTTTTTACAAACTAAGCATGGACTCAGTTTCAGGTTTTCTACCTAAACTTGAAAGTCTAAATAAGGTAATGATTGTATTGCCTAAACTTGCTTGGACAACAGAAAACCTAAAACTGAGTCCATGCTTAGTTTGTAAAAAAAAATTACACATTGCACTTGCTTCTTGTGTGGGGGTAGTTGTTCTCTTTAGTTTAGACTTTAGATTTTGGACATCTCTAATAGTCTAAAATTTCATCTCTTATGATATGAAAAGAAATTTCAATTGCAGCTAATGTGCCACAAAAGGAATTTCAGAAATACATCAAGATACTGGGAGAAGCTTTACAACTAAGTCAACCTATTAACAGCAATTCTATAGCAGTTTATTTGCCAAGATTTTGCACACTTCTTCAGCTCAATAAATCTGCTCAGGTACCTAGAATTGCTTTGAAATTTGAAAGCTTCATCCTCATTGCTTGTAAAAAAAAATTGATTGCAATGAGTCTGCAAACAAAAGCTTTTGATTATGCATTTATGCCATGACACGATTAGTAATATATTTGGACTAAGGTGTGGGGGGATCTGAGACGACTCTCACCTAACATATCTTCTCCTACATTTGCAAGGTTGTTAAGTGTAATTGTTGAATGACAGAGTTCCTGAGAGAAAAGATAGAGAAGAAGTGGGAGAGGGAGAATGATTGGAATAAGTTAATTGATTGGTCATTCCATACAGCCATCGCAGGTTTTATAAAAGCATATTACAGGGATTTGAAATACTGACAAGGTGATCGATACTAATTTGGACTAATTGATACCAATATTTTATTAATGGAATCTAACAAATATTAATTGATATTAATTGGGACAAATTGATACCAATCCAATCTTTTACTAATGGAAGTTAGCAATTGCTAATTGATACGAATGAATATGTGCTTAGCATCTTCCTAACCACTTTAAGAAATGCTTGTTTGTCCAAAGCGGTGCATAACAAAGGTTCTAAATTTATGAAATGGACATCGTAACCCAACATATACCAGACCAATTAAAAAAATGAAAAAGAAGAGAACATCAACCATCTGTAAACCTTCTAAAACTATATCAATGATTTTAAAGTAGACCTGAAATTTCCCCAAAAAGAGTGTGCAGATAGATATCACCCCATGAGCCAAAAACAATCACCTTAACATCCCATCACCACACAGTTATATACAAAGGTTCCTGATTGCCTTCTGGCAAGCAGGTTCCACTGTACTGCACGTTCTCCTGGGACACAAGCATTAATATCAATCGCCCCTACACCATAACAAGTAGGACCACCAATAACAATAAGCCTATCTCCACATGCCCGAAAAACTAATCCCCAGCCATTCATTGAACTTGCTCCCTCAGGAAGTCTTCCAATGGTGACCCATGAGTTCTTGCCTTTATCATATCTCCTTACTTCCAGCAGTGCATAATCTGCTAGATACAAACTATTGTTCACCACAGCAACCAAAGGCGGTGCCTCAGTAGTACTACGCCTCGCAGCCCCCTCAGCTCTTGGGAACATGTTGGGGATTTCACGCCATTTTCTGGTCTTGAGATCAAACTCTTCACCACATATTAGCTGCTCTAAGTGATCAACACCTATCCCACCAATGACATAGAATTTTCTCGTGCTTGACAAGGCAAATTTGAGGTTATTATTATACATTGCTATATACAAATCTGAGCCTTGACTTCAGAACATAACCACCAACCTGACCCTCCTCTGAGATTCTTACACGGGAAGGCATGCAAAGAGCATATAGTTACTACAGACAAAATCAAATGTTTGACTTGAAAGTCGATCACATCAATTAATCAATAACCTTTCCCTCTTCCTATGGTGGTTTTGTCTAATTAGTTTCATATGGATTCGTATTCCATTTTAATGATCAATTTGATACATTAGTTAATAAACGGTTGGGAACTTGGTGTGACAAACTCCTAGACAAATTAAAACTACCACTTGGTCTAGATTTTGGGCAATTGCCATATTTGTCTACCAAGATGTTAATAAATGAAAAAATGCAGTGGGGGAACCATAAGGGAATCAGTGAAGACACAACAATGTAATAACAAAAAAGGAATATCAGAATTATCTTCATTATAAGAAGTCAAAAGACGATAGATTCATAGTTTCAAGGTAGAATGCATAGATCGTGACAAGATCCGCTCATTTCTGTGAGTTTAAGCAACAGAAAATGCTACATGCAGCCAACAATGGAGGAATAGCTTCTGCAATTGTGTTTTGCATCACCCCAAATAATAGAGAACAAATCACTTGAACACCGAACCCATTGTTCCACACAAGCACAAAATCATTAAGGTACTAGTAACTCATCGGGGAGTCCCCCCACAAATCAACACTTAAAAAATCCGTATATGAAAAGATAAAAAAAATAGATACCTGATTTAAAGAATCATATTAAAATGGCACAATCGACACCTTCAACCCCAACGAGATAACGTATCTGACAAAATCTAGAAAAATACAAAATATAAATATAAATTACAAAGAAAAAAAATCCTAAAATGAAAATTTTAAAGAAAACAGCCAATAAACTCACCACAATGCTTGAAATGAGAGCGCGAAGAAGAAGACAACTATTTTGTTAGTTCCCTCGAAAATAATGATGAAGAAAATACCTTAGTGCAGATCTGGTGATGCATCTTAGGAGATACGCTTAGGAGATAGAGTTGATAAAGATCACCACAAATGTCTCATCATGATTCTAACAATGGAGGAAATACACTTTCGAGACAAAATAAGAAGAAGAAGCTAGGCGTTAGAAAGGTGGGGCTTAAAAGTCAGTGTGTTAGGGTTTGAGGAAAACAATTTTTTTTTTAACATATACATATATAACACGTTGTAGCGGTCATCAAATAACAACAATAAAAAATTCAAAATTTGTAAATAAATTATATAAATTTTGGCGGTCAAAACTTGCCACTTTATGTAAATTAACAAAAAAAAAAATTCAAAGTAGCGTTAAGCAAAAATGTTAGAATTTAAATATTTTTTGGGAGTTTTATTGACCTCCAGTAAATAACCTCCACGAATAACATAATTTTTTTTGTAGTGAAGCTGCTAAAAATACTGGTAATATATAAAAAAAAATCTGCAAAAAACGACTGAATAAGTATATTGAATCTGTACGGCATTAATTCGTTGGACTTGGATATGTATGAAGGACTTGGCCAATTGAAGTCTCCTAATAACATTTTCTTTTTTCGGTTAGATTCTTGGATTCATTATTATATAATATTGAACTAGGCCAGCTATCCTCATCAAAGATTTCTCCTCCAATAACGTAGTTTGCATTTCCAATTATTATAAGAGACTTGCTTTCAATTATTTGATGAATATTTCTTGTGCGGCGTAAAAAATGGAATCCACTTGTTATATTAGTATTATCTCTTGTTGAGCCAAAGATGCAAATAGGCTTATCGTAAGGGTCAATATATGGGATATAATTAAAAGTTTTCACGTTAAGGTTTTCTCTCTCGACCCTTTTCTTAGTGGAATTGAGTAGTTCTTACTGGGTAAATTCTTTCATAAGTACTAGGCTTGTTTGGAACTATTCTCATTGGGCCATGGACCAATTAAAGGCAAACGTTTCCTGAAGAGTCTCCTTTGACGGTAGTTGAAGATGGTTTCTTCGTATATTTCTAACATGCAGAACTGGTCTAATTAATAGTTCTTTGATAAAAACTCTGGGTACGGAACTACAAGAAAGCTAATCCTTCCTGCATATATGCTTGTCTTTTTTGTGTTTGATTGCTTCTATATTGACCTAGAATTTAATGTTCAAATCTGTTTTGGAGGCACCGTGGCATTCTTGTACCTAAGGTAAAGAAAGTCAAAACTACTTTGTAGTCAATTAACTTTAAACAAGGGAATGGATTCTAGTGCTAATTGCCGCAATGACCAAGCTAATGAGTATCTTTTAAGTATATTTATTAAAGAATTAAAAAATATATAAAATAAATAAAACTCTTCGAGTTTTAATATATTTAAATACTTTACATTTAATGTTATATTTCCTATTTTTTATTCCTCATAAAGTATCTTAATGTTCAATATATAGTAACATTCAATTAGATATCAGGTACAAAGCTTCTCTCTGGGGTCAGCTTTTTTATATATCATGAGTTTGATAACAAATAAACTATATAATATATTATTAACGAGAGATGTTATACTTACAGGTTATTTTTCCTTACAACCTCTCGCGACTATTTTTATGGGTTATATTAAAATTAAATCAATAATTCTCATTTAATATCATTTTGTAACTGATAATTTAATTTAGATCAAAATTAAATCAATAATTCTCATTTAATATCATTTTGTGACTGGTAATTTAATTTTTATCCCACAACTATAAAAATGGTTGTAAAGGGCTGTAAGGAAACTTTTTTTTTTGATAAATATAACCTCTCTCATTGTTAATTATGATAATTAATTCTAAAATAACTATACCCGAATTAGCTGTGCTACGCTCTGTTTAATCTAGCGGTTGTGACCGACCGCAATATTCTTGCGTCATTTACTATGAATGTTATAGGATTGGTATAACTGCAGCCATGCCTTGAGAGAAAAATTGCTTATATTTTTAACTTTCTATATATGTACATCTAAGTTCCTCTATATATTCTCTTCGCCTCTGATACCTCAAATTATAATCCGAGGGAGAAGAAATAACAAAGAGAAGTAAAAAAAAAATACCCACAGAAGCATTAGAGCTAAGCCTTCGGGTCTGATACTTAGCTAGTTACAACCTCTACTTAGCTGTATTTGGTTCAACATGGCTTGTTTACCACACATTTTATGGAACCTGCAAAGCGAGTGAGACTGGCTGCAAATTTCCCAGGCTTGGCAGTGATATCTGTCTTGGGAAAATTTGCTACCTTTTTTCCAGACTGTGTAAAGAAGGCTCCATTCATCAGTAAATCACCCTCTGATCTCCAATTCCATGTCTTCCACACACTTTCAGCTGCATAGTCCCTCTTTGTCACCTATATCATACAGCACAATAGTACGTGTGAGTATCATTCATTAGTTTCTTCATTCACAATAATAAGCATATATCCAGGAATCTATTTTATAAATGTTAAAACTCAATGTTTATGCTTGATTGACTGAACTCATACTTCGATTTTATGACTTGCTTACTTTCAAGTCACATATGTGATTAGTTTTATTTATGACTTGATCACTCGTAGATAAACATACGAGTCACATATGACAATAGAGATTGCTGGAATTTGCATGATCTAGAGATAGACTTGTGAATTTTATAAATAAACATTGACATATTGGTGTGATAAAAGAAGCAAGTTTTTAAGTACATACTTCTTTTGCATGTGGGTTAGGAGGAGCAACAAATCGATTTCCCTGGCTGATGATAGTGGGTTGTTGGCTACCACCTATGGCATACATTTGCCAATGAGTGTAGTCATTGTTAACAATATGAAAGAAGCCCCATCTGCACCTTGGCATCCTCTGTACCAATCCTTTTCCAAAATGGTTGAAAGCCAGAGTTACTTGCATTACTTTATCACCTGAGAAGCCATTGCTAGCACCAAGTAATATAACCTGCATTGCAAATATTTAAAAAAAAAAAAAATTAACAAATTGCACATTATAACTGCCACAGATTCATATCTATAATCAAAATTAAAAATGATTACATTACATCATTGTGACGGGTAAAATGGCAATTGGAGATGGTAATGGCTGTTGATCCTTGGACAGCATCAATGAGACCATCAGCGCACTTGGTCATCGAAATATGATCTATCCAAACATGTGTGGCTCCGTACAATGAAATTCCATCACCATCACTCATCGAGCGGATTCCATAGTGGTTCACAGAGTCTCTGATGAGGCCACCGCTAGCACTCCTAATATCATGGATGTGAAGCCCGTGAATGATAATATTTTTCACATATTGCAATGTTATTTGGGCACCATCGCTAATATGAACGTTGGCACCACGTGCATCTATGGTCTTATTATCTGTAAGTAGAAGCTCCGCGTTCAGTCTAATGTTCATGTTACGTGCAAAAGTGATCCATAATGGCTCTTTCTGAATAGCTGCATGTCTCAAGGTTCCAGGTTTTGGGTTCACGAGGTCATTGTCTGATGGATCTGTGACCACATAAAATTTTCCATCTTTGCCTCCCGTTGTGCCGTGGCCAAACCCAATTACACAATCTGCTAGCTTCTTGCGATTTTTTGCCCAATTCGGATCACATCTCCAGCATTTATCAATGGGATTTGTGGCCTTGCATGGACCCTTGTATTTGGCTAAGGCCCTTCTTGTGCTGTTGGAGCCTTCCAGAGCCCTGTTCCGTGAGAACCAATTAGGATATGCAAATTAATAAAAGTTTCAATGATACATAAGAAAAATTGTTGGAAATTTATAATGTTAAGAAACTTGGGATACACCACCCCAAAAGCTAGCTCAAGAAGTGAGAGTGCCCAAGGTCTTATAAAGGCCATATTAGTTGCTCATCCAATCAATGTGAGACTATATATCTCAACACGTCCCCTCACGCAAGAGCCATTTAGGCTAGAAGTGTGGAAATTGCACAGTCCGGTGAGGCTCTGATACCATGTTAAGAACCTTGGGATATACCACCCCAAGAGCTAGCTCAAGAGGTGGGAGTGCCAAAGACCGTATAAAGGCCATATTAGTTGCCCATCCAATCAATGTGAGACTATATATCTCAACAATCATATAGAGAGGACAAATCTAGAGTAATAGTAAAGTTGTTTCTTTGTGATTGAAATATCACGTGATCAAAATAACCTCTTTTCAAATATCTAAGGGTCCCTCTATTTTTGTTAGTCGAGTTTAACATGAAGTGGTTATTAAAATAATACAAGCTAAGCCACTAGAATTGATTTAGCTGTGAGGGATTTGAATAGTTTACACAAAATTATAAGTTCGAATATCGGCACTATACTTGCATAAAAAAAAAATGCAAGCTTAAACTAAGAGATGAGAAAAATTATATGATGGGAGAGACAATGGACATACTTGATAACGTGCTTATTGAAGTCAGCAGTAACTTGCTCAGGGTTTGGCTTGAAAGCTAGGCGAGCGGCTTTCCTTGCTTCCAGAGAGCGCTTCTGCCAGACGTGGTCGAAGTGACCTATGTTAGCCCTTAGGGTAGGGAATATTGCAAGATAAAATACACAAAAGAAGAGCAAACTAAGCTTGTTAGCTTCCATGATTTTTGTTTTTTTTTCCTTTCTCGTGAAGATATTTATGCCTAGTTTCTGTTTTTTTGTTTTTTGTTTTTTGTTTTTTTTTTTATCGTGTGCTTTTAACCTACATATTTAGCTTGTTAGCTATTTGAGTTCTTCTCCCGTAATTTTTGCTAGACCCAACGTAAATGATACTATATAGATCCTCTTGGTGCTATATCTAAGTATGCATGGAACGATACCAATTGCTAAGAGAAGTGGATATGCGTCGATTTCGTTTTATATGCTATATCTTCGCTTCTGATTGTACGGAAGCGTATTAGACACCATTTTAAAGTTCAAATCCTTTAATGTGGGGGAAGATTATATACAGATGCGATAAGTCTAAATGAAGGGAAGATACAAAAATGAAGCGTCGTAAGGGAAGAGCGGAGAGCCTTTCCCTTCAACGGCTAGTTTTTTAGACTCTTTACTTTCTTAATTCGTCCAATTTGGATATTTTAGTACATGTCGGACGAAGCTTATTATTTGTCTAAAAAATTCATTTACATGTTATTCATGTTATTCAATTACAGATGGAGCGGATTGATGTCATTAAGACACAATAATAGGGATAGGCTAACAAGATATGACACAAATTACTAGATGAGAACACGTCACGTTTAACCTTATATTATTACCAATTAGCAAAGTTAAATAAAGTAAATAACTATGGACCTGTGGCTAAGTGTGGAAAGCGAAGATATTAGTGGTAAAATTTAAAACCATTTGAGTTTCAAATGTGTGGTTATTAGTGTTTTGCGCTTAAACTGCTGCGGCCCAGGAAATTAGTGAAGGAGATTTTGTTGTTCAGCTCTGTGAATGTCATACAAATTGAGGCTGCTCTGCAAGTTATTGCTTGAACAGTTCTTTTATTGGTTTTCAGAGGAAACAAAACCAAAATATATTGCAATACTTGCCTAAAATATGGGAGGGACTGAAGAAAAAGATAATAAACATGAGGATGAAGTTGAGAAGAAGGATAAGAAGGAAAAGCATGAGGATGAAGTTGAGAAGAAGGATAAGAAGGAAAAGAAAGAGAAATCCGAGGATACTGATGGAAAAGAAGAAGAAAAATCTAAGGAGAAGAAGAAGAAGAAAGACAAGGATGGAAAAGAGAAGGAAGACAAAGAAGAGGGTGGAAAAGAGAAGAAGAAGAAGAACCCTGAAGATAAGAATGATCCTGCAAAACTGAAACAAAAGCTTGAAAAATTAGACTCCAAGATGCAGGCACTGGCGGCTAAAAAAGAAGAAATATTGAAGCTGCTTAAAGAAATTGAACAAGGTGCAGCAAATCCAAGTGAAGCTACTGCCCCCCCAGCGGCCTCCTCTTAGATGAACCATTGCTTATGCTTTGTATCTCTCTGTATATACGTATATATACTATAATTGTGGAGAGAGTTTGTGTTTAATTTTGCCAGTGTTAAATTCCTGGCTTTTGTAATTTCTTGTATCAAAGTTAAATGTGATATATTATAATAAACTACTAACTTTTTATGTGAACTATATATAATGATAAGTTGGATAACCCATACCAAGATTTTAGAAAAGCATATAGTGGACTGATCATAAATTTGTAACTAAAATGAGATTGATACTAACATTAATACAGTTACGGTTAATTCAACTGATTGTAGTGAAAAGTTGATACTCGTGTTTTGTTGTGACTTTGAAATGGGGTAACCTTTTCTATGGGTAGAATCACGCAGCAAAACATTAAATCTTCTCAAGGAGGGATTCTTGTGTGCAACTAATGCACCCAAAGTTGTGTGTTGTAAGACAATTGAGACATCATCACTGTAAATATAAAATATTTGTGAGGTACATATAATTTATGTAATTATCCAATGCTAATTGGTTCAGTGTACAAAACTTCTGAATCCAAGGGTATACAAAAAAATTTCCATGTCATGACCAACAATTTGGTATGCCATCTGAGCGTGAAAATAGAGGGGACCAGTTCCTATAACATATTAAAAAGGAAGAGGACATAATCCTGTTGTAAACTTCCCGGGTCTAGTTGGAACCAGCATTCTAGCTAATGTTGCCACTTGCCTATAACAAATTAACAAGGACAATCAACAAGCTGAATGCTGGTTTGTGCTTGGACAGTGCCTTATTGCTTCCTTGACCTTGTGAATTATCCTACAAGTAGAGACTAAATTTGTGAGAAAATGTATAGTAACATCAAATTTGATATCTGCAGACTAACTTCAGAATGTTAGCATTGTTAATGCTTAGTGTTCTTCTCCTGTTTCTTTCTTCAAACCCAATGATTGTGTCATGCTTAAGTTTGGTGCATGTTATGTAGGCATGACAAGTTTGATATTCTGAAAGGCTCCTGTTATCTTGAAGTGAATCCCATCACCAAGACTGCCATAGCAGCAGAGGTGAAGCATAGCCTTCCACTCAATGAGACTGGTCTCATCATTAGTGGAGAGCACAAACGGCATGAATATTTTGATTTTCCCCATCCATTTTCTTCAATATTGGAGAACAATATAATATCCTTGTCTAGTGTTTTGTCCAGTGTTTCTTTAAGGGATTGAAAAGAACCCGTACACATATTTTATGAGTAAACTATAATAGTACTAGAAATTATTCGTCAAAGAATTTTACCAATCTAGTTCAAATTGACTTCTGTTTCTTAATGTTGGTGAATCTATGAAACAAAATCGATAGTGCATAATTTCTTTCTTTTCATCTCAAAATTAGATGGAGTAAGTAGAACCTGCCATATTACTTCCGTGCTATATTTGGTTTTGGAGAATTCATAAAAAGGGAAGCAGTTTTGTGTTCACTTTGTAAACAATGATTATTTAACTGCAAAGCATTAACAGAACTTCCATGATAAAGTTGTAAAATGAATAGAGAAAATGAAAGGTAAAATATATAGCACAATACTTGATTTTAACAATCACCATGAAGCACTCTCAAACCACACTCTAGAAAACTTTTAGATGCAGTGATAGTTGATAATTTAGTTCTGCATCATTCACAATATAGAATACTTTTATCTACAGATAACAAGACCACTGAACACACTCCACAGAAAGACAACCACACGCATACATACAGCATCATCATACTCATACACAAACCAGATACAAGAGCAAGGTTGAGTAGAAACTAGTTATGAGAACCCGGAAGAAGTCCCTCACGAATTTGGTTAGCTACATCACGAACAGAACCAGGTCCATGGGGAATGAAAACAGTAGAAGATTTGGAAGCAGCACCAATGTCTTTCATAGTGTCAAAATACTGAGTGACAAGGACCATGTCCATGACATCTTTTGCGGTTGTCCCAGGTACATTACCTGAGAATCCCAACACACTATCTCTCAAGCCATCAACAATTGCTTGACGTTGGCGAGCAATACCCAACCCTGAGAGATACTTAGACTCTGCCTCACCCTCAGCTCGCTTAATTTGCAATATTTTCTCTGCCTCTGCCTTCTCATTAGCTGCCATCCTCAACCTTGCAGCTTATCACAGAAAGAAAACATTAGAATAAAATTAAAAAATAAAATAAAAAATCTTAGCACTTTGCAGAGAATGAGGTAAAATATAAACAAATAATTATTTGTGTTGCAATCCCTAGTTTTCAGCATCTAGAATGTTTTATTTTTCCTCCTTAATCTTAGGAGTTTGTTTCGTTATTTGTTATTTAAATTCCTAGGATTAGTTTGTTTCTGATATTTTTCCTGTTTAGTTAAAATAGGATTCAGTTTTCTAGTTTTATCTCTTTCCCTGATTATAGGGATTTGTTGCACTGGAATATTTCTGGTGTCTATTTATTGTACGTTTTTTTCTTTTAGTTTTAATGGAAAAACTGGTTCCATCATTCAAACTTTCTATATGGTATCAGAGCTTGATTTCTAAGGGACTGATCCACCCATGGCTACCAATGTGCCACTCTTTGGCACCATGAGAGCCTACCAAACTACTTCTTCCAATACCACCGGTACAAATACCACTCCAACAACAACCCCACTCAATGTTTCAGCATCAAACCAAACCAACAACAACTCAGCAGCTGTCATTACCAACGATAGTCCAGCATTAGTCATCACTGGTCATCGATTCAATGGAGACAATTATTTGTTGTGGTCACGCAGCGTTCGTATGTTCATTGGAGGCCGTGGCAAGGGAGATCATCTCACCGGTACGGGTGATGCTGCTCCTCTGGAAACCAGTCATCCACAATACAAGAAGTGGTCCATTGAAAATAACCTTGTGATGTCTTGGTTGCTGAATTCCATGGTGCCTGAAATAGCTGAAACATACATGTTGTGCTCCACAGCCAAGGAAATTTGGGATGGCGTGAAGGAAGCCTTCTCTAAGGAAGATAACACAGCTGCCTTGTTTCACATCAAGGGGATTCTTCGTGATCTCAAACAGGAGGACAAGGATGTCACCAGCTATTATAATTCACTCCTAAAATTCTTGCAACAATTGGATCTTTATGATCAACATGAATGGACTACTCCAGCCGATACTCTTCAGTATAAGAAAATTGTTGAACAAGACCGCACCTACAACCTTCTTTTGGGACTCAATCCAATCTATGATGGAGCTCGCAGCCGCATCATGGCCACTCGCCCTCTGCCATCCTTGCGAGAAGTTTTTTCTGAATTAAAGTGGGAAGAAAGCCGCAAAGTTTTGACCAATAGCATCCCAAAAGTTGATGCACCTTTGGAAGCAGCAGCCTTTGTCTCTAGACCCAACAATGCAGACTCCAGACCTAGGCGAAATGGTAAGCTCTGGTGTGACCATTGCAACAGAACTGGGCATATTCGGGATACATGCTGGAAAATCCATGGCAAGCCAGCTGATTGGAAGCCAAGACAAAACAGAGACTTTAATCATGTTGCTGCAGTTGTAGAAGATGTTCCGCAAGCAAAATCCGAAGGCCATACATTTACAAGGGAACAAGTGATAGCCATACAACGCATGCTGCAAGATTGCAATAAGGACAAATCTAATCCCTCATCTGATAGTCATCAATCAGGTACATTCCATACAGCTCTCCAATCCGATCTTGATAAATGTGATTCCTGGATGGTAGATTCTGGGGCTACAGATCATATGACTGGTAATTCCTCTCTTCTTTCTGAATACTTTCCCATTTTCGAGGCAAAATCAGTAAAAACAGCAAATGGAGGCTTAGCCAAGGTTCACGGAATTGGTGTTGTTCACCTATCGTCAACCATATCTTTAACTGGAGTTCTCTACGTTCCATCTCTTACCTGCAATTTAATTTCTATTACCAAATTGACCAAGGATTTAAAGTGCACAGTCAAATTTACCCACGTTGATTGTATTTTTCAGGATTTGGCATCGGGGAGGACGATTGGCAGTGCTAGGGTCTCTAATGGTTTATATCAACTTTACACAGCCGCGGTTATGAAGACTCAAGACAGCACATTTGCAGCAACTAGCAATTTGAATAAGGCTCTTTTATGGCATTTTAGATTAGGGCATCCAAACTTTCAATATATGAAAAAGATGTACCCTTCTTTATTTAATGAGAATTCGAATTTTCCTTCATGTGATATATGTCAACTTGCAAAACAAACTCGGTCTCATTATCCCTTACAAATGCATGTTCCTTCTAAACCATTTGCCATTATCCACAGTGATGTGTGGGGACCTGCAACTGTTAAAAGCCTTACGGGTGCTCGTTGGTTTGTCACATTTATTGATGATCATACTCGAATGACATGGGTGTACCTATTAGCCAATAAATCTGAAGTCACATCCACCTTTAAAGTCTTTCACAAAATGATCCTTGCCCAATTTCAAACCCAAATCCTTACCCTTAGATCTGACAATGCACGTGATTATTTTAACTTGGACCTTTCAGCTTACCTAAAAGACCATGGCATCATCCACCAGAGCTCTTGTGTCAATACCCCACAACAAAACGGTGTATCTGAGAGAAAAAATCGCCATTTACTTGAAGTTGCTCGTAGCCTACTCTTTGCCTCAAATACATCCAAAAATTATTGGGGGGAAGCTATTCTTACAGCCACTTACCTTATCAACCGCATGCCATCTCGGGTATTACACTTCTCCTCACCTTACCAAACACTCCTCACTGCATTCCCTTCATTGACCTTAACCCCAAATCTCCCACCAAAAATTTTTGGTTGCACCGTGTTCATTCATAACTCTCAAGGTGGTAAATTGGATCCTCGGGCTCTTAAGGGCATCTTTCTTGGCTATTCCCCTACTCAGAAGGGGTATAAATGCTTCAGTCCAGCCACACATCGATTCTACATTACTAAAGATGTCACCTTTTTTGAACATCAGCCTTATTTTTCCCAAACCGCCATTCAGGGGGAGATCCCTAATTCCAAGGAATGGTTGTTTGTGACTAATACTCCAGAAAACTCTGCTTCAACAGCCCCTACACCGGTCTTAGGTGAATCTCAGGAAAATGACACTTCATCTAATGGCTTATCCTCTTCCGGCCCGCTCCAGAAACCGCCTGAACAGCAGCCCCTGCAAGTCTACACGCGACGGCCCAAATACAGAACAGCTTCTGAGATGCTTGAACATGTTGACAAACAGATTACCTTGGCTCCTGGTCCAACTGAAGAAACCATTAGTCCTGCACTTGACCAAACTAAATCCTTGCTGCCAAGTTCTGATGATGCTCTGCACATGCCAATTGCACTTCGTAAGGGGGTAAGGACATGTACAAGTCATTCCATCTGTAATTTTATATCCTATGCTAATCTTTCCTCCAGGATGCAGCATCTAGTCAAGAACATTGACAAGGAAACCATTCCTACATCCTACTTTGAGGCATCTAAGACTACTGAATGGTGTTCTGCTATCCAGGATGAATTGCATGCACTCAAAAAAAATGGCACTTGGGAGATAGTTACCTTACCACAAGGAAAATCAGTGGTTGGCTGTAAGTGGATTTTTACCATCAAATATAATGAAGATGGGAGTATTAATCGCCATAAAGCAAGACTTGTGGCCAAAGGATTCACTCAGACACAGGGCATTGATTACCAGGAAACCTTTGCTCCAGTAGCAAAATTTAATTCAATTAAAATTCTTTTGTCCATTGCTGCTTGCCTAGATTGGCCCCTTTGGCAAATGGATGTGAAGAATGCATTCTTAAATGGTGACTTAGAAGAAGAGGTTTACATGGAAATTCCCCAAGGAGTGGAAGATGGTCAAGGATCTCGAAAGGTATGTAGATTATTAAAATCCCTTTATGGTTTGAAGCAATCTCCAAGGGCTTGGTTTGATAAGTTTACTGCAGTTGTCAAAAATCAAGGGTACTCCCAATGTCAAACTGATCATACTATGTTTGTTAAAACTGCACCTCATCAGAAAATTACAATATTAATTGTCTATGTTGATGATATTGTGATTACTGGTAATTGGGAGGATGAGATAAAGCAATTAAAGGAGACGTTAGCTCACAAATTTGAGGTCAAGGACCTTGGAAAATTACGATATTTTCTTGGAATGGAAGTGGCAAGAACTAAGGAAGGAATTTCAGTTTCTCAAAGAAAATATACTCTTGATCTGCTGAATGAAACAGGGATGTTGGGATGTAAACCTTCTGATACACCAATGGAGGCGAACTACAAGATAGGACTCAAACAAGAATGTGCTTCGGTAGACACTGAGAGATATCAAAGACTAGTTGGAAAACTCATTTATTTAGCCCACACTAGGCCTGATATTAGTTTCCCTGTGAGTGTGGTCAGTCAATTTATGAACAGCCCAAATGAAGAGCACTTGGAAGCCGTCTACAGAATCCTACGATACTTAAAGATGACTCCTGGTAAAGGATTGTTCTTCAAGAAAAATTCCAGCCGTGATATTGTGATTTACACGGACGCTGATTGGGCAGGATCCATTATCGATCGAAGATCAACCACAGGCTATTGCTCATATGTGTGGGGAAATTTGGTCACTTGGAGGAGTAAAAAACAGTCTGTGGTAGCCAGAAGCAGTGCTGAAGCCGAATACAGGGCATTGTCCTTAGGCACTTGTGAGGGAATGTGGATTTTAAGAGTCCTAAAGGAGCTACACCTCGAATACAAGGATCCTATGAAGATTTTCTGTGATAACATGGCCACCATTGGAATTGTCAATAATCCAATCCATCATGACCGTACCAAGCATGTTGAACTTGATAGAAATTTCATCAAGGAAAAAATTGATGCAAATATTATTGATCTAAGTCACATTTCCACAGGGTCCCAGATTGCTGATATCTTAACCAAGTCTTTATCAAGAATTAAATTTAAAGGACTAATTTCCAAGCTGGGAATGCTGGACATCTACCACCCAGCTTGAGGGGGAGTGTTGCAATCCCTAGTTTTCAGCATCTAGAATGTTTTATTTTTCCTCCTTAATCTTAGGAGTTTGTTTCGTTATTTGTTATTTAAATTCCTAGGATTAGTTTGTTTCTGATATTTTTCCTGTTTAGTTAAAATAGGATTCAGTTTTCTAGTTTTATCTCTTTCCCTGATTATAGGGATTTGTTGCATTGGAATATTTCTGGTGTCTATTTATTGTACGTTTTTTTCTTTTAGTTTTAATGGAAAAACTGGTTCCATCATTCAAACTTTCTATAATTTGAGTCCAAAATAAGTTAACACTTGACTCAATGTAAGATTGAGTTGAGCCTTGATTACTTGAATGCTTAAGTTGTACTCATTTAACATACCAGCGTTTATTTCATTCATTGCCCGCTTCACATTCTCATCTGGCTCAATATCAACAATCAGTGTTTGAACAATTTCATATCCATAAGCTGACATAGCCTGTTATGACATTAAAGCATCAGAATACAATTAAACATAAACCACAAAACAGTTCAATTATGGGCAAATATTATAAAAAGAACCTTCTCAAGTTCATCTTCCACGGCTTTGGCAATATCATTTTTCTGCTCAAAAGCATCATCCAAGTTGAGTCTTGGAACAGTTGCTCTAATTACTGCAATTAAAACAACAGTTTTACCATAGCTGATAATTTATATGATTAAAGCACTAGTTGAATGTTTGTGCATTTTTAAGCAGTGTTATGGTTTATACCATCAAAAACATAGGCTTGGATTTGGCTCTTTGTATCGCTAAGTTTGTAAAATGCATCATTGGCCTTCTCTGACAGGGCACGATATTGAACTGACGCAACAACGTTGACAAAGACATTATCCTGAAACAAATTAAATATCAAAACTACTCAGCTGTAATCCAATGGAAAAATATAACTTGTAAGGACTAAAGAAAACCATATTACATAAAGATAGATAGTATTAAACAGGAAAGCAATCTGTACTAGTGAAACATGAAGGAAACAAATTAACAAAACACCAATGATGACAACCAAGATAACATGGCAAAGTTTTTCTATTTCACTTTTTTAAATATCCTAGTCAAAAAGAAAAGCTTTTAAACGGCGATTGATAAACATTCAATGACAAAATAAATTTGGGTATGATAGAAATGTCAGAATACGGTTAACCTTTGACTTGGTCTCACATCGAACATCCAGTTGCTGTACACGAAGAGTGAGATGACCAGCAAGTTGACTTCCAAGTATCCATGGCATGCAATGGCATCCTGGCTGAAGAACTTCTTCAAATCGTCCAAATCTTTCTTTGATAGCCACCGTGGATTGGTCAACTTGCACACAACAGAACAGATTCCCCATTTGCTTTTAACTGCAATTCTTCAAAATATATGATCATGCTATCAACTCATCAAGACATAGGATGCAAGTATGAGGATGAAAACCAGAGAAATTCGAAGTATTTCAACTGAATTCTAATATACAAGTTAAATATACAAAATTTCAAGTATTCACAAATACCTGCCAACAGCAAATTATGCAATAAATTGTACTGGTAAAATAAAACCAATAATAAAATCCGGTGGGAGAGAAATCAATGTTCAAGCCAAGATCGACGCATGCGCGATAAGACATGAAAGAACAATTGGTATGACAACAACAAAACTTTAACAGTAACATAATTCCTGAATATTTTGTTTATACGTGCTTCAATGCATACACGGCGAGAAAGGAAGACTTACAGGACAGGGAAATAATGTTCGAACAAATGGGGGTAGCAGCAAAATACAGATAAGATCAGAAATTCAGAATGACACCTCAAGTATAGTTAGTCTTCCAATGCAGAATCCACTTGGAAGGCTTCGTCAGAGTTTACTTAATTAAAGTATAAAGCTAACCAAAAGTTAAAAACTTAAAATAGACATATACTTGCTATTCTTCCTAAACGTCACCATCAATTATGCCCCATTTGTATAATCAGAATATCCTATTCGCATAAACACCCATATATATATAATATTTTATTTTTATGTATGTATGCAAATTTATATATTGTCTCTGAAAATTGAGAGCTAACTCGGGATGGTGTTATGTTCCAGCTAATACATTTGTCATGCCGGTACAACCTAGAAATACTTAGGCATAGAATGATTCAAAGGAGAAAGTTGTATGACTTTGTTATATTGAAATTAAAATATAATGATATATAATCATTGTGTGGGATCCACATATATCATGTACAAATCTGATCATGTTTATACTATTTATAATAATTTTTCATAAACATCATATTTCATTAACTTAATTATTGGATTGATAGCTTTTATAAAGTAAATCGAGTTATTAAATTTAAAAACTAATTGATAATTCATCTGAGTCAGATATTGTTAGAGAATAAAATAAACCACTAAAAAGGCCATCACCCAACACCTTAAGATTTTGGGTTGAATTAGTTATTTACATAGTATCAGAGATTAAATAAAAGCACAAAAGGTAAGCCAAAAAAAAATTGCGCCTGTGCAATATCCACGCTTCAAGTTCAAAGGGCTCTTTCGTGAGGGGGTGTGGTTAGGGATGTTAACGGGCCGAGCCGAGTTTTGGTCTTAAAAGACTACGCCTGTGTTTAAATGTGTCAGCTGTGTTTAGATATGTTAGCCTGATCAAGCATGTTACCTGTTATTAATATAATTAACTAACGGCCTATGACATGGCTTATTTACAAAAAATGAAAGCCTTATTTAGCCTATTTAAAAAAAACAAAACAAAAATTTATCCAAACAGAATATACAATCAACAGCACTAGTAATTTCATAAATATTCATAAATTCAATGTATACCCAAACAACATAATATAAAACAAAATCATTTCAAAAGTCTGTTTAACCAATATAAAATGGGGAGAAATGGATTGAGGAGAGAGAGTGAGGGCTATTACAAATAGTATAAAAAATATAAAATAAAAATAAAAATTAATATACTAGCTCAGCCTGAGAGGCTCTAAGGCTGAGCTTTTGAATTGAAGCCTGAGACCTTTTTATTAAATGAGTTTTATACAAGTTCAAGACCGGTTCCAACAATCAATTTAAGGCATATAAGCTCATGCCTTCACGAGCCGAGTCAAAGGCCCATGTTTCGTTTATCACCCATGTGTGTGGTTAAATCTTTAAAAAGGTTCTCACCTAATACCTTAAGGTTTTAGGTTAAATTGGTTCTTTACGATTATACTTACTACTATTATTATAGGCTTACCACTTTTAAAACATGTTTGGTTAATATTTGATCAAATTAAAATTAATGGCAGTTATTTTTTTTTTGTTTCAATTGTTGATTTCAATTTGATCTAACGATTATCAAACTGGTAGTAAAAATAATAAGTCTAAAATGATGGTAAGTATAACATTCTCCTAATTCATCACATTAGTTTACTTTTATGTATAATACATTTTTTAAAATATAAGTAATTAAATGTTTACTATTAAATTATATATTTATGAATATTCAATTTATACAAGGTTATATATATAATCAATAAAATAATATCACATAATTTAATAATTAAAATAGTTAAATTTGTACTTAATCGGTAAAAAAAATTATTAAACCGTGTGATATAAATTGTTAGCAAATCCCATCTTATAATCAATTAGTCAAATGATTAACCTCTTCGAACTATGGCAGCCAAAGATGTCGAATAATAAACCGGGGAAATCTGATAACAAACATGCACACTGGGATCAAACTCTGCACAAAGTGTTTTTCGCAAATCCATCTACCTAAAAAAACAAAAAAGAAAAAATTTCCTGAGAAAACCAGTGGCTAAATTGAATGCCGGCGGAACTATTGAAGATTATTCCAATGAGCGTAGTTCAGAAACTGTGGGTTAACCAAAAAAACAGACTAAAAAAGCAATTGACCAAGAACATAAAAAAGGGCGGGCGTGATTGATTGGTAGAGGATAAGAAGTCAACATAAGAAACTAGAGATAAAAAGAGAGGATAAGATACAGGTCATTTGACTCAAAGCTAATACTTAGAGATATTTATTTCGACTTACATTTGACAATTGGATAATTCTAGAGCAGTAAATTGACATTTAGGGGATTTCTAGAGTTGGGGAGCATTTGACAAGACTAATGATAGCTCCTAGTCCTAAGGGTGAAAATGGACTAGGTTAAGTTTTGCATGTGTTAAAATTTAGGTAGTGTTTGGTTAGAAAGGAGTGTAAATTTTGATGGCTAACTGCATGTGGGTATCTGTTATAACCACGTTTGGTTGAAGGATTTGAGTTGATTTTCCCATCTAAGAGCGTTGGCTAGCAAACGAGGAAGATGACCAAAAATTGGAGAAGGACACTGTTGAGAAAGTCGTTTGACCATGTGAAATTGTAGAACAAAATCGGATAAATTGGAGAACGACATTGTTGAGAAAGCCGTTTGACACATTATTTATTGTGGTTCGAAGGATGTAATAAAATGTAGGCGTTTTTACGAGGATATTTTTGTAATTTCATTAAATTTTCCTATCAATATTTTATCTTCAACCAAACACACATTCAGAAATTTAATTCAATTTTCCTGGTAAAATTTTGCCCCACCAAACAACTTTTTTACAACTTTCCTATCTAACTCATTTTTCCTCCAGATTCCTAGTATTTACATTTTCCTAATATTAAAAATTTCTCCCCAACCAAACACTAGGGAAATGTATATATCATGTAACAGGATAGCTAACAAATTTCTATTGATTCATTGATAAGCGTGCAAACACTTTTTTTGTTTTTTATTTTTCTTTCATGGTAGGACCCACTAAAATCTGTTTGTGTATGAAAAAAATTTCATGTCCTATTACTTGACATATATATTCCCCTAAAATTTAATATAAAAACTTTTATCATCTTTGTGATTCTATTCAACTCAAATTTAAATTAGTCGGTGTTAGTTAGTGACCGGATACCGGATAATTTATACCCAAAAAAATTGCCTTAATGAGCTAGTTTAACTTGTTTTTCAAATATAAAGCTTAAGTCTAACCTATTTAGTGTGACTTTTTTTTAAAAGTTTAGCCTAATCTAAAAGATAATTTACAGGATTATTTGGCATTAATCAAATAAAACCTATAATATCCTTCACATGTAGTTGTGAATTTAATTATGAATTAACGATTTTAATCATAATATTGAAGAATAATTATAAAGAAAGTAGAAGAAAAAGAAATAAAGTCACCTTTGATAAAACGAAGTTAAAATGACAGTTAAGGAGTAAAAATGCGGATAAATAAAGTTACTCAAAAAGTGAAAGTAAATATGGAAATATTATCACAAAAATATTGTAAACCAATGTGTAAAGTTAGAATGAGAGTTAAATGAGCGGGATATATGAGCTTATACCCATTGGGTTTATTTAAATCACTTAAGTGCCAAAAGCTTACTAAGTCTCTCTTATTCTTTCTTTCATCCCGCGGTTGTTTCCTCTCCACCAAAGGGAGCTTTTCTCTTTTCTCTTTTACTTTGCTTCATCGTTCCATTGAGAATCAAAGGCAACCAACCACAAATCCTCTCATCTCACACATTTGTTCATCTTTTTCCATTGTGGTGTTGTATTTGGGTGTGAGTGAAACATATTTTGAAGGACTCATGGCTGCCATTTTCGAATTTAAGGCTTGAGGAAGGGTTGTGACCTTGTTGGAAGCTTGGATTATCTTATATGTAGTGATTTGAGACTCCAAAGGTAATTATCCCAACTCCTTCTTGTGATTTTGGACAAAATGCATGAATTTAGGATTGTATAAATAGGGATTTGATGGTATCGATAGTTAAAGAGTGATTTGGATATAGCTTCCTTTGTTAAATATGGTTAGGATTGCTTCTTGATGAAAGACAAAAAAAGAAATCACCATTTAGCTCATTATAGAAAATCATGATTTTTGGCTATATGTCAATTTCGAAAATTAAATGGTATGAGTAGTTGGAGAGTGATTTGTAGTGAGTCCCTTTGTTAAACATGCTTAGGATTGGTCCTCGTAAAAGGAAAAATTATGAAATCGCCATTTAAGACACTTTGATAAATTGGACTCAAAATCAAGTGTAGATGTCTTTATGTGTAGTCTTGAAAATTGAATGTGGTAGACTAGTATATATGTACTGATTGTCTTCACGTATTTGGAATAGACTGTGATATTGTGAGAGATTGTGATTGTGACCCCTTCGATACAAGGAGTGCATTGGAGGACAGTGCTTGACAGGTAAGCTTTCGGTCCTTGTGGTTAATTCCCCGTTTGTTCCACCAGACTCTGAGGGAGGATGGTAGTTTGATATGATATGTTGAAAAAAAAAATTGTTATATGTTACATGTATATGTATGTATGTTTATGTGCCACACAAGACTGTGTTTCCTTGTGTGAGGCATAAGACGGTGTTTCCTTATGCATAGTATGAGACAATGTTTCCTCATACGGTATGTTGCAAGACGGTGTTTCCTTGTGTAATGCATACTTGTTATATTCTCTGTCCAGTAGGATTACATTAGTGCATACTGCATTGTCATACATATTCTGATGTATGCATGAATTTTTATATTGTGTTTATACCAGAAGTGAACTTAGGGATGGAGGAGCCCTCCAAGGGTCCTTAGCTTACTAAGGTAATTATATTATCTCTCCCCATATTATGGGGATCACCATTTCAAGTACAGGAGATGATGATGTTAAGGCATCGCGTGGCAAGAGGCCAGATGAGAGATATTACATGACCTGATAATCAGGATTAGCTTGTTATGCTGATATGTATTTCACATGGTTTTATTTTGGATATGTATATATACAATATTATTCTTTTGGAGAGCATAGGGAGTGTCTATGTCAGGTCGATAGTATGTATATGCTGTTATTGAAGCATGCTCAGGTCTATGTTACTTATTTAATTGCATCTCTTTTGTTTATTTGATGTAATTATATAAATAACATCATGACATTATTTTGAGACAATATGATTATGAGATAGCCTAGGCCATGTATGGTTGAGCAATATGTTTTATCTATGTTGTGGTATGACTGGATTATATTAAACTGTCAATCAGGTTAAAATTATCATGTGGAAATTATCCCTAGTGGTCCAAAATACAAACGAAATGCTGTCCATTTTATTTTGGCCATGGAAGTGAAAAAGTTTGCAATACATAAGGAAAAAGAGAAAATTTATTTAGTTAACTTCCACATTAAATAAGTTGAGCATGCTGCACTTACTATCATATAAATATTAATTAACCGGCTGCAGACGGAGCGTTACAAAACCGATCTTATTCCTTGAAATAGGTCAATAGAAATTTAAATAAGCTAAAGGCTAAGGCCTTTAAATAGGCAAGTAGACTTAAACCATTTAAAAATAGGCCACTAAATAATTGTCCCTGTATAATCATCGTGGCTGTAAATTGGTTTCTTTGTGTAATCCTAGGATAAGCCTTTATTTTCCTACATTTAAAATATAGGAAAATATTACTCTCATTTTACATGAGGTAATTATCTCATATTATTGATAACCATTTAGTTTATCTTATATTATAGACTAAATTTACATGAATTATCAAGTCAAAAATTTGAAAATTAAGGTTTATTAATGTAAAAACATGAACTATTGAAATATGAAGTAAATAATTAACTTTTACTTGTTTTGAAGGTGAATGATGTTAAATGAAAGAAAATATGAAGCTTAAAGAATTGGAGATCAAGAACTTGAAGATCATGAAGATTCCAAGTGCAAATAGAATAAATTACAGTTCTTGAAGAGGAGGCTTAAGCTCCCATGTTACTAAAAGTTTCTATACGAGAGGGCTTAAGCCACCAAAACAAGGCTTAAGCTCGCTGGCAGGTAAAAAGTTTCTCTTCAAAGAGAGGGCTTACCCAAAACGGGGCTTACCCAAAACGGGGCTTAAGCGCCTTCACACGAATCTGCACTACTGTCCCAGAGGGCTTAAGCGCCCCAATGGGGGGCTTAAACGCCCTTCACGGACCAACTTAAGCTCAATTGAATATCTCCACTTAGGGCACAGATTCTTCACTTACAAAAGGGAAAATTGAGGTAGAATTCATTATTCTGGATGATTGGAAACAGAGGAGAAGCAGAGGAAACAACCAGTTCGTGAGAGTCAGAGACAGATCAGGATCGAGTCTGCACTGAAATTATTGAAGATTCACCATTCTACTATGAAATTTGGGGGAGATTTCTTAATTTCTTTCTTTCTTGATTTCATTATGTCTGGTTAAGTCTTTATAGTAGTTAGGGTTAGATGGAACTCAAATTATTTATTATGTTTTGAATCATTCTTTATGTTGACTTTTCTTTTTATCATGAATGAAATTGTCTTTTCTTAATACTTTCTATGAGCTTGAATTTTGTAGACTGATCTTAGGTAATTACATGGCAATAGGAATATTGGTATATGATCTGTATCTGACAATTTCATCGTAATCTTTATGATTCTAGGATAGACATAGGATTTTACGTAATCTTATGATTCTTGAACGTAATGTTTATTTTCTTGGAGAATATCCCGGGAACTAGAGTTCTTGCAAGATTATAAAGATTTAAGATGTCAAAATATTGAATCCTAATTAAATTAAAAGAATTGATTGGATTGATATTAAGGGCGATTAATTTAAAGAGTGAATTCAAACATAATAGAGAGGTTGAGGGAAGTTGAAGCCTTAGCTACGTTTATTCTTGCTTTAATTAGTTTTAATATTTTGAATCTAAACCAAATTAAATTTCACAATTAATATCGATTGTCCAACTTAAGGGGATATAGTGAATTAGGGATTGAATTAGAATCCTCGTGGGAACGATCTCGTACTCAATATATTATATTACTTGTACGACCGGTGCATTTGCCAAAGTCGCAACAAGTTTTTAGCGCTGTTATCGGAGATTATATACTTCAACATTAATAGTAGCTATAATTCTTTAGATTAGACCTTATTTTCTGTTATTTAATTTTTGTTTTGTTAATTTAGTTTTTATTAATCTTTTTTTCTGGTTTAAGCGAGGTACCGTTGACACCGACTCCTTGCACTTCGACCCGGAGATAGAGAAAAGAACAAAAAGAAATAGAAAGATTGCCAAAGAAAGAAAGTAGCAAGAAAAAAAGTATCAACCTCAGTGATACGAGAGGAAGAAATAATGGCAAACAACAACAACAATCCACAAGAAGAGTTTATGGATGCATTCCTCACTCCGAGCATGCCAAAAAATACCTCAAGCATCATCAGACCAAATGTTACTACAAACAACTTTAAAATCA
The DNA here is from genome assembly GCF_033153095.1 of Gastrolobium bilobum. NCBI lineage: Eukaryota > Viridiplantae > Streptophyta > Magnoliopsida > Fabales > Fabaceae > Gastrolobium > Gastrolobium bilobum. The sequence continues at coordinate 90,378 of NW_026898407.1, forward strand.
AGCCAGCTCTACTCTCTGTAGTTCAACAAAATCAGTTTGCTGGTGATGACGAAGAAGACCTTCACCTTCATCTGGATAAATTTCTGTTGATTTGTGACATGGTGAAGATAAACAGGGTAGCAGATAAATGAGATGATTTTGAAAGAGAAGGCACTTAAATGGCTTCATCAACAACCTGTTGGAAGTATTGTGTCATGGGATGATTTAACGGTCAAATTCTTGGCAAACTTCTTGCCTATGACCAAATATAACCAGTTGGTGAATGAGGTCCCAAATTTCACCCAACAGGAAAGGGAATCTCTTTGTTCTGCATGGAGAAGATTTAAAGACTTGCAAAAAAGATGTCCTCAATATGAGTTGCAACCCGGACAAAGGTGCGGATATTTTTCAAAGGAATAACACCTGCTTCTAGGATGTGTATCAATGCCGCTGTAGGAGGATCATTGAGACAGAAAACTCCCACTCAAGCTTTGGAGTTATTTGAATCCATGGCTTCTCTAGAAAATGAAAGTGTTCTGATACTGCCAAAGAAAAGGAGTCTATCGGCTGGAAAGCAATGATGCTATGTTGGCTCAACAAAAAGTTATGTCTCAACAATTGGCATCCCTCACAAGCATGTTTTAAAAATTTCAAGTATCTGCAGTTCAAAAACAGACACAACCACAACTACCAGCTTGTGAATATTGTGGAGGAGAACATGACAGCAACAATTTCAATGCTCTTGGGGGAACTGAGACGACTCAAGTAAATGGAATTTGGTATGATCAGAGAAATCTAGGCAACCCTCAAAGAAATCAGAGCAATCCTTATGGTGATACTTATAACCCAAGATGGAAAAATCACCCTGGTTTCAATTATAAATCAACTCAGCATCAGCTCAATCCACCTCTTCCAATACAACCACAACCACCTCCACCTACTCAAAGTCATCCTTCTGAGTTGGAAAAAGCACTAATGCAACTCTCAAAAACAATTAATGATTACATCCAAGGTGCAGAAACTTTCAGAAGTGAAACAACTACCTTCATGCAAGAAACCTGAGCAGTATTCAAGAATCAGGAAGCCGCAATGAGAAATCAAGAGGCATCTATATGGAACCTTGAAACTCAAATTGGGCAACAATCTAGGCAAATTTTTTAGAGAGCTTAAGGCACTTTTCTAGGTGATACCATAGTCAACCCAAGAGAGCACTGCAATGCAATTACTACTATGAGTGGGAAAGTCATTCAGCCTATAGAGAAGCATTCTGAAGAAAAGAAGAATGATAAGGAACATATTGTCGAAGAAAATAAGAAAGAAAAAATAAAGGATACAATTGAGGTTAAAAAGGGAACTCATGAAAAAAGTGAAAGGAAACAATTCAAGTGGAAGAAGAAGAAAGCTCTAGAAAGAAAAGACGAGCCCTTAGATCTGTCGCCATATGCTCGAATTCCTTATCCACAAAGACTTAAGCAATAGATTCAAAGGCAACAATATTCAAAGTTTCTAGACATCATCAAGAAGTTGCAGATTAATATCCCATTTGCTGAAGCCTTGGAAAACATGTCAAATTACGCTAAGTTCATGAAGAATCTTTTATCAAGAAAGCGTAAGCTGCAGGAATGTGAGACGGTGACTCCGACAGAGGAATGCAGTGTCATTATCCAGAAGAAATTACCTAAAAAGCTCAAGGATCCATGAAGCTTCAGCATTTCATGCACCATAGGTAAGGTAGAAGTCGAAAATGTTCTGTGTGATCTCGGTGCCAGCATCAACATAATGCTGTTGTCCATGATGAAGAAGCTGAGGATCACTGAAGTAAAGTCAACCAAGACAATAGTGCAACTAGCTGACCGCTCTACAAAGCAAGCTTATAGCATCATTGAGGACATATTGGTAAAGGTTGATAAATTCATCATTCTTGTTGATTTTGTCATCCTTGATCGTAACAATATCTACTTTATTTGAGTTGTCTTCTAAAATATTTTCTTATATGGAATTTTACAATTAATTTTGCTCCATTATTTTATGTTTATATGTCCAAGAAATAAGCATACGTGACCTTATGGGATAACATAATATATATATATATATATATATATATATATAAAAGTAAAAATTCAACGTATAATCTAAGGGTTATATTTATCTCATTTTTCATAAGATAACTAAATTTTCTACACACAAAAAATGGGTAGATTCCATTTCTTTTTTCTCTTTCTCCTCTTATTTATGAGTCTCACTTGTATTTTTGTTTCTACAACATAAGATAACTATTTTTCTAGCAGATACAAAATTTATTTCTCATAATCTAATACAACTAATGACTCATCCGAAGTTAAGATTGTTTGTTTGAAATACAAATTTTGTATAAAATGTCTACTTTATTTATTCAAATTTTCTCAAGAAAAAAGAACAGTATCGTTTAGACTTTAGAGGATAAAGCTACGGACAATATGATTGGTGGAAATCAAAGTGGCAAGATCGCATCACAGAAAACCAAGATTATTGTTGTTGTTATTATTATTAACAGAAAATGTCTTTTGAGTGTGTCTCATCGTCGTCCCACGTGGCAGTTGAGATAACATCGAGAAAAGTTCTGGTTCTTCTCAAACCAAAACCATCCATGGCGGTCCCTGCTTCATCCTCAGCTCCTGGTCTTCGAGGCATCCACACAAACCGCACCTTCTCTTCCTCATTCCGCTACCAACGCTCATTTCCCACTCCCACCACCAACAAACCTCTTACCGTCCTCGCCATGGCTCCCATAAAGAAGGTACAAAAAAAAATTTCCATCTCTCTTTCTGTCTTCACACGAGGAAAAGAAATTGCAATTTTTTTTTATTTTTTTTATTTTTTTTTCTTTTGAGTTGAATTGATGATGTTACGTGTGCAAGGTGAACAAGTACGACAATAACTGGAAGAAGGAATGGTTCGGAGCTGGGATCTTCTACGAAGGAAGCGAAGAAGTGAAGGTGGACGTGTTCAAGGAGCTCGAGAAGAGAAAAGTGTTGAGCAATGTTGAGAAGGCAGGGTTGCTGTCCAAAGCGGAGGAGTTAGGGTTTACGCTCTCTTCAATTGAGAAGCTTGGTGTGTTTTCCAAGGCTGAGGACCTTGGCTTGCTCAGCTTGTTAGAGAAAGCGACTACCTTTTCTCCTTCCCTGTTGGCCTCCGCGGCGCTTCCGTTTCTCGTGGCTGCCCTCGCCGCGATTGTTCTTATCCCCGATGACTCCGCCGCCCTCGTCACCGTTCGGGCGGTTGTCGCCGCCGCACTTGGCGTCGGGGCTGTTGGGTTGCTTGTTGGGTCTGTTGTAATAGGCGGATTGCAGGAAGCTGATTGATTGAATAGAAAATATCAGATGGATTAGTGTCAATCTAATTTTGGAATTTTATTTTATTTTTTGTCTCTTTTTTGCTTTTATAATTGGGCATAATGGGATTCTCTCTTTCTAGTGCAAAAAATAAAATAATTTTCTGGAAATAGGAACGAACAACTATTGCAAATTTGCAATGCATATTGTGAATGAATTACTGATTATTTCTGTTCTGTTTTATGTTTCATAATCGATATTCATTTTTCCTCTTCTTTTCAAACTTAATATGCTACTTTTATTAATTAAAAGGAAAAGATGGAGGAGGTTAATTGTTTTCCTCTTCTTCTTTTTGTCCTCATATTCGGCTTGCTCGGTTGGAATTTTATATTAACTGTATGATGGGAGATATTCTTACTACTATATCTTACTACTAAAATTTTGAAAAGAGAGAAAATACTAATCCAACAATAATTAGATATGTAGTAAGTTGATAGTAAAAAATTTTAGTACTGAGAATATCTCGTTCTAACCGTAAAACCAAGGTATTCAAGGCTTTGGTCAATCTATACCATTGGTTTATCACAAAGAATAAATCCGCTGATTTGTATGTGGAAGGCTGTCTCACTTGAGACACCAGAAGATCAACTTTCATTTACAGACCACATTATTTTGATTCATTCGTGAGTTATATCTTCGATTTAAATAATAATGGATTTATTTATAAATAAATAAAAAACAATAATGGACTTTTCATTGGAAGAAAATTAGCCATGTAAATAGGCTAGGTTAGGCTTTGGCTTAAATAGGTCAGACTTGTATAAAAAATATTGGGTCTGGCCTAGCCTATGTAGGCCTCAAATTATAAGCCTGGTCTGATCTATGTTTAAAAAATAAAAGTCTTGGCTTAGGTTTATTAGTCTGTTTAAACTTGTTAAACTGTCAACGATTAAAAGAAGGGGTTTGCATTTGTCATTTAACATGACACAACAAACTTTCCTACACACAATATTTTGTGGGGCCCACACTTTTTGAAAAAAAAAGGAAAAAAAAAAAGAAATTACGACACGCAAAACGAATCTCTATAACATTACAGAATCAATTTTCCTACAACATAACTCTTATAAAACCCTTAAAAGAATACCTAAAATAATATTACTTTATAATTCAAAATTATTAAAATAATAATTTTATTTATTTTATTTAAAATAAATAATATGATATAGGCCGTCCTGTAGACTTATATGCTCGATATGTATAAAAAAGTCTATGGCATATTTTCAAAATATATTTTTTTCAAAGATTAGGCCTGTTCTATTTTACTATTTGTGATAGGTTAAGTCTGGCTTAATATAAGTAAGGCCGTAGATTCATGTAAATCGACCTAGTCCATTTATACCCTGAGACAGAAGGTGAAATAAAATGGCTCGATATAGTAAAGAAAAAGGTAAGACTAAGAGGACAAGTGTAATTATTTTGACAACATAGGAATAAAATTTTCAATACATGAATTAGCCCAAATGCCCAATTCATCCCATTAAATTAAGGGGTTTAGAGAGTGAGGGCCTAAATTAAATTAGGTTAGGGTCAAGTGTGGGCTCTAGTTACATTGCGTTTTGAATTTTGATGTTGGGGTTGTGGGCTGTGTGGTCTGTGGCAATAAAATGTTCCTGAGTTGTATCAAGCAATGGGCAATTCAACCTATGATAGCTTGCTAGAAAGTCGAAGGAGATTCAACCAACCAAGGTGGAAAAACAAGTCTACTGGATCATTCTGTAAATATTTAGATTATTATTAGGGGAGTTGAAGTGACCTATATCCTCCAAGGAATATGAAGAAATCAGAAAAATTCTATAATCGGTTCTTTAAATGTAAGTTACACAACGATTCTCATTTTATAGAGTGAAATCTTTATGCTAGCTCCATTAAATAAATTGGGTTAACTCTATTAGTGGAATTAACATAAAATTTCACTAATTAATAAAAAAAAATATCAAAGAGTGTGTTGATATTTCTTTTATTATACTGTGTGCTTGTTTTACGCAGTTAGAGAGATGCATACTCAATACAAGTAAGAAACATTATTAACTTTTTCCATAATTGTGTGCTGGGGAAAGGGTAGGTGGTGGTGAGTAAGAGTAACGAAGTAGGACAGGGACGGATCAAAGAAGTGAGGCATACATTGGCTTTCAAGTTTCAGTGGTCATTTAACAGCTTAATACGAGTTTTTTCATGTATGTTTAATTATTCAATTTATTTGAGAGGACTAAAAAGAACGGACTAATTTTTTAAGCAAGTGTTTATAGACAATTATACATATATAGTTTAAGCCAATAAATATTAAGTAACTGGTGAACATATATTGTATTGTTAATTTCTCTCCTCAGGGGCTGTTTGGTATGGAGTAATTTCTTGAATGTCCTAGAAAGTGGAAGTGGGAATAATTTATTTCCACATTTGGTAGAAGGAAAACATAAAACTTGACTGGGTATAGTTTATTCCCCGACAGCCATTTTACACTACCGATAGTGGAATCGAATTACTATTTAAAACATGGTAATTGTCAGTTCCCAGGTCTTGGTTTCTTCACGTTTCATTTCTCAGACTAAATTACCCCCCAACCCTATCTTATCATTTGTGCCAAAAAATGAATTTGTGGTGAAAAGGAATCAGGCTCTCCACCGAATGTTCCTACGGAGAACCAAGTATCTCTACTCGTTTTCTTTCTTGTAATTTCTTGATGATGGCTTTGATGGATTTTGTATTTTTTATTTTTGGTTCTGTTTCTGTTCTTTTAAACTCCAAAGTTCTCAAATGGTTGAAATTTACTTAATCTTTGTGTTAAAAAAAAAAACTTTACTTAATCTGTGGTATTTTTTTTTAAGCTTATGGCCCTTTCTTTCCTTTTGGCTGATCATATTCTTTGGTTCTGATTGCCCTTTTTTTAAAATTTGTTGTCAAATTTAATAATAATTTTCTGGTTTTCTTTTCCACTCACACGATTTCCGTTTAACTAGAAGTTTGGGGATTTTGCTCTGATTTTGGTTCTTTGAACGGTGAGTTGTCCTGTAAGCATCCTCTCCTCACATTGGCTGGTAGGTCGTATACAGTGTTATCAGAAAAATAACTCTATTTCGATCCAACATGCTTTCAAAGGAAAGACATCAGAAGAACTTTGGGCTCTGTTTGTAAACGAAACTTACCAGCACTATGATCCTACAACGATAACATCACGGTTTAGGAAATACAAGATGAAGATTGATAAAGTTCAAAATTAGGTCGCCCACGAAGATGGTCGTTCTTTGCGATTTGTTTTTTGTTATAATGTGCCAAATCGTCTTGAATAAAAGTTATTCTCAACGATGGTACTTTTGTCAAATTTCATCATATTCCCATCAATATTTTATTTTCAACCAAACATCCTTACAGAAAAATTAACTAATATTTCCAGTAATATTTTGTCCTACCAAACATCTTTTTTGTAAAATACCGAGACACTTTTTATTCCAGCTATATTCCAAGTAATCGTGATTTCAGGATCCAAAAAAATTTCTCCAGTACCAAACGCCCCCTTAAGGAAAGCCCGTAGAGTCGCACACTATTTGGCCCATTTGGATCACTACTTGGAGTTTGGTCCTACATTATTTCTTTTCACCAATTTATTTGATAGATATGTTGAGACAGAACAACGACTAAAGTACTACACTTTTCGTAAAAAATTATCCGAATATTACATTATGTAAAAAAAAATTCAAAATGTAACGTCACCTAATTCGCTACAACATCTGACGAGTTAGGTATGGACATGTGGCAGAAAGTGCATGGCCACTAAGCTGTTGTGCAATGTAGCAAGATTACGTGGCGTCAAACGTGCTTTGAGGCATAGCATGTTTAGTCAGTTTTTCTGACCCGTGACAATTATGTTATGCAGCATAGCATGTTACGTGTGTATCATAAAATAATTTAAATTAATATAGACTGAATTAAATTAAAATAATTAACAAACATAATTGACATTTAATTCAGTAACACTCTTAAATTGAATTACATTTCTTAATGGTTAAAAAATTAACATAACTTAAACTAAATTAAATGAAATTAATTAACACTCCTAGAAATAATTCAGTTTATATTAATTTAAATTATTTTATAACTATTAATTAAATATTTTAGGAGTGTTAATTAATTTTATGTAATTTAGTTTTAAGTTATGTTAGTTTTTTTGAATAATTTAATTTAATTAAGGAGTGTTAATGAATTAAATGTAATTTATGTTTGTTAATTATTTAAGTTAATTCAATCTATATTAATTTAAATTATTTCATAACTATTAATTAATTATTTTTAGGAGTGTTAATTAATTTTATTTTATTTAGTTTAAGTTATGTTTTTTTAACCGTTAAGTAATGTAATTTAATTTAGGAGAGTTAATGAATTAAGTGTAATTTATGTTTGTTAATTATTTTAGTTTAATTCAGTCTATGTTACTTTAAATTATTTTATGACACACACGTAACATATTATGCTGCATAGACGTTAGTCATGTATCAGAAAAGCTGACTAAACATGTTATGCTGCATAGCACATTTGTCACATGTCAGAAAAGCTGACTAAACATACTATGTTGCATAACACGTTTTACGCCAAGTGATTGCACAACGGCTTACATGGTCATGCACTTTTTGTCATGTGTCTACACCTAATTCTTCAGGTATTGTAGTGAGTTGAGTGACGTGGCATTTTGAAAAAAAAAATACAAAACGTGACATTTAGGTAATTTTTTGTGAAAAAATGTGACACTAATCATTTTCCCGTGTTGAGACCTGAGAGTTGTCATCGCAGGTGTTCAATGCAGTGATCGGTGTAATTTTATTGCTTTTTCATATATATATATATATATATATATATATATATATATATAGACAAAAAAAAGTGTTTGTCCTTTTAAATGACACAATTTGTGTCATTTCACTTTCACAAAGAGGTGGAACCCACACCTTTATTTTGTTTGTCCAATCTCTTCTCCTTTATCTATCTCTTTCTCTCACTTAAAATGACATAATTTTACATCCTTTAAAATGATGGGATAGGATATTGTAACAACCAAGTCAAGTTACTACCAATGTTACTACCACTCAATCTCACCGTTAGATTGGTAGTAACGATCTGACGGTCCTCGTTTAATCCCTAAACAGCCCCTCTCATCGCTTCTCTCTCTTCCTTCTCTCTCTTACTATACTCTCTAACGCAGCCGCCATCGCCGCCCATAGCCTCCGTTGCGACGGCGCCGCTGCATCCTCGCCTCCGCCGCTCCGCCGTTTATCCCTCTCCGAGTTGTAAACCCCTCTCTCTACCGCTCTAGTCTAGGGCAGTGTTATAAAACCCGGACCGGACCGGCCGGTTCAACTCGAAAACCGGTAAACCGGTGATCTTACCGGTCCGGGTAAGCTAAAGGATCGGACATGCAAACCGACCGGCGTAACCCGTGCAACTCGGTCGAGTTTTATTAAAACCGGTGACCCGCTGGTTCACCGAGTCCAACCGGTCTTTGCCCTTCACAGCCTTAAGATGGAGGGATTCACAGATCTAGTGACGGAGGAAACAAAAATCAGAAAAGAAAAATGAGTTACAACAACAAACAAGAATCTGGTTCCCATGTCTGTCAAGAATGAGTCGCCTCAAACGCTTGCTTCTCTTCTTCAGGCGGACTGGAATATCTTGGTCGACTCTTCTCATGGGTTACGAAACTTCCACCGATTTTCCAAAGAATAGAAAACGCTTAAAGTTTTGCTTGGTTGGTGTAACAAAGAATAGAAAATGTTCTGGTGATCTCTCTTCATGGTGTAACAATGGATTACAAAATGTTGTTCTCTCCACCGAATAGAGAACGTTTCGTTCTAAAAAATAGAATGAAAAGGCAAAGTGGGTGAATGAATGTGAAAATTGAAAAGACAAGAGAGAAGAAAATGTGCATTGACACAAGTATCGAGAAAGTGTGCTCAGTTAAATTGATTGAGGGATTGGGACTTGGGACTTGGGAGGGGCTCTAGGTATACGAGAATTTTAGACTTGAAAATTGCTTTTGTTTGCCACAATTTTTGCTGGATTTTAATTTTTGGGCTTTAATAAGTGGGCTAATTAGCTTAAGCTCAAAACAAAGAGTCATTGTGTGTTAAAATATAAAAAGAAAATCAAGAAAAAAGCTCATTAGGAGTTGTGCACTATTTAAGTAAATTAAAGATTTATTTTTTTATATTAGAATATTTAAATTGATATTATTTTTACATATATTTGAGTATGTTTATAATTTTTTTAACATAAAATATAAATTTATATATATTTACCGGGTCATGCGGTTCAACCAGTGACTCACTGGTTGAACCAATGACCCAGTACCTCGACCGGTTCAATAACCGGGTCGAGTTTAATAACATTGGTCTAGGGTTCTGATTTAATTGGTTTCCATAGCCCCTCTCTTCCCTTCTCTATTTGCACATATTTGTGATTGATTTCATGTTACCTATCCCCTTGTGATGAGTATGTTGTTGAATACAAAGTTTGCTTTATAATACGAACAAACCTTCTCCTGTGAAAAAACTGCTATAGTTGTTATCAAAAAAAAAAAAAAAAACTGCTATAGTTTTGGAACATGGAATCTTGTAATAAGTTAAAAGAGCAAAGACTCCCTCTGCGTGCTCCAGTACATGGTTGCTGCAGCAGCACATTTACTTTAGAATTTACAAGCAGTTTAAGGGATAACAACAGCAGAGATGAAATTCAACTTCATACACACCGTTACGAGGTAGAAAATCGCCTTCAAGAACAATGATTATTTACACATGGGCTATGGCTATGGGCAGCGGCACCGTCGCGACGGAGGCTATAGGCAGCGGCAGCGGCGGCGCGATGGAGGCTATTGGCGGCGGCAGCGGCAGCTGCGTTAGAGAGTATAGAGAGGGGAGCGAGAGAAGCGAAGAGAGGGGCTATTTAGGGATTAAACGAGGACCGTCGGATCGTTACTACCAATCTAACAATGAGATTGAGTGGTAGTAACTTGACTTAGTTGTTACAATATCTTATCCCTAAAATGATACACACTTTTTCCATATCTGGTAAAATCATTTCTGCAGCCGCTTTACGTATAGCAACGATAGGTGTATGGTTAGGATTCCCCACATTTAATGCTTTCATCTTTTGTATGGTCATGATTTCCCGCATTTAATGCTTTCAAGTATATATATATGGCAAGTATTTGATTGCTGCGCACGTACAACAGTTGCATAAATGTAAACCCCGTATATATATATATATATATATATATATATATATATATATATATATATATATATATATATATAAACATATAAGGGCAGGATCAACTTACACCAGTGTAAGATTTTTACTCTTACACCCCATCTGAACCATCCATTGCACTTTAATCCAACGGCCACGACTTCAAAAAGAATAGTAGGCACGTGACTCCAACTGTCATCTTTACCTCGTTCTTCTCTGAACTTCTCCATTTCCGCTCATTTCTTTCTTTTCTCATTGACGTTACAACTTCTGAACGAAGCATACCTACTTTCTTTTCTTTTCTTTTTTCCGTTTTCACAGTTGAAGCAGTTCCCACACCACTCTTCTACCTCAACCTCTCTACCAGTGACCCTGTAGAAATTTCAAAGGAGAAGTATTTTGAGTTTTTCCCTTTTCTATTTCCATGCTTTGTTTAAAAATTTAGAAGTTAGAAATCAAATCAACGAGAAAGTCTAAGGAAAAAAAATGAGGTGCTTGTTATTTTTTTCCTTTATTCATGATGCAGGAATCTATGAGATGAGGTTTCGGTTGAAGATTTATAATATATTTTTTTGTATAGACTGGATTTTTTATGTTGCAAAGAGTTTATTTGGTTTTTTTTTCCTCTGGATAATGATAACTTCATTTTTGTTTAAGTTGTTAATTATAAGTCACGGATAGGGGGAAATGATTTTAATTTTTTTCCGTTGAATCTACAGCTTCCCATTGAAACTTACCATTTGTTTTCATGTTCTTCCCTGAAGCAAAGAAGCTCTCTATCTAAACATATATGTTCCCACACCACTTCTGTATGCCAACCTCTCCACAAGTGCCCCTTTAGAAATTTTGAAGAAGAAGTCTGCGAGGACTGATTATAACTGTGATGTACCTTATACATTTAACTTCTCAAAATCTTTCTAAGAATTCACATCATGCGTATTTTATGGCTCACAGACTATTCTAGCTAGTTCCTTTGCTGAGAAAGACTATAACAAGGTGATTGTTGCCACAACAAGGACACTGTATATGGGTTTTGTTTTAGGAATGGGGCTCTCTCTTGTTGGAGTTGGATTTGTACTTTGGATTAAATTCTGCAATGTATTCTGCATAAAGATTAGTTAAGGACTTTGAATCGTATATGCATGATCACCAGGTAGGTGGAAGCAGGCAGTCAAATCCTCGTGTTGTTAATAGAAATTCAACTTTTAGTGATGCTGCTACAAATTTGTTAGAGAGTCTTGCTCGATATGTTGCTGCAACCAATTCTGCAGCCGCAGCTTCTGTGCCTCCTTCGAGTATGAATGTTGACACAATTGTTGTTTTAGGCTCAGAGACAACACATAGGAGAAGAAGAAGAACTGAGGTTTTAAGATGATTTTCAACTACGCCCAGAAGAAGAAGGCTAAGATGATGGTCTTTTATGTTACATATATCATATTGATGGAAGGTTCCTAGTATACCCGTACTGCAATTTGTTTGTCATAAGAAATTCAGTTTCTTTTGTCTAAAACAAATATGTTTTCTAATTTATGTATAAAGTGTAAACAACCATTTCGTGCAATTTGTATGACAACCAATTTTATTCAACATATGTGAGGATGTTTACATCATCAATATCTTTCTTTTGTCCACCTTGGCACAAAATTGTGCTTCTCACTGATCATCTGAATCTGATAGTAGAGAACGCCTTATAACTCTAATAACGTCTGTGAGAGACACAATCCCAACGAGCAAACCCGATGAACATCTGCCTTGTCAATCACCTTAGATAAAGGTGATTCAGCATAGCAGGTCACAAGTTCCCTTTTAGAGGTATTATTAGAAATGGTATTTGTTATTCATCATTTGTCACCATACAAAGGAATGTCATATATACACGTGAATATTACAAAAGATAAAACGGAAGACTTATCCACAATTTAAAATGCAAACAAGCATAATCCTATCATAACAACTTGGCCAATTACAGTATCATCCCCTTAAATTAGTTGTAGAAAATGTACCTATAAGCTTCATGCATCTTCCCTGTAACAAGTGGCACAAAATTTTTCCATTAAATTAAAGCAACATTCCAATGTTTTTATTATATAAAAAAATAACAATAATGCTAAAAAGGGTACTAAGAGAGAAAAAAATTGCATTTATAAGCTGCTTGTGATTATCTTCACCGACATCAGAGGGTAAAACAATAGGAACGACGTTTAATATAGTAGACTTTAAGCACTTAATGGCATAGTAGATAAAATTGAAGTATACCAGTAAAAAAGTGTAACATGTTTTCACGTTATCTTGATCCATCCCAAATTGATATTACAGACTAACAGTACCAGTAACCTCAAAAGATTCAATTGATGTTATACCATAAAATTTCAAAGAAAAAAAAAACCATTTTCCCCCTCCCATGACTTAAAATTCACAACTTAAACAAAAACGAAACCATTATTATTAAGAGAGAAAAAAAAGAAAACATTAAACCTTCCCAACACCAAAAATCCAGTCTATGCAAGAAAAATAATAAAAATAAATAAATATTATAAATCTTCAACCCAAACCTCATCACATAGATTCTTGCAACATGAATAAAAGAAAAAAAAAGAATTTCTTGTTGTTAGGGTGAAAAAAATCACATTCACTCTGAGATTTACAACCAAAAGCATAAGTCAAAAGAATTTGTAGAGCGAGATTCATTCGCTGGGTAACGACGGTAAATGCGAAGAATTCACGCGAGTCTCCAACTCCAGAAGAGAGGAGAGATGGTTCCAGTTGCCATGGTACCAAGAAGTGAGTATGTTTCGTTCAGAAGTTGTAACGTCAATGAGAAAAGAAAAAAATGAGCAGAAATGGAGAAGTTCAAAGAAGAAGAACGAGGTAAAGATGACAGTTGGAGTCACGTGCCTACTATTTTTTTTGAAGTCGTGGCCGTTGGATTAAAGTGCAATGCACGGTTCAGATGGAGTGTAAGAGTAAAAATCTTACACTAGTGTAAGATGATCCTACCCCAAACATATATAGGGGCTGGTTCTTTTTACACCGGTGTAAGACTAACTACGACTAACAAGTCTTACACCACATTTCAACCGTTGATGGACAGAAATCATCGGTTGGTATTTGTAGTGTAATTAATGATTAATTAATATTAATTAATTCGTATGACTTCCTAATTATAATTGTTAGATGAATGGAAATCAACGATTGAAATAGTCTTACACTAGTGTAAAATGATCCTTATATATATATATATATATATATATATATATATATATATATATATATATATATATGGGTAAATATTTCTGCAGCCACTTTAGATAAGATTATCTACAGTTATCTCAAAAACTACGTCAATTTGATTAATTAAGGGTGTTTCTGTAATTTTAAGTAAATTAATGAAAGGTTTTTTCGTAATTTTATTTTTTTGTCATGTATATTTTACTAAAATACCATTTATTAATTTACCTAAAATTACAAAAACACCTTTCATTAATCAAAATGACATAATTTTTGAGATAGCTATAGATAACCTTATCTAAAATGCCTGTAGAAATATTTTTATATATATATAGATATACATTTGTGACGTAGATAAAATATATACAAAAGTGTCATTATTTAAAAATTATAATTAATCAACACCCAAAGGTTGAGCGTTCGGTTACGGCTGATTTGATTTGAGAGGAGCAGTCCAAATCGAAAGGCCACGTTAGAGAAAGAGATGTGTGTCAGAGACCATACAAAAATGATTTATAGTAAATTATAATAATAAAGTAATAAATTGAAAGTGACACGTTTGGTTGGTGGGCCGTCAAGGTGGCCCAATCAGATATGAACAAGTCGAGCAAGCGGCAGGAGACCCAGCACGTTTGTAAATACCAAAAAGTCAGAGACAATCAAAAAATTATTTAACGGATTATATTTTTTAAGTTGCATAAGAAAAAGCAATATTTGTGCTTACACAAATCTCACGATAGGTCCACTTTAATTTTTCTTTTCTTTTCTCTCTCTTTATTATATATTTATTTGAAGATTTTTATTATTATGCAATATAACCAAAACAATCCCCCTTAAATAATTACTGGAAAGTTATAAAAAAAAAAAAATTACCGGAAAGACTTCCTGTTATATTTATTTTAAATTTATAAAAGGGTTTAATATTTCTACTTTTATTGCATATTTTTTTTTTGTCATATTCATATAAAAGTGAGTGGATTTCATTTTGTATATCATTAACATTTTCTCTTTCTTCTCATTATAATAGAATCTACTCACTTTTACGTGAATATGACATAAAAAAAATTTCTGCATTAAAAGTAGAAATATTTTTCTCTTTATAAAATATATAATAATCATAGGATATTCATATTATCACTTTTTTCACTATCATCTACTATATTCTATGAAATATATAGTTATAATATTAATTTTTTTCTTTTTTTCTCTGCATAAATTTTTCAGACAAAAAATACTAATCTAACAATGATTAGAGAGGTCGTGAATTTGGTAGTGGAAAAAAGTAACAGTATAAATATCCTCCTCATAATCATAATTTACTAAATCATCTAAAAGTGAATACATATTTATTTAATGTAAAAATATATTTATTTTAGAAATATATTTTAACAAATTTAATATGCCCTTACTTTTTATCTTAAACTTGAATTCTTTCATTCATTCAAAAAAAAGTTTGTATCACTTACAATGTATAATATCTACTAAGAAATAAATATAATCTTCACTTAAAATTAACCGATACTTTGCTCTGATCTATAAAATAGTGATCATGATTAGCGGTGTCAATATAAGTTTTGACATGCGGGTTGACTCGTGACACGACACGAAAATTCGTGTTCGGGTTGACCCGCAAAAAAATTCGTGTCGTGTTCATGTTGGGAAAAATGACACGTCAAAAATTAGTGTCGTGTTAGTGTTGATGTATTTGTGTTCGTGTCGACCCGTATTTTTTTAAATTATTATTTTTTAATTTTTTATTATTATTTTTTTAATTTTTTTTAATATCGATCCATTTTTTAAATTTTTTTTTGTCAATTATCATTTTGACTCATATTTTGCGTGTTATTTGTGTTGTGTCGTGTCAACCCGCAAAAAATTCGTGTCGTGTCAGTGTTGAAGATTTTGACACGAATAAAAATTCGTGTCGTGTTAGTGTTGATGTATTCGTGTCGTGTCGAATTCGTGTCGTGTCGACCCGTTTTGACACCCCATGATGCAAATTTTCATTACCAAAAGAGGTTTCACATAGTATACACTGTTTCTTAAAAATAAAGTTTGATAAATATATAAGAAAACCAATTATAACAGTTTTATATATTTATTTTTTTGGTACATAACAGTTTTATATTTACCAATACATAAATAAAATTTTAAAATTTTAACTCCTAAACTATTATGTATATCCAAAAGATATCATAATTAAAATTTTTAAATGAATTTATTTGAAAATTTATTTCATGAACTAGAAATATATATATATATATATATATATATATATATATATATATATATATATATATATATATATATAAAGAGCTGCCACCAAAAGAGAGAGTAACATTTCTTTATGGGTTTAGTGTTTGTCATTTTAAATGACACAACTTTATCTCATTTTTAATGAAACTACGTCGTTTTGGTGTGTTTTATCATTTTTTTTTAATTTATAAAATTAGAAATAAAAATAAAATGAAGGAGAGAGAATGTAAAAACTTACCAAAACGACGTAGTTTCATTAAAAATGATATAACTTTGTGTCATTTAGAATGGCAAATATTTTTCTCTTCCTTTATTTGAGAAACACCCAAGAGAATGAACAAAAGTAACACGAAGGGTGAAAAAACACTGAAAAGGGGAACTGAGAACTAGGGTCGGCTTTGTACTCCCTCTCCCATTTTGTTAAAATATTAAACAGCTAAAACTTGCGTACCATTAAAAACTTGTAAAACCTTGAATAATAATAAAACAATTAACTTGATAATGTATTGAACATCTGAATTAAGACTAAACTAGATCTGGATCTTATACTACAAGGTGCAGTGAGAGAAAGAGAAAGAAAATATGCGAGCCTTACATGTGAGAATTAACTTGATTATGTTAATTAGTTGTTGTTTTTTTTAATTGGTTGTAATAACTCCGGGGATTCAAATCCAACGGAATTTTATGTAAATTGAATTACAAACTTGTTGAGGTTTCGTTTCATTTTTTTCATAGTTTGATGAAGTTTACAAAGAGTTTTACTTCATTTTAAGATGAAGACAAATAACACTAATGAGAATTTTTCTTTACAAATGACATCAATCTATCTATGTATACTAAGACAAATTTCACGGAATTATTCTGAAATCGGTGCTTTTCAATAGTATATTGTGAATTGAATATTTAAACTCAACTTTATTGTCTGGTTTTGTCAAGTCTTCCCTTCAACTTAGTGTTTCTAAAATTTTGTTGAAATTGCTAGAATATACATAGCAACATATTGTATGCAATATACATGATATGCATTTAGAGGTTATCAGCCAAGGTGCGGATAATTCATTACATCTTTTATGCTTGCATGACAATAAAAAAACCAAGCACGGACATTGTTTTCTCCTAACATATTGGTGTATATTTGCTAGAAAAGTATAAAGTAATAGTTTTTCGGGTTTGATGTTTGTGATTTTAAATAACATAGGTTATGTCATTTTAGAGGAGAGATAGACACAAGAAATGAAAATCATGGAAGATAAATGGAGTGATTTTTTTAAATTTAAATTTTAAATAAAAAACATTTTTTTATATCTATCTCTCTTAAAATGACATAATTTTATATCATTTAAAATGACAAACATTTTTGTTATTTTTCCTTATTCAATCACCTATTAAATTTTTGAAATATTGTTTATGGAAAAAATATTTGTCATTTTAAATGACATTAAGTTATGTCATTTTAAGAGAGAAATAGACACAAAATAAAAAAAATTTATTTAAAATTTAAATTAAAAAAAACCCATCCACTTTCTCTCACATGATTTTCATTCCTTATGTCTATCTCTCCATTTAAAATGATAAATATCAAACCCATTGTTTATTGGTGAATTTAGATAGTGTAAAAGGGTATGTTGGTAAAGTAGACACTCCCATCTTAGTGAATGTGCTTATTATAAACCCAGGATTCTCTCTTCTTCTCCGAAGTCCCACGATAAAGGAAAGTGTCCATCTATCTCGGTGTCCATTTATCTCTCTCTACAATTTATTATTCTCATTCCGTTCCATTCCATTCCAATCTACTTCTCCAATTCCATTCCCTTCTCTTCTTATTCTTCTGAAAGTGATGGGTGTGCCCTGCTGCTGTTCTCATACATCGCACATAACAGCCCTCATCATCACCAGCTTCTTTCGCCATAAACCTTAGATCTTTTCTTTATTTCAATATTTTATTATTTTTACCACCTCTTATGGTTTGCTAGATTAATGATAACACCGTCTGATATGGCTGCTGGGAGAGTCTTTTGCTGTGGTCCTGCAAATGCTTCCAATTTCACTACTTTGCTTCCGAATCAAACTGCTCCTTGCACTTCTCAACCTCTTGATTCTCTTTTTCTTTCTACCTCTTCTTCTCCTTTCCTCGGTAATCTCTCTCTCTGCTCTTACTTACTTCGGTTTTTTTAATGTTGTTTGTTCTGCTTCCTCGTATCCTGTTTTGTTGTTGACTTTCTACTACACAGTTTTTTTATTATTGTGAATTTCACTGCAATTTTTATGGTTAATCATGGGTCTCTCTGCTTTCTTATTCTTTGTTAACCTCGCCGCATGATTCTCCTTCACTTGCTTTGTTAATTAGTCCTTGAGTTGCTCTGTATTATTCAGGCTTGCAAGTTGCAACAAAAGCAACTCTGAGGACGTTAATTAAAGCGATCCGAAATCAAGATTCAGAACATTAATTAAAAGTAAAAGGACCACATGCACTATTCCAAAGTTGTAATTGGGTCAACTGAGCACCCAGAGTGAATTTACAAAACAATACTACAACATAGGTGCATAGAATAGGACTTAGGAGTGTGTTATTATTATTATTTTATTTTTTGACATAATTATTATTTTTGGTTATTTGTACAGGTTCAAGATCTATGATGAGCTTCGAAGATGTTAAAGGAGGGAAGGGGTGTAGTGGCTCGTTCTTCCGCCCTTATGATCCTGATGAAACTGGAGATGAAGACATGGATGACTACTTTCATCAACCTGATCAGAAGAAGCGTCGGCTCTCCGTGGACCAAGTGCATTTTCTCGAGAAAAGCTTTGATCAGGAGAACAAGCTCGAACCCGAAAGAAAAACACGACTAGCCATGGAGCTTGGTTTGCAGCCCCGGCAAGTGGCGATTTGGTTTCAGAACCGCCGAGCACGCTGCAAGACAAAACAGTTGGAGAAGGATTATGATTCCCTTCAAGCTAGCTATAACGATCTTAAGGCCAACTATGATAACCTTCTCAGGGAGAAAGATAAATTGAAAACCGAGGTAAATGAGTGTCACTTTTTGACTAGTTGAACTCAACAACAATACCCCTTTTGTATCATTCATGGAAATGTTTTTGTGATCTTTCAATTTAGGTGGCAAACCTCACCGAGAAGGTGCTTGGAAGAGAGAAAGGAGAGGCAAACGTTGAACAAGCTGAAACAAATGGGTTGGTGGAGCCATTGGAAAAGCCTTTGATTGATTCAGCTTGGGAGGGTGAAGGATCAGAAGAAGTGTCAATTGTGAGTTGTAATCAGGAAGACATAAGTTCAGCCAAGAGTGACATATTTGATTCAGAGATAAGGTTGCTGCAGACCGGTGATTCTTCCTATGTGTTTGAACCTGATCACTCTGATCTGTCTCAGGATGAAGAAGATAACTTGAGCAAGACCCTATTGCCTCTATGCATATTTCCCAAACTTGAAGATGTTGATTACTCCTACCTGCCTCATGGCTCATGTAATTTTGGAATTCCGGAGGAAGATCAAGCCATTTGGTCATGGTGTGATTGAATTTTCCGTGGTATACAGTATTTCTCTATCTTGTAGTCTTTGGATCTTCTGTTTAGACTTTGGTGAATGAGTAACAAGTCAATGAGCAATGGCTCCCTACTGGTTCCCAAATGGATGAACATTGCAAAGTGGTTTCTTCCCACATTTGTTATGTTCTAATGTAACTTTTGGTTCATATGTAATTAAATAATATCTTCTTGTTAAGGATGTGGCATTGAAATTTATTTCAGGAATGAATTTAAATAGGAAATAAGATGAGATAACAAATAAGAAACAAAGGTTATGAATAGAGGGAAATAAGTAGGGGTAATTCTAAGGATGCCCCGTGGAAAAATAGAGATATCGCGTACTATGTGGTAGTGGGGACATAATTTCAAGAATCATTCGGTATGAATGTTGTATGAAAAACATAAGCTTAATAAAAGAACAGGAAGAACAAGAATGTAAAAAATCATAACATGAGTGATTCAACGTATTTGGATTATGCGATGCCTCTTACGATTCTAATCGGTTGGCCGCGAAAATCGCACTAATGGGCGCTTTCAAGAAATTAAGGAGAATCATGGATTTTTCTTCTGTTTTGTTTGCGCTTTTAAAAAAAAGTAACTTTTATTATTTTCTTATTTTAAAAGTACTTTTTACAAAAGCTAAAGCTATTTATATTTTTATAAAAATATTTAATTTTTTTAAAAAAATATTTGACTTTTGACTTTTGCTTTTCTTAGAAATTAAAATTTTTAGCTTATGAAAAAAAGTAGGTTTTTAACTTTTTTTGTGACTTCTATTTTTTTTAAAAGCAAACATTCAAACGAACTAAAAACGAGAAGTGCTTTTTAAAAAAAAAAAAACAGCTTTCGAAAAGAAAAAAAAACTCATCCAAACAGATCATAATTCGTGCACAGCTTTTGAATAAGTTTCCCCCAAATTACAGTGTAG
This sequence comes from Gastrolobium bilobum, assembly GCF_033153095.1. Lineage (NCBI taxonomy): Eukaryota > Viridiplantae > Streptophyta > Magnoliopsida > Fabales > Fabaceae > Gastrolobium > Gastrolobium bilobum. The sequence continues at coordinate 110,910 of NW_026898407.1, forward strand.
TGCATGTCTGGATTAGTTAATATTTGTAAAAAAAAATTATTTAAATTTTAATTATAAATCATATTAAAAATAAAATAAATTAATTCAAGCATATATTAATTAACTTGTCATTTTAGTATATTTCTTTGACAAACCAACAACATATATTTTTCGTCTCAATTTAAAAAAAAAATTAAAACACTAGAAAATGAGATACTTAAATGTGTTAAGAGAAGTTTTATTACATTGATCTTATTTTTTCATACGGTTGTGTTGTGGTTGAGTTCTTTATCTCCTCACAGTTTTATTTTTTATTTTATTTTTAAGAGTGTGAAGCGGCTATCCCTTTCTAAATTTAAAATATTGGTATCACTAAAAGTGTAAATAATACATGGACCTTTTAAGTGAATAGTTTGATTCTTAGTAGCTAAACGAACTCTTTTTATTCTTTGGTTACTAGTATTTCCCACGAATAATATGAATATAACTCGATAAAATGCGTTTACTTAAGTAGATGAAAATGTAAAAAAGAAATTAATTTATACTTATATTTATATAAATAGAAAAAATAGACAAAATTTTTACCAAAAAAAAACAATAGACAAAATTCTATTTTACTGTAGGTTGAAGATTACTGTTTAGAAAATTACTTTTTAAGATCGTTCAACATTTTTTATATAAATCAGTTTGTCAATATGCGCGGACTAATTTGAATTCGAGTTAAATAAGATTGGGCAACAAAATTCTGTATATCAAATTTTAGCATAACTACGTATGTAAGACTCAAACTCGTGATCATTACTCAAGATGAAACAAAAGGTATCCAAGACAACTATCCGGGAATCAATTTTATTTAGGTTTATGTTCCCGGGAATAGAAACAGTGGTTGATAAAATTGGTTTTTTTTTTCCGAATGAAGCAGTTTAATTTTTGTGTTGGGGAATAAAAAAAGAAATAATTTTTTTTTGCTTTTCCGTTCCAAGGCACAAAAAGAGAATCACTTTTCTGTTTTTCTTTTTTCATTTGCCACTCTCAACCCTATCTCTCAAAAGACCATTTTTTTCGCAAACAAATTTCAAGTTTTCCCATGAAACACACTATCAAGACTTCAAAAACAAGCAGGTAGTAAATCATTTGAACCATAGCGATATTCACACAATTTCAACAACTCACTCAATCTTAACCGAAGGATAAGGTGTATGCGACGGTAACAACATCACAATCACCTGTTGCTAGGCTTGGCAAAAAGGAGTCAACCCATCGGGTTGGCTCGTAACTCGGCTAAAATGAGCCGGGTTGGGTTAGGAAAAATGAGTTAGTAACTCGAGTCAGCCCGACTCGTTTCAGCTCGAAAAAAACCGAGCCAACCCACGGGTCAAACGGGTTGGCTCGCGGGTTATGGTTTTTGTTTTAATATAAAAGTATAAAATTTAATGAAGGTAAAGTGGAAAGCTAAAATCTAAAATTCCAATTCCAAAGACCCAAACAAAAATATTCTCCAGCTGCCAATAAGTTCAAAAGCGTGCATTAAAGACCTTTTTTATAGTATGTGTGACAATGTGAATGTGGTACCAACTGCCAATAAGTCCAAGTCCAAATGCAAAATTTTCTATGGTTTATCAGTATAATGCCTTTGTATTGAATGAATTAATAATTTAGGGAAAAAATTTAGAAGTTACAGCATCAATGGAAATTTTTTTCTATTTATCCGAGTCAACCCGCGAGCCAACCCTAACCCGACTCGGGTCGGGTTGGGTTGAGTTTTCTGGCTCGTTTATTTTTCGAGCCAACCCTAACCCGACTCATTTTTTTCGGGTTGAACGCGGGTTGGGTCGGGTTGAGCCGGGTTGGCCCGTTTTTCCAACCCTACCTGTTGCTGTTGGGAGGAGGATTTTTGAGAAAAGTAAAGGTTATAGAAAGATATGGAGGAAGAGAACACTTTATTACTACACAACTCTTTTTCTTTTTGGCTTAATGGCTTAATACAAAATGATAGAGATGACCCCCTATTTATACTAGTGGCACCTCCACAAAACAATGGCTCCAAATAATTCTAGAGTTTTCTATACTAGCCTAGTACAAATATTAATTATGGTAGGTGCAACTACCCTTATTAATAATGGTAGGTGCAACTACTCTCTAGAACTTTCCTGGAATTGACTAGAACAGAAATTTCTAGATCTTGGGCTAAACTAACTCCTAAAGTATAATTCTAGATGTTGGGCTAAATATATACTAAGCCCAATGAACCAAAAAACTAAATAGTTTATTTATTCAACACCCCCCTTAAACTTGATTTCTAACACTCCCTCTCAAATTTGACTTTACATGAAACATGTTTTGTGAAACATATTTGTCTGGTGGCTTCGGGAATAGTGGAAGATAAACAATCTTTATCGGTGTTTGTGGCATCTCCGATACATGCATGATCTCTGCTAAATTTGACCAAGTAATTTTTGGTTTTTCACTTTGCTCATTCTCCATAATATCTTCTTTCTTTTGCTTTTCTGGAACATCAACGAGAGTTTGTTTTTCTTTTACTAGAATTATTTCTCCTTTGTTTGTCTTCTTTGTTGGTACTCCCCCTGAGTTGTTGCTACTGCTCCTTGGCTTCACTTTCTGTTCAAAATCACTAGATGCTTCCTCTTCCTCAGAATGTGCCTAAATAGCCAACAAGGTACTCTGCATTTATACCGAGTAGCAGAACTGGTATCCGCACTTTTCGTCAGAAAAGCGACTTTCAGCATTATTAATAACATTCTATAATTATTGAAGCCTCCTCATAATTATTAGGGTCAATTATGGAATTATTTTCTAATTTCTCGTAATTAATTAATTAATTTCCTAATTTAACGGTGTGAGTTCTTACAAGTGACCTTCACCTTCCACCAAGAAAGACGCAAAAAAACAAAAATTAAATTATTTTTTCACAACAAATTCTAAATTCCTCCTCCTTCAAACCACCGGTTGCGATTATTATTCCCTCAAAAAATCCTAATAATTTCAAAAAAAAAAAGAGCTCAAATTCACCGAGTTTCACAAACCACAAATAGCGACCATCAATTTCACATCTCGAGACTCAAACTCTGAGTTCATAGAACAGTTTCAAAAATTCAAAGGTTCTTAGATCCAATCGCAGCACATAATAAAATAGAGTTCTAGAGAGGGAAAAATTGCAGAGAATTTAGAGAGAGAAAACAACAATGAAGTATTAAGAAAAATAAAATAAAAAATGAAAAGTGTGATTTTGCAGAGTAAAATGGTCGAAGAGGAAGAGAGGAAGCAGAAGAAGGAGAAGCCAACACATACTCCCTCTCACAAGCTTTTGAAAATTCAATTTTGTTAGTAAAAATAAAATTAGTGTTGAGGAACAAAACAAAATGTGTTAACAAATGTAATTCTGATTCTCAAAACTCTTCCAAGGCATAAAATTAGTGTTGAGGAACATAATAATTGTCATGCACACCCAAAATCTCTGTATTAAATAACACACATGATTTCTCTCTTGTATTTATCACCTTTTAACAAAATAAGTCTTTATGTTTGGTAGAAGAGATTTTAAAAAAAATAAACAAAAAAGTAAAATAAGAGTGTACATGACGACCATTTTGTTCTTTGGCACTATTTCTGAAAAGAGATAGTTCTTTTCTATTTCTGTGCTTGGGAACAGCTTCTGAGAAGAAAAAAAATGTGTTTGATAACATGTTCTATCTATATTCCGAGAATGAGAATTGTGTTTGATAATACAATAAATAATATAATAAAAAATCATTCCTATTAAGCATAAAAAAATTTCGGATCATCACTTTCCTTTTCTTGTGTATGGTGGTGGTTGTGGCACGGTGGTGGTGGTGGCGTGGTGGTGGTGGTGACGGTAGTGGCTGCGACGGTGGTGGCGGCTGCAGTGACATGGTGATGGTAGTGAAGGTGGTGATGGTGACGACAGTGGCTGCGACGATGGTGGTGATAATGGTGGGATGGTGATAGTGGTGACGATGGTGGTAGTGACGGTGGCATGATACAATAGTGGCTGCGGCATGGTGGTGGTGGTGGTGACAGTGGTGGTGGTGATAGTAGTGGTGGCGGCGATAGTGATGATGATGGTGATGGCGTTGTGGTGGCGGTGATGGTAATGGTGATAGTGATAGTGGCGGTGGCGTGGTGATGGTAGTGGTGGTGGTGATGGCAGTGGGTGAAGCGGTGGTGGCAGTGATGATGCGGTGACGTGGAGGTGGCGATGATGGTAGCGATGACATCATGGTGGTGATGTTGATGGTAGTGGTGGAGAAGCAGAAATTTTTGGATTTAGATCCTCTAATGTGAAAAAGTGATATGTTATTTGATCGCAACCATTCATTTAAAACTCATACACTTTTTTCTCTATTATCTCATCATCAATGAGTGATTATGATCAAATAATATGACCACATGACTACTTTTCCACATGAGAGGATCCAAATCCGAAATTTTTTGATTTTTTTTCTATTTCCCAGCACAAAAATTGAACCGATTCATTATCAAGAACAAAAAAATAAATCGATTTTGTCAAATACTATTTCTATCTATTTTTGTTCCGGGAAACAAAAATTGAAAAAAAAATTAATTCTAGGAAGATTGTTATTCATATCCAAAATATTAAAGTTGATGGTCAAAATATTATTGAATAAACAATTTAGTAATTAAAAGGTTAAGACCATGAAATTGGTATTCAAATCATTCTTTATCATTAATTAATAAAAATAACTAATATTATTTTAATATCAAAATATTATCATTTGAATATTAATTTTACATAATAATTTTGTATGATTAAATAATAATTTTGTATGATTAAATTGACATTTCAAATATTTTTCTATATTGAAATGAAATTTTGTTTATATAATTTTTGAAGTATTTTGGCGTCAAGCCTTTTGTTATGAAAGGATAAGGTTATTTTGGGTCAACTATTCAATTAGTCAAGATTAAGTTTTTTACATAGAAAATATTCTTTATATGACATTGCTCTTATCCTAACGAAATATGTGGCCAAATGAGGATGCTAACTTTTATGGTTAACCCCGACCTCTCGCTGAGTCATGAGTGTAGGGTGAATGATTATCAATTAATCGATGTTCGAATGACGCATGAATTGAGATGGATACACACAACAAAATGACAAATAGTAATCGGAACATGGAGACTATCTTGGAAGAGGAATAAGGAGAAAAGTTTTGGTGCACCTAGAATATTAAAACTCGACGATTGGAGAGATATTTTTACTATTAAATTTTTTTACTATCAACTCAGTATTTATCTAATCACTATTGGATTAATATTTTCTTGTTTTTCAAAATTTTTTTATCATTCTCTCTTTGATTCAATAGTGATTAGATATGTAGTAAGTTGGTAGTAGAAAATTTTGGTAGTAAGAATATTATTTCTCTTTTTTTACTAAAATTTTTATTTTTAAGATTTAAAAAAAATATTAAAAAAATTGATAAAAAGAAAAAGAAATTTCTTTTTCAGTAAAGAGAACCACCGGTGCAGCAAAACTTTTCTCGAGAGATCAGGTGAATCATGATCGTCCAATGCTGTTATTCCACCACGTCCCATCAGAAAGTTGTAACTAGCAATCTCCAATTAGAAGCTGCCAGGTACAAAAGCTTTTTCAAATTTCCCATGATCCCGGTCCATTTCATCAGAGAGGGGTCACGTGTACGGCCACAATGAAACGACATCGCGGCTTTTGCTCCATTTTAAGAAAAATAAAATAGAAATAAAAATGGCCTCTGGTCTAAGTCTAACAAAATGCAAAATCAAGCACAGGAAGCATGACAAGGAATCTCGACAAGTGGAATCTTAATATTGGTAGTAGGTCCCAGCAACGTGGCGTTTAGTGTGGGAGCGAACATAGAGTCAAAGCATACGAGGGAGGGACCACCACCTTGTTTCGTTTGGAAGTAATGAAAAAGAAAATGCAAGGTTTTTTGAGATGGCAGATAGCTAGAGAGATCAAAGGGAAGTATGGGTTAACACTAGGGTTAAACGGATTAGGTCGGTCTATAGAAATTTATGACTTAATTTATATTAGGTCAGATTTAACTCATTATAAATATTAAAATAAAATAAGTCTAGGCTTTAAAAAATCTTATTTAAAAGACATGTCATAGGCTTTTTTGTATATATCGGTTCTATAAATTTGCAGGCCGACCTATATCATATTATTTTATTAAATAAAATAAATAAAAATATTATTTTAATAATTTTGAATAATAAAATAATATTATTTTAGTTATTCTTTTAATTATTAAATATTTAATAGAATTAAACAGGCTAACAATCTAGGCCAAAGCTTTTATTTTTTAAATATAGGTCACGTCAGACTTGTAATTTGGAGCTTACACAGACTAACAGGTCGGATCAAACCTAATATTTTTTACACAGACCTGACCTATTTAAGACAAAATCTAACCTAACCTAACATATTTACGCCCCTAGTTAACACTTCTTTAAAGGTTCAATATTCTTTAGAGTATATTGGTACGATTTTTTATCTTGATAGTTCATTCTTTCCTAAAAGATCTCTATTAGGAGTTCTGATTTATGAGTATTTTTTTTGGGAATTGTTTTTGTTATGTTGCATAACATAAAAGCAAATTTTCTACTCTCACAAAAGGAAGAGAGAGGAGAGAGAAAAGGAAGAAGAGAAAATTTTTTAAGTGGATCCCATATAAAATTTGTTTGTGTAGGAAAATGATTTTATGTTATGTAACATACTAAAAACAATTCCCATTTTTTTTTTTACATGATTTATGAGTGATTAAATTTGATATGAAAAAAAAATTAGGGAACATTTACTCCTTATCTTAAGTATGATCTTTTGGGTAAATCTCTACATGATGATTACCATTTAGAATATGAAGTATATAAGTAATGCGCTTACAAGATGATTTAAAAATAATTTATTTTAATTATTATTATTTTTGTTAAGCAAATTAGGAAAAGGGTGATAAAAAGTTAGAATAAAAAGGAGATTTTTTTTTTAATTTAAAATTAGTTTAACTTTAAATAACTGAGGTTTTTTTAAAAAAAATTAATGAATTAAGATCTTAATATAATTTAAAATAAATTAATATTAAATATAATATTACTTATTTAAAAAAAAACTAAAAAATGGCGAGTATTTAGGTTTTTACATAAAGAGGATGATGCAATACATGTATGTTGCTTTCATCAGACCCTGTGTAACTAGCCTTTCCTGGCTCGTTTCTTTGTGGCGATGATTTCCATTGCTTTAACGTATTTAATGGAACCACAGCTTATCCAAATTTTATGTATTCTAACTTACATACAGTTCATTTTTAAAAAAATATGTATCTTAATAAATTGTTAACGACCATATTTTTTTTCATGTAATTATTCACCTTCAAAACACCAATTTATTTAAGTTATATGTGGCCCATAGTTTTGTCCAATAAATTACATAGAGGCAAATCTGAAAACAAATAAAACCATTTTTCTGTATTATATAATATTTCCTTGCACATTTCAAACAGAAATATAAAATTAATCATTAATTAAAGCAAAATGAAAATATTAAATCACCTATTGAGTATCTAAATATTAGAATTTAGAATACCTTAAAATAATTATATATCTCTTGAGAATATATTTGAGATTAATTACTTTCAAGAAATTTAAGAAGTCATCGTACTTAGGGTGTGCATGACAATTATTCTATTTCCTAGCACTGTTTCTGAAAAGAAATAATTCTTTTCTATTTCTGTTCCATGGAACAGTTTCAGAGAAAAAAATGTGTTTTATAACATGTTCTATTTTATTCTGAGAATGAGAATTGTGTTTGATAACACAACAAATAATATAATAAAAAATAATTCCTATTAAATATAATTTTTTTTCGGATCATCATTTTTCTTTTCATATGTTGTGGTTGTGGTGATGGTGGCTGCAGCAGCGGCAGTACGGTAATGGTGGTGGCAATGACATAGTGATGAAAGTGGTGATGGTGGTTATGACGGCAGTGGTTGCGGCGATGGCGGTGGTAATGGTGGCGGCGGTAGTGGTGGGGATGATGGTGATGGCGGCAACAATGGTAGAGATAGCATGATGGTGGTGGTGGTTGTGATGGTATCATGGTGGTGGTGGTGGTGGTGGTGATAGTGGTGGCGATGGCGATGGCGTGGTGTAATGGTGGCGATGGTGGTGGTTGTGACGATGGTGGTGTTGATTGGTGGCGGCGACGGCGGTGACGGTACTGGTTGTGGCAAGGGTAGTGGTTGTTGGTGACGGTGGTGGTGATGGTTGCGGTGGCGTCCTGGTGGTGGTAGTGGTGGCGATCGTGGCAGTGGCATGGTGATGGCGATGGTGGCGGTGGTAGTGACAGTGACAGTAGTGGTTGCGATATGGTGGTGGTGGTGACAGTGATAGTGGTGGTGATGGTGGCAGCGGTGGTAGTTGTGGTGATGGTGACAGTAGTGGTTGCAATGATGGTGGTGTGGTTGATAGCAGTAGTGGTGGTGACAGTGATAGTTGTGGTGATGGTGGTAGTTGTGGTGGTGGTGATGGTGGCATGGTGGTAGTGATGGGTGAACGTGGTGGTGGTGGGGGGTGGCATCCTAGTGGTGGGGGTGATGACGACGACACTAGTGGTATGACGGCGGCAGCGACGGTGGTGGCGGTGGCCGTCTCGGGATGATGGTGGTGGTGGTAGAGTTGAAGAGTGATTGAGAGAAATAAGTGTTTCTCATTCTATGTCCAGGAACAAAAAAGCAGAAATTTTCTAATTCTTTTTTCTGTTCCCCAGCACAAAAATTAAATCGGTTTGTCCTGGGAATAAAAAAATAAACCGATTTTACCAAACAAGTTTTCTATCCATTTTTGTTCCAGTAAATATAAATTAAAAAAAAATTGATTCGAGAAGGTTGTCATGCACACCCGTAGATGTATATGTTAAGAGTATAATTTTTCTTTCAAGAATTGAGATCTTAATGCATGAAATGAAAGCACGGTATAAAAAATTCTGAGGGAATCACGTTCTTACAATAAAACAAGGGTTCGTTTTCTCTGCAGTTACTGCAGATAAATTATCTGGAGTAAGCCTAATACGACGTCGTTTTGGGACGAATCATGGTGTTTTTGTAATTTTAATTTATTTCAGGATTATTATAGATTTTATAATTATAATTATTTAATTTTTCAATCCCAAAACAACGTCGTTTTGAGAGTAATTGCAGATAACTTATCTGCAGTAATTGCAGAAATATTATTCTGATAAAACAATTACCCTAATTTTCACATATAAGTAATTTTTTTTTTTTTTTGATAACAATATAAGTAATCTTTGGTTACTTGATCTTACACAATAATCTAGCATACTTACCGATTTAGTTTAATCTCAATAAATATATGCATGGCGATTCTCAAACTTAAAGTAAATTACATAATAAGTAATAAGAGAAATTTCTAAGAAAATATCAGATTATCCATTTAACACATCTTATAAGATTAAATACATTAATTAATAGCAATCTAGACTCAAAAACTTTTTTTAAAAAAACACACGCGCGAACACAAATTTCACTTTGTTTGATTCCTAGGTTTCGTAATTTGTCCTTATTTTTGTCCGTTTTATAAAATAATCACTTATGTTAGCTTCCTTACTTTCTTCATTTTATCACTTCTAATCATATCAAATTCATGCCTTCATTGGGTTTTAGAGAAATGGATTTTTTATATTCAGAAGTGATTATGTAGTTATGTTATTTGATCAACACCTTCATTGATGATGAAATAAAAGAAATAAAAATATATAAATTTTAAATAAGTGGTTGTTATTGAAACTCAGAGAGGTAAAACTCATTCTCATTTCTTAACTGTAAAAGTACAGCATAAGGATATATATATATACGTAATCTAACGCTAAGAGAGTAATCAAGAAATAACAAACTATCAGCTATTCTGTTTAACTCTTCTAACTGTTTCCACCGTCCGTTCTGTTATGATCCGTTCTGTTATGATTAGTTGCCCTTATGCAGTTATCTTCAACTAACACTGATGAAGTAGCTTCAACTGGTTGTGGTTCAGGTGGGTTAAATTGTGATGGGCTATATGGTGGTTCGTGTGGGCCTGAAGGTTTATGTGAGTTTGGGCTAGGATGTGTTACCCCCCCACAAGTTGGACCGTGGAAATTGACAAGGCCCAACTTGGAGAAGATAGAGGAAAATAACGTGGGAGAAAGTGGCTTAGTGAATGCATCTGCAAGCTGAGCAGAAGAGGTAACCGGAAGTAAACGAAGCAAGCCAGAGAGGAGCTTTTCTCGTGTAACGTGGCAGTCAATTTCTATATGTTTAGACCGCTCATGGAAGGCTGGGTTATGGGCGAGATAGATGGCCGATTTGTTGTCGCAAAAAACAGTAGCTGGCTTGGACCAAGGAAGGAGAAGGTCATGGAAGAGGTGTTGAAGCCATTGTAGTTCACAAGTTAGTGTAGCCAAGGCTCTGTATTCCGCTTCAGAAGACGAACGAGAAACGGTGGGCTGTTTCTTGGAACGCCAAGCAATGAGAGATGAGCCAATGAAGACACAAAGACCGGTAATAGACCGCCGAGTGTCTGGGCAACAGGCCCAGTCCGAGTCTGCAAAAGCGCGAACATGGATATCAGGTTTGGAGGAGAAAAATAACCCAGAAGCAGGTGCGCCTTTCAGATAACGTAGGACACGAAGAGCAGCATGATGGTGGACATCCAGAGGGCAAGACACGAACTGACTTAGTTGTTGCACGACAAAGCACAAGTCAGGACGTGTGGTGGTCAAGTACAGCAAACGTCCCACAAGATGACGATAGGAAGCAGCATCTGGAATCTGTGTGCCAGAACTGCGACTTAAAGGAGATCCTGTTTCCATAGGGGTGCTGCAAGGCTTAGCAGCAAGCATACCCATGTCTGATAAAATGTCTAGCGCATACTTACGCTGGTTCAAATGAACTCCTTGTGGTGTACGTGAGACTTCGAGACCCAGAAAGTAGCGGAGAGGACCTAAATCCTTGATACGGAATTGTGCATGAAGGAAAGCTTTGACACGAGCAATCTCAGATGCTGAGTTGCCGGATAAAACAATATCGTCGACGTATACAAGGATGGCCGTAAAAGAAGAAGAAGATTTGTGGGTGAAGAGGGAATGATCAGCATGGCCTTGAGTGTAGCCAATAGAAAGAAGAGCCTCAGAGAGTTTACTGTACCACTGGCGGCTGGCCTGCTTGAGACCGTAAAGAGACTTGTTGAGACGACAAGCTTGATTTGGCTTAGCACCTTGGAGTCCTTGAGGGAGTGACATGTATACTTCTTCACGCAGATCACCGTGAAGGAAGGCGTTATCAACATCGAGTTGATCAAGAAGCCACCCCTTTGCAGCAGCCACGGCAAGCAAGACACGAGTGGAAGTGAGCTTCGCAACCGGAGAGAAGGTATCGAAGAAGTCTACCCCCTCTTGTTGGGTGAATCCCTTAGCCACTAACCTGGCTTTATAGCGTTCAACATCACCGTTGGAACGGTATTTGACTTTGTATACCCACTTGCAGCCTATGGGTGTTTTACCGGATGGGAGATCAACAATGGTCCATGTGTTATTTTTAGCCAAAGCATGTAACTCAGTGTCCATGGCTCGTCTCCATTCTTCGGATTTAGAAGCTTGAGAAAAAGAACTAGGTTCTGTGTGTGTGGAAATGCTAAGACAGAAATTTTTATATGAAGGTGTACAAGAAGTATATGAAAGAACATTAGATAAAGGATGTGTAACAGGTGAAGGGATGGAATTACCTGAACGTGATTGAGACGTGTGAGCTGATGTGGAGAGACTGTAGTGGTAATCTGTAAGGTATGTAGGAGTCGATCGAAGACGAGACGAACATCTTAAAGGAGCCTGGGTGTTCAAGTTATCAGTATCCAGGTCATCTGTTGTAAAGATAGTGGTTGTGTTGTCTAAAGGATTGGTAGTTGGGCTGGTTTGAGTGATGTCTGTAGGAGTGATATGTGGGGATGTGATATTTGGGTTAGTGGGGTGTGGGCCTGTAATGGAATGAGGATATTGATCAGAGTCAAGAAATGTGTTCTGTGTGTTAGGTATTGTAGGTGAATCAGGAAGGATTTCTGGTGGCAGTGTGGGTTCTGGTGAAGGAATAGAAGCAAAAGGAAAGTGGGTTTCATGGAAGATCACATCTCTAGAGATGAAGATGGACCTTGAGGATAAATCATAAAGGAGGTAACCTTTCATTCCTTCACGATACCCCAAGAAGACAGATTTACGAGCTCTGGGTGCAAACTTTGTGCGGTGTACTTTAATGGTGGAGGCATAAGCCAAACAGCCAAAGACCCGAAGATGAATGAGTAAATGAGGCTTGTTATATAGCAAGAGATATGGAGATTTGTTAGCCAAAGTAGGAGTGCAAAGCCTGTTGATAATATGGACAGATTGAGTGACTGCAAAGGACCAAAGACGTTGTGGAAGATGAGCTTGAAAGGAAAGAGCTCGAGCAACATTCATGATATGTTGATGCTTCCTCTCAACTTTGCCATTTTGCTGTGGTGTTTCCACGCAGCTACATTGATGGAGAATACCTTTTGAAGAATAAAATGCAGTCATAGAGAACTCTGGACCATTATCGGTTCGAATTGTTTTGATAGTTGTATAGAAATGATTCTGAACAAAGTGAACAAAAGACTGAAGATGATTACGGACTTCTGATTTAGTTTTCATGAGAAGGATCCAAGTGAAACGCGAATAATCATCTACCAAAGTAAGGAAATATCGATGCCCATTGATCGAACTAGTGGAATATTCCCCCCATATGTCAGCATGCAGTAAATCAAAAATCTCGGAACTATTTGTATCACTTATAGGAAAAGAAAGTTTGCGTTGTTTTGCAATATGGCATATATCACACGGTTTGATATGAGAAAGGGGTACATTGGGGAATTGAAGGGACATACAATGGGAAATTCTTTGGGAAGCATGACCTAAGCGTCGATGCCATAACAAGGTTTCAGCATTAGGTGTCTTATTGGTAAGCTGGGAAATGTTACTACAGAAAGGTATACAACTAGAGGTTACAGTCAAACGAGATACATCCAGAGAACGTGTGTCAGCTGCTACATCTTTACTTTCAACCACGTACAATCCTCCACGCAGCTCAGCAGAACCAATCAGCGTCTGGTAATTGGACGTTTTCTGTTGGATGAAACAATGAGTTTTGTTAAAAATAACAGAGTAAAGATTTGAACTTAAAAGTTTCGAAACTGAAAGAAGATTAATACGAAATTGCGGTACATAGAGGACATTGTGGATGGTGAGTGTGGGAGGAATGTGTATAGTACCATAAATACAAGCTGTAACATTAGCACCATTTGGTAAGGAAACAGAAATTGGTGAGATTTTTTTAAAAGACGAAAAATGAGAAAACACAAAAGTGATGTGATCAGTAGCACCTGTATCGATAATCCATTCAATGATACCGATACCTGGTTGCATATTATCAGCAATGGAGTTGGAGACAAGGACTGCATTAGCATTATGAGCAGTTGCATCAGGAGGAGTTGTTTTCTGCAACAAACTCAAGATTTGTTGGTACTGATCTTGGATCATGTTGATGTTAGGAGGAGCTTGAGGATTGAATGGAGTTTCTGAATGAATGGACACATTGTTTGCCATGTTCTTTCTGTAGCCAGGGGAAAACCATGTAAAAGATAACACGTTTCAATGGTGTGATTGGTTCTATGGCAGTGAGTACATAGTTTACTGAAGTTTCTTCCACCATAGCTTCCAGCATAGCTACGGCCTCCGCCACATCCTCTGAAAGTACGACCTCCTCTACTGTTATCATGATAGGTTCTTCGAAAATTCTGATCATTGACAACAGCCAGAGCTTGAGGAAGATTGTGATTATCTTCGGAACTAAACTGTCGTTCTTGTTGGATCACCAAAGAAAATGCCTTGACAACATTAGGCATGGGCTCCATCATCATAATCTGGGAACGTGCCTGGGCGAATTGTTCATTTAATCCTCTCAAGAACCTTATGGTATGATCTTGTTCACGAGATGTTCGCATTTGAGCTATAGCACCATATTCGCAAGGAACTTGTTGTAATCTACATATCTCTTCTTGAAGATCAGCGATTCTGAAGACGTTTGATTGAGAGAATCTGTCATGCAGATCTTGCCATGCATCAGATGCTTTTTCAATCCACAAAATGGACTGTGTAATCGTTTGTGAAATGGATCTATGGATCCAGCCTAGCACCATCGTGTTGCAGCGATCCCAGGCTTGAAATTCTGGATCATCTTCTTCTGGAACTTCTGTAGTACCGTTGATGAATCCCAGCTTGTTTTTAGAACGTAACGCCATGGAAAAAGATCGCGCCCATGAGTGATAGTTGCGACCATTCAAAATTGGATTAACAAGAACTTGCGATGGATTTTCATTGCTGTGAAGAAAGAATGGATGAGACGGATTAGTAAGAAACGCAGGAAGTGGATCTTGATTCGCCATAGAGAGAAGAACTTATCAAAGTGCAAAATTTGTGAAGCGGATATCAGAGCCATTCAAGCTTTGATACCATATTGAAACTCAGAGAGGTAAAACTCATTCTCATTTCTTAACTGTAAAAGTACAGCATAAGGATATATATATATATATATATATATATATATATATATATATATATATATATATACGTAATCTAACGTTAAGAGAGTAATCAAGAAATAACAAACTATCAGCTATTATGTTTAACTCTTCTAACTGTTTCCACCGTCCGTTCTGTTATGATCCGTTCTGTTATGATTAGTTGCCCTTATGCAGTTATCTTCAACTAACACTGATGAAGTAGCTTCAACTGGTTGTGGTTCAGGTGGGTTAAATTGTGATGGGCTATATGGTGGTTCGTGTGGGCCTGAAGGTTTATGTGAGTTTGGGCTAGGATGTGTTATGTAATCAAATAACATAACCACATAATCATTTTTTCACATGAAATGATCTAAATCTGGGTTTTAGTATCCACTTTATGAACACTGGTGAGAAACATATTGAAATTTTTTAACTAAAACTTTTTTTGCTTACAATTTCTGCATAACATAAGTAACATTATTGTTTTAAAAGCATATGTATATCATTCAAGAGTATACAAGAGAAAATGAAATAGGCATACAAATGTCAATTCCAAAGTCTGTTTTAATAATAATACCTTCAAGATAACATTAATCAAAAGAACCAATCTCTTACTCCAAAGAAAAAATTATTTTCAATTATTCATTCATTGTACCTCTCACAAGCAATTGAAGCAAGGCCACGAAGTTTGTGTCCATAAGCAACTAACGTAGCGTGCGGTACAAGTACGAGGCAGTGAACCCCTAATAAATTTAAGTGATTGACTTAACGTTTGTTGTTAACCAATAATTTTAAAATACAATCTATGACAAAAGTATTTCTGCATTTATCGTAGAAAATTTTTGTATATCATAAATATATTTTTAATTAAAAAATTTGCCGGAAAAAAAACGAGGATCCTCTGTTGCCGTAAAGGCAGAAAAAACGAATTCATAATCTGAAATGAACCTTGTGATACACCATCTCAAAAGCTAGCTCAAAGGGTGAGAGTGTCCAAGGCCTTATAAACTCCACATTAGTTGCTCATACAACCAATGTGGGACTATATATCTCAACATAATCAAATCTAAAAGTTTTACTTTTCATCTCAGCTGTTAATTTTTGCCCATCAAACGGTTGTCATTTATTTGAAATTAATAATTAAGTAATTAATATAACTTAAAACAATAACTGTTAAATGAACGGAAATCAATGGATGAGATAAGGTATATATATAGAAGGTTATACTTACTATCTTTTTTTTTACTATCTCTTACTATCAAATCTTAACCGTTGATTTTCGTCAATCTAACGGTTGTAATTTATTCGGTCATACTTATTAATTAATTATTAATTTCCAATAAATTATAACCGTTAGATTGACAGAAATCAACGGTTAAGATTTGGTAGTAAGAGGTAGTAAGAAAAAGATGTAATAAGTATAACCTCTCAATATATATATATATATATATATATATATATATATATATATATATATATATATATATATATATGGGTTTTATAAAAGTTATGTTGTAGAAAAAATGATTGTGTTATGTTATAGAGATTCGTTTTGCGCGCCGTAGTTTTTTTTCTTCAAAACATGTGGGTCCGACAAAATATTGTGTGTGTAGGAAACTTTGTGTGGTCATGTTAAATGATAAATGCAAACCCCTATATATATATATATATATATATATATATATATATATATATTTCTCAAGCTGCTTGAAATAATTTTATCTTCGGCTACTAAATCATAACCCTACAAAGATGGATCAAGGGTGATAAAGGAAGAGAGATAAAAAGGAAATTATAACCATTCAAAGGTGAATCAATTAATATAAGGAAACAAACAAATAACAGATAAATATTTTTTCCTATATATATATATATATATATATATATATATATATATATATATATATGTATATATATAGGAGAGATCATATATAGGAAGAGATCTTTTGACTCCGGAGTACGACTTAGAAGTCTTACTCTCCATCTCAGCTATTAATTTTCGTCCATGGTTGTTATTTATTTGAAATTAATAATTAATTAATTGGTAAAACTTAATAAATTATAACTATTAAATGGACGAAAATCAATGATTGAGATAGGGATTAAGATTTCTAAGTCTTACACCAATCTTAACCATTAATTTCCAGACGATAAATGATTTGGTTATTTTCATTAATTAATTATTAGTTTTCAATAAATTACAATTGTAAGATTTATAAAAATTAACTGATAAGATTGAGTGTAATATTTATTATTTTCTTACTGATGTTAGAAAATTTTAACCCTCCCTCCTCTCTCTCTCTCTCTCTATATATATATATATATATATATATATATATATATATATATAATCTCAAAAGTGACATACAATTTTCATAGAAAATTAATAATTTTTTTGTTAAGAAAAAATAATTTTATTATTCTCATAATGATATATACAAAAAAATAGTAGGCAAAATATATTCTAAAAAGCTAGAGGTCTCATTTATAGGTTATTATTATGATTATTGAAATGTTAAAATACATTTTTATTCTTATACATGGCACTTATAATATAAACCATATAGGAAATTTTTTTAATTTAGTCGATTCATATACAATATTTTTTAATGTGGTTAATTCTCGGCATGTATTATTATAACACCATAAAATTTATATAGAAATATTATAAAATATAGGGAATTAGGGATCAAAATAAAAATAACTATTTTACGTATAAAAAATAAAAATATAATGTTTCTGATCCTCGTACATGAACTTTATTTTTAATTTAATTATAATATTTCATTATGTTTCAGTTTAAAAAATATTATTATAACAATAATATATATAAAAACTAAATTAAAAATAAGAATTACTTATAATACAACATCTCTACCGTTAAATGAAAATTTTCACACACACATGTAAGATTGAATTAGCAATTTAAAATGTTATTTGGAGTAGACATCAGATACTATATATATATATATATATATATATATATATATATATATATATATATATATATATATATATATATATATATAAGAAGAAAAAAATATTATCTATTAAATTAGCAATTTAGAATGCTATAAGTAAAGTAAAGGTCAGGGTGTAAGTTCATAAAGAAATTAGAAGCCTGTCGAAATTTATCTACATTTATGGGTTGGGTTCTTGATGTAACTCCATGAGGCATAAGGCTCTAAATGCAGAATAAGGGGTGTTATGGATCGTAACCCCGCTCAAGGTGTGGGCCGTATTATCATGTTTAGAACACTAGATTTTTAGGTTTGGGTGAAAATCAGTAGCAACTAGCAAGAAAAATCTAAGGGGTTGAATATGTATGTGTTACTTGGAATTTTGAGAATTTTCTAATTTTTTTTTCTCAGGATAGTTGATGAGTTGTGAGGAAATATATATATAAAGGTGTTTGTAAACATGCTTTGATGATTATAAAATAGTTGGATTGGGTTTTGTATTTCTATTATTACTAATTTAAAACTGTGTGGTACGTTTTTATGGAATAGAAATCACGGAATATATATATATATATAAATGAAAATTTTGAAAAATTATAAATTAAGAATAAATAATATGACCAGATCCTGTATAATGTTGATATAGAGGACTTAAAAATGAAATAAAAAGATAAAAAATTATTATTATTATTGAGATAAGATATTATGCTTATTTTTACATGCCTATTTTAGTGGCTCCTATTCAATACTGTTTGATCACAATCTCAAAGAGAGAGAGAGAAAAGATGAAGATAAGATGAGAGTGTGACATAACCAGTGGCGGAGCCACAGCCATGCCAGCAGGTGCCTTGGCACCTGCTTGTTTTTTTTTTTTTTACTTATCATATAATTCAATATAATTAATTAAGGTAAAAATTATAATTTGACACCACCTAATTAAATAGAAAATCAAATATTCAATACAAAGTAAGAACAAACCATCTAAGTGCAAACAAATAATAAGGAACATGTATAGTATGTTTATTTTTGTGTTTTACCTTTTTTTATTTTTTATCTTGTATATTTGTTTTTCTACTGCTTTATTCTTATCAGTTATGTTATTTATTCTTACTCCTATTATTTTAAAAAAGAAAGACTTCTAAACTTCATCACAAAAATGATTAGTTAACCTATTTCAAAATTTGGGCCCAACTAAATCAAATAACACTTTAAAAGTAGGAAAAAGGGTTTGTCTTTTATAACACATTTAAAAGTAGGAAAAATGGTTTGTCTTTTTAAAGGACACGAGGTTGTATCCTTTTAGTTTTTGACACTATATCTTACTGATAAAACATAGTTATAATATGAAAAATAACTTTTTTTCTCTATTTTCTCAGTTACTTCAGCTGACTTGGATAGAGAGAAAAAATAATTTTTCATGTTATAACTATGTCTTACCGGTGAGACATAATGTTAAAAACTAAAAGGACACAATTTGTGTCTTTAAAAGGACAAACACTTAACCCTTGAAAGTGACAATCATGAAACCAAATGAATAGCAGGACTATAATTATGGAATACGAAGGTACATTGAACTATTGTATTTTGGGTTATTGCACACATAAAGAATAGTCAAAAACCTAATTTCCAAATGTGAGAACTTTTTATCGTGTTTATGGCTGTTGCAAACAAGTGCGATGTCTCTAAAGTGAGATATTGAAAATTTAAGGAATAAAGATAATGAAAGAGGAGACGAATGACAATGCTTATTATACATATCATTATTATATTTGTGTGTTTTCATATCCTTAGGATAATGTTTGGTTCATTACTTATTATATTGTGAGAGGAAAGTGAAACTCTTATGTTTGAAATGTTTACCGAAAAAGGTTAATGAATTTTGATATGTTTACTTTGATATATAATCAACGATAATTGCTCATTTGAATTTTTAATATTATGTGACATTATTTAGTACACAATTTAGATAATTATGTTAGAATTTATAGTATTTTTTCTGATAAATTTGTGTAATTATCATAAATATTTTGATAATTTGATATGTTAAATTTTTTGGCACCACCTAAATTTTTGGGCCAGCTCCGCCACTGGACATAACAGTTTTGAAAAGAAGTAAATAAAGTATGCATTAAAAAAGTAAACATAAACTAGCCTTTTGGCCTATAGGTTTGATGGGTGAAGTTGCATGCAGTGGTTGGAAGATTTATCTTTTGATAGTAACTTAATTTTAAAAATAAAATAAAATTGATCAATCATAAGTGTTTTAAATTCAGCTTAAAATCTTATTTCAATCATTAAATTTTAACTTACATATTCAAACAAGATTTTCAAAATAGGGAATTGATGCAATTCACAATTATCAACTCATGTACAGCCCAATTGATGAATATTGGTATTTTGATGTTGAGAATGTGATGAAGATGTTTGATATAGAGATAATCAAAATCCTAAACTAACGTGGTTATATATATATATATATATATATATGGAAAAAATATTTCTACAACCATTTTAGATAAGCTTATCTACAGCTACCCATTTATAACTATGTTCTCTTGGAAGAACATAGTTATAACATTAAAGTTACTTTTTTTTCTCTCTCCACGTCAGCGGACAGGTTCTGAAAAGTAAATGAGGAGAGAGAAAAAAAGTAACTTTAATGTTATAACTATGTTCTCCCGTGAGAACATAATTATAAAGGGTAGCTGTAAATAAGCTTATCTAAAGTGGTTGCAGAAATGTTTACCCCTATATATATGGGTTTAGTGTGTGCCATTCAAAAGGACATAAGTTCTGTCCTTTTAGTGATTTACACATAGTGCGATTGGTCGTACTCTATATAATTCTGAAAAGTTATTTTTTTTTCACTTTACACGTCAGCAATGTGACTGGAGAGAGAAAAAAAAGCAACTTTTCAGTTTTACACAAAGTCGTACTTTATGTAAAACACCTAAAATGACACAAGCTTGTGTCATTCAAAAGGATACTTTTTTTTCCCTATATATATATTCTAAACTAACCGTTCGTTATTATAGCCGAATATGGGGACACTTACAGAGTGAGAGGAATTGAGAGCTCTGGACGCGAGGGATATAACGATGGATGTGAGAGTAATGTGACAAAATATGAGAATAGTGCATCTACATAGTAATTCTTTGAGTGTGATAGTATCGTGCAGAGCGAACACAGATAATGGGAAAGGATTGACCGATAGATAAGGCAAGACAAATACCCACGTCAACGGGTTGGGGACAAGTCGATATCAAAATTTGGGACAACGACCAAATTGCCACTATTTATACAATTTATTATCAGAATGCCACGACCCTAAAAATTTTTACCAAAGTGCCATGTCATTAATCTCGCTGGACTGCATGGCATTTTACTGTTTGCCACGTGGCAGGACATCGTTGGCCACGTAACTAGCTGCACAGTGCAGCGAGTCTGCAACCCTATCATATCTGGATAACAGGTGGGTACCACCTATCTGGATAACACGTAATTGTTTCCATCCACCGTGGTTGCAATTAATAAGGTCCTTTTATATCCACTAGGATTAGCCTAGTGGTGTGGGGTGTGTGTGTTAGGTGTTTGTAGTGTAATGATGTGTGTTCAATTCCCATGTAATGCAAAAAAAATAAGGTCCCTTTATATTTTCCATACAGGTGGGTACCATCTATCTGGATAACAGGCTTACAATAATTGAAGGCATCAACACATTGTTTGAAAGTCCAAAAAACCCTTTCAAACACCTTATGAGATTGATCCAGTCGGTTGTCAATAAAATGATCGTTTAAATCCAACTTATAGACATCACCGGGAGAAAATCGCAACATATAATCCAACCATCTTGGCAAAAAGGCGTATGATTCATCCCAATCTCCATATATTTTGACAATTGCCTTTTACTTTGCCTTCCATGCTTTCCTATATGAAATATGAAATCCATGATTTGTTGCTATCCATTCTTGGATTAGTGATATTTTAACATTAGGTTCCTCTCTTATCATTTCTGCATGTCATAAAATAACAATTTATCATAATAAATCTTGTAAAATAATTATATAAAATGTAGACATTGACATACCAAGGATCATTGAACATATGAAGTTGGAGTCCAGTTGCTTTTGATCTTGAGAAAGGGTATGGTTTACACAGTTATGTTCGTTAACCCATAAGCCGATAATCCACTCAGTGCTGCCCTTTTTTACGTGTGCCTGTATCCTCCACGAACAACCGTCGTTGTGATTTGCACACACCATAATCAATCTTTTTGTATCGCTTTTCGCTACAATGGTTGTATGATACTCCGCCATGCAAAATTGTTTTATTGCCATCTGCACATCATGCTTGTTATCAAAAACCTGATCTTTATACAACTCTTGACCCATTTTCCAGTTAGGTACTTGCGCTCCGTCCATTGCCGGCAACTCCTGATCTGGGTGTGCCCAATTGATAGCCGTATAATGGCCTATTTGAGACCAAAAAGGAACATTGTTGTCTCCTGTATCAAGACACCACCGCAATAATCGGTGAACATTGTTTACACAAGTATACTATTCAATTACTTTTACTGAATTCTGGATACTAACTTGCCACTTGCGGGTCGTGCCCCCCCCACAATGCCTGGTGAAGGAATTGGATTACACATGGCATCGGATGGACATGAATCGGAATCACCCTCCACATCAGTGTCTGATGAGTCACTTTCGGAAATAACCCCTTCATCCGTACCCTCGTCTGAGCTATCTGTACAACACGTCGGATCATACTCATATTGGGTAGGATGCAATTCAAGTGACATTGGTACCGGTGGTGGGGGTGACATACATCTATCTTCATCAGGATTCATCAACGGCTCTCTATTCATGTCGATCGACTGAATTGAATGGTCAGAATGTTGACTGTTGCACTGTCCACCAGAGTCTATTTTCGTATACAACTCAATAAATGTGGAATCTGGATGTAGTCGAAATGCATCTACTACTAAGGCGATATCTTCATCTTCAACAATCTCGACCGGAACCTAACTTTCTTTACCCGATGCACATCGGGCAGTTAAGACAGAGATTGACCACGTTGTAATCTTAATTTCTTGTATATTGTCTTCTTCAATTCATTAAAGCTACATCGCGGGCTCATACGAAATACTTTTGTATCCCCTTCAAAAACCTGGCCATTAGAACCAAAAAATTTTCTCCCATTGTAATAGAGTAATGCAATTACTGAATCATTGTCATCACTCATTATGAACACTTTTGACTGAAAAAAACAGAACTGTTAATTAATTGAAGACAACAAAACAACACAATAAAATAAAAAAATTACAAAAATTAAATAACCCACACGGATGATGCCTCAAACGTAATTATATCAGAAGTTGGATGGGAACGGGGGGAGTGGGGGGTATATATAACACGAATACTGAGTTGGGTAAAAAAAAGTTCCACGTAGACTAGCTATGCAGCATAGCTAGTTTAACACGTGTCAGAAAAGTTCCACATAGACCAGCTATGCAGCACAACGTGTTATTAAAAGTTCCACGTAGACTAGCTATGCAGCATAGCTAGTTTAACACATGTCAGAAAAGTTCCACATAGACCAGCTATGCAGCACAGCGCGTTATTAAAAGTTCCACGTAGACTAGCTATGTTGCATAGCTAGTTTAATACGTGTCAGAAAAGTACACGTAGACTTGCTATGCACCATAGCGCCTTACAGACGTGTCAGCCAGGTGGCATCGGTTAGCAGCCACGTAGACTCGCTGCACTGCGCAGCTAGTTACGTGGCCAACAAAGTCCTGCCACGTGGCAAACTGTAAAATGCCACGCAGTCCAGCAAGATTGCTGACGTGGCACTTTGATAAAAAATTTCAACGTCGTGGCATTCTAGTAATAAATTGTATAAATAGTGATAATTTGATCGTTGTCCCTCAAAATTCGCCCATTTGATCCTCAGCCTAATTGAGATCCAACTCCGGAATAAGTATCCCAATACAATAACAATAAAACAAAACAAAGCTGTTGTTTTTTGTTTTTTATATTTTGTCACAACAAGTTTCTTATTTCAGTCGTCAAATCCTTTATTTCCAATACGAAAACTAATGACATTGCACTGGAATATGTTGATATTTACATATCCCTTTTATTTTATATTATTCCTACCTAGCTTATCAACTAGATGACAAAACAGAAAAACACATTCTCCCGGTAGATAGTGAACAATAACGGGATAGAATATTATATTTATTTATTTATTTATATTTTACTTATTTCTTTTCAATTCTGTTATATCACATTCTCATCTTACTTTTATTTTTTCTTTTTCTTTTTTAGATTGTAATCAAACGATATTGAGAAGAAACAAATATAATAGACATAACAAAATTGACATAATATTTTATCTCAATAATAATAATAATAGTAATAAGAAAAAATATTTATACTTTTTCTGTAAAAAATATTTATCTGTCACCCTAAGATATCTCATGTGAAAGATGAGTAATATTTTCCATAATAATAATAATATGCAAGAATCATCTTCCGTAATTAAAGCAACCGTCCACCCTAAGATCTAGACTAGTGACAAACTCTGACTCATTAGAGACCAGAAACAACACTGCGTCCGCCACGTGTTTGGGCGTGAGGACCACTCCTTGCAGCCTCGCATTTTGCGCATAAAACTCTTTCACCTTCTCCTCGCTCATCCCTTTCTTTTTACACGTCAATGGTGTTGCCAACCCGGTGGGTGAAACGCAGTTGACCCTTATCCCATGCACCGCAAGCTGCACACTCGCCGAACGCATCAGCCCCAACACCGCGTGCTTCGACATTGTATAGTCCGTCGACTTCACCCCGCCGTGGCTCCCAGCGACACTCGCCGTGCACACTATGCTTCCCCTCACGCTCCTCTCCACCATGGCACGCGCCGCGTGTTTCACGCACGCCGCCATTCCACGAACATTGACCGCGAATAAACGGTCAAATTGGGACATGTCGAGTTCAGTCACGGTCTGATCAGAGGGACTAAGGATACCAGCATTGCTGAACATGATGTCGAGTTTTCCATAAACATTAACCGTTGATTGAACGAGGTTTTGGACTTGATCTTCGTCTGCCACGTCACAGTGGACGTAGGTACACCTGTGGGTGCCTATGGATGCAACCACTTGATTGCCCAGCTCATCTTGGATGTCAGCGATCACCACCATACGCGCGCCTTGGTCGGCAAAGACACGCGCCGTCGCTTCGCCGATGCCACTGGCACCTCCGGTGACTATGGCTACTTTGTCTGTTAACCTGAGACCGCTGTTAGTGAGTATAGATTCTGCCATTTTTAGATGTAAAATGTTAGAATCGCGTTGGTAATCGGAAAGATTGGCCATTTAAATATAAGTAGGGACAGGCCATTCCTCACCTTCATTCATTACCTACCCCGCGTGCAACTTGCTTTTGTATTTTAGCCTTTGTTTATCTGAAATTGACCAACCACACAGTAAGGTAGCAGTTGTCACGAATAGTATAAAATAAAACCCATATATTATAGTATATTTCGTTTTAACACCTTTACCAAATATTACTTAAAATATTCAAATAATTGAAGGTTTACATATATTATAGTATATTTGTCATTGAAGCACTGGTTTTATATAACATGTGATCGTATCGTATCGATAAGTAGTTCAACTTACTCACGACATGCGAGATAAATAACCCAAAGCACGCTAATATTCATCATGGTCATTCATCATGCGAGATAAATGGCGTGATCCATCAAACTTTATTCACTTCATTCCATAACAAATAGGGATATCTATGTATCTATCATCCAACACGAAGAAAAATTGGTTTTCTGCACAAACAATAAAGATGTGGAATCTGTAATTTTTGTTTCTCTTTACTCATTTCACTTTCTCTTTCTTATTTTTCTATCTCTGTAGGATTAAATAGTATTTTTCATGTAACATAATAGTTGTATAACACAACAAAATAATGCGAGATTTACCTTCACATATTTAATAACATGGAGGTTCCACCGGAGGCCCACTTTCGCTAGACTTGTTTCCTCACATGGAGAAGTTTGTTTTTGCATATTTAATAATTTGTTTTTACTTGAATTACTTTCATCTCTTTTTGTGAAAGACTTAATTGACCAATAAATTGTGTGTAAAGTTATCTTGCACTAATCTTGACACGAGACACGATATACCCAATATTTCGATACTTTAATTTTAAAAAATGTTAGATTTCGACATGTTAAGACACATATTGATATTTAATAATATTTTAAATTTATGTAATATATATTATATTTAATATTAATAATTTAACAAAAAAATAAAGTTAAATTTATAATACACATCATTTTTGCAAAGAAACATAAGATATTCTTATTATCAAAAAAAAAAAACATAAGATATTTCAAATATTTATATTAAACTCAATAAAATACTAATCATAATCCAACAAATCTGATAGTTGGAACTAAAAACGCAACGCAACTCAAACTTTGAACTCCTTTTTTGAGTCTCTGCAATGCATGTTAGAGTGTCGGAGTGTCGAAAAATGTTGGACACAACACTAAATTTTTTGAAGTGTCGATGCATTCTATTCAAAAAGCAATATCGAGACATTGACCATTGTGCCCTTTTGTAAATAAAAAATGCCTAAATAGCATGTAAATAAATTTTTTTATCAAAATATCATGTTGTAAAATTCGCTATAATTGCCCGCGAGTACAGTATGGCCATATGGCACATTAAAGGAGGTCACAAAACTCGCTACTAATAGTAACGAGTTAAGTGGTCAAATCTATGAGTCCCAATTCAACTTTTGAGTGATACATGAAGGAGAGAGACAAACTCATTGCATCTTAAGGGGTGTTTGTTTCAAGTTTTTGGAGAGGATTACCGGTAATCCTTCTTTGGTAAATGTAATTACCACGTTTGGTAGAAGGAATAAATTACGATTCCCGGATATCCAAGGATTACCGGTAATTTGATTTATAAAGAAAAGTCACTATTTAGATTACCAAAAATAATATGGTAATTCAGAATACCAATCAGAATACCAAGTAAAGGGAAAGCACAACAATAAATTTTGAGACAAAAATACCCCAATACACATAAAAATCTAGACCCAATCTATCAATTACAAAAGTAAAAATAATTTGGAGTTATTTTTGTAAAATAACCTCATATTCCAAGTCATATTTCATTCTAAACCAAATATGGAATCAGTAATTTTTAACCAATATTCCCGGTAATATTTTGGCGAACCAAACACCTCTTTCGTAAGATTCCAAGTAAACTTAATTTCTACTGTATTCTCATTAATCATGATTCCCGGTCACCAAAAAATTTCTCTCGTACCAAACACACTTAAGGCGAGTAAAGTCACAACAGTTAATTTTTGAGACATACTCTCTACATAGGCTGAAGAGTACAGCGCACACAACTTTTCACCAAGAATTCTTTGGCACTCTGTTGGAATAGAAAATTCTATATGTTGTTACAATAGGACTCAGTTATACATATCCTAACAAACTACAGGTTACAACATATCACAGCAATAGGACTCAGTTATACATATCCTAACAAACTACAGGTTACAACATATCACAGCAAATCATAACAACATATAGAATCTTCTATTCCAACACACTCAAGGGAAATCACTACTTTCCTCGTTCAAAACTATAGTCTTTGGCACGCAATGCAACTTTTCTCTTTTTTAAAATATCATTTTAGTCTTGGAACCAATAATAATTTTATACAAAGAGAACCAAAAGAGAAAAAAAATATCTGTTGAGATTAATTTAAGAAGAGACAGACAGCAAGTATAGGCCAACAATTTTGGACACTTCAACTTCTAAAAATTCCTTTTACGAAGTGTAAATTTTTATTTTTGAAAATCATTTGGAATATCAATATTTTTTAATGTTAATTTTTATATCAAATTAGAAGATATTGTTTATTGTGATAACTAATGCTATCATTTGATAATAAAAAATTATTATTTGAAAACTAATTTGTTATCACCTATTTTTCCGAAGATTAATGTATTGAAAATATTTCAAAATTCAAATTGAACACTTGCCTTTTTTTCAAAAGTTTTATATAAATCATATTTAACTTCTTCTTTTTTTTAAAAAATAATGTTTAGTCTCCATCAAATAAATTTTTTATTCCACGTGCTTCAAATCTCCGTCATTTTACGGTCAACTAAGAAGAATTCAGAATTAAAACATGACACGAGGGGAAAAACATACCCAAAAATCATTAGCAAGCCAAAAATGTTGGGCCTATACTTGTTTGCTGTCTCTTCTCAAATTAATCTCAAAAAATATTTTTTTTTCTCTTTTACTTCTCTTTGTGCAAAATTATTA
This sequence comes from Gastrolobium bilobum, assembly GCF_033153095.1. Lineage (NCBI taxonomy): Eukaryota > Viridiplantae > Streptophyta > Magnoliopsida > Fabales > Fabaceae > Gastrolobium > Gastrolobium bilobum. The sequence goes on from NW_026898407.1 coordinate 138,893, forward strand.
TTAGTTTCAAGACTTAAATGACATTGTAGAAATGAGTGAAGATCCATTGCGTGCCGAAGACTAGTTTTGAACGAGGAAAGTAGAGATTTTTCTTAGTTTTACGAGCTAAATAATTATTGGTGAAAAGTTACGTGCATTGTACTCACTAGCCTATGTAGCGAGTATGTCTCAAAAATTAACTGTTGAAACTTCACTTGTTGCAATGTGCAGCGAGTTTGTCTTTCTTCTCCACATGTCATGGAAAAGCTGAATTGGAACAGATAGATTTGACTACTTAATCAGTGGCGGACTTAAAAATTTCCATTACGGGGGAAGAATGACGGAATAGTGAATATAAGTCTAATTACTTTATCAATAAGAAAATACATAATGAATTTTCCAATTCTTGCTAGTGCTTCATATAATTCCAGTTTTTTCTATATCAGTTACTAATACCACTTACTACACATATTTTTTCCTTTAAGCTGCCCTTCCAAAATTAAGGTGATCCTGACTCGTAATTATACACATTAATGCGCTTGCGTAATCAATGTTAAATGAATGTACTTAAAACGCCCCCAATTTTAACTTTAATTAGATAAGCAAACACTTCCAACTTCCTCAACTCAAAAAAAAAAAAAAAAAAAAAATCCCATCACCAAAATTGGGATAAATTCTTAGTGCTTGAGTGGTACATAATTCATCCACTCAAATTGAGAAACCTTGTATTAAAAGGACTAGTTCATTACACATTTATTCATTAATATTTAGGTATAAGTGGAGGTTTATGCCTGTTGGAACTGAACTTAATATTGCGCATAACTCAGAGCAAGACGCTTGACATACTAATCCTGATATATTCCAATATCACTGCACATACATCTACAATCTTTGCACACGCTTGGACAATAAACAAGCTTATAACTATCCTCGTACTTCTTAATCTAAAACTAATTGCTAATGGTTTGCCAACCCGGTTGCCCAAAACACCACCAGTGGTTATAAACCACTGCCCCATTGAATAATCATAGTCATCAAGCTTCCACACTGTGGACAGAGGATAACTTGTTTCGGTAGATACCTGGCGACATCTCGCCACAAGTGGACTTATATGAATGACATAACTCACATCTCGCATGAGTATACATCTTGCTACTCATACTTCCAGTATAAGCAGCAAGCTAGAGGCCTTCTAATTTGAATCTGATATATGTGAGATGAAGGCCCAATCTAATAAAGGTCCAGAAGGCCCAAGAGCCATAGACTTAACTTTGAAGGAATCAAATCCATCTCGCGTATGAACCGTGGGCATCTCGTCAACCTAGCTTATAGCCACTATGACTTAGTATGCAAGTAAACATCATTGTCGAGATCAATAGCTCAGGGAAACTTGACTTCTATAAGAACCCAATGATTGAACGACAACACCAGCTTGTCGCCGTATCTACTAGGGCTAGCCTAATCATAAGCTTCTCGCCCCAAGACCAATGGGAATTGACACCGTCATTGAAAGGCGAAATGAAGCAAGACAATCTTTCACTATAAATATAGAGACATCTAGCCAGGTAAGATCATCTATCCTTGAATACTTGAACTATGTTGAATACTATACTGAATTGAGCGTCGGAGTGCCTCGCAGGAACCTTCCAATCTTCTCAAATTGCTCAGACACCAGGCGTTCCAGATCAATCATCTCGCCCAGTAGCCTATCATATCGGCAAGCTTACTCTTCATCAACCCTTCTCTTTATCAACATTTTTTACCTTCAACCGTGTGTGATAAGACTCAACTCAATATTTGTTGGACTTATCAGTGTATATATTTTAATTAATGATAAAACATAAGAAAATAAGGTGCTAGAATTCAGATAACAAAATCTTTCACAGTGGAATACTGGAAAAAAAAATAGCTAAGTAATTTCTTTTATTAAATTATAAATAAAAATAATGGATAAACTCAAACAAAAGGAAAACGGGAAAATAAAATTTTGTATTCGTTATTTTATTTTTTAGTAATCATAATAATAATAATAATAATAATAATAATAATATTATTATTATTATTATTATTATTTATTGATTAAAAGTTAAGAGTGATCAGACCTTGCAATACAGATGCTGCTGAAGCTCCTCTTCTCCAACGGTACAAGGTGGGCACTTGCAAGTTACAAGTATGGGTAATTGGGTATAAATGGATTGGGCAAGTTAAGCTTTGGTCTAAACAAATTAGGCCTATAGTTTATATTTAAAAATTAAAAGGCAAGACCTAAGCATATTAGCTTATTTAAGTCTATAGGGTCTTCAATAGTTACTAAGAATTAGAAAAATATATAAAATATTAATTTATTAATTATATTTTTTTAAATAATTACTTTATTTATTTTAATTAAAATAAACAATACGATATAAGTTATTATGTAAGTTTATTGGCCAAGTCTTGCAAAAATAACTCTACCACTTATTTTTTAAACATGTTTTTTTTTTTAACGTCAGACTTAACCTGACGCAGGTTGCAACCCCTAATAGGCCTCCTTACACCCAGTGTTTAAAAACTCGGCCCGAGGTCACGGAGTCACAGGTTCAACCGGGGGGTCAAGGGGTCACTACGCTAACCCGATTTTATATATTAAATATTTATAAATATATATATCCTATATGAAAATATTAAAAACTAAACCGTCAATCATCAAAGATCCAAAATATGCTTAACATAATTTACCAATTACAACCACAAGTCAATATTACACAACCTAATTAAAGTATCAAAATACCAAAGTACAAAACTCGTATTCTAATGGAGTCACTATGTTGACTCGGTTCTGCCTCTTTTAAGAAGGTCACTGACAAAGGAAAATTTCAAAGAAGTAAGAATGAGTTTTTGTTTTCCATCAACGACTGTAAGGATTTTATTTGAATGGGTAAAATTCTTTCATTTTCTAGAAGATTCACGGCAGCGAGGTGAAGATTGAAGACATCTACGTCGCTTGAAGAGAAGAGAATGATTAGATTTAGGTTTGCAAATATTTTTATTTTATTTTTTTAATAAAACGACATTATTTCTTGGAATTTTTTCTAAAAAAAATAATCATGCAATGATCCCCTTTGACCCTTCTGACCTGAGAGTCACTGAAATCCGGTCGGATTTTGGGGCTCAGAGGGGTCGATGTGCATATAGAGTCCAACTTGTGACCCCAACCCTCATAGAGGAGGGGTCAAGGTTGACCCGGGTCAACCCGGGAGGCGGTGCTTACACCTCTCCCTGCATGATGCTTAAGTCAAAATTTATGTAGGCAAGTTTTAGTTAAGAAAGAAGATGATGTATCTTGGGCTTGAATACTTTTATTCATAGTGCATGCGCGGGATGACCTAAGTTATGAGAATAGCTTCAACAAGTAAGTGAGAGAACAAAACCCCCCCTATTGACGGAATTGGCTTGAGATAGCTTGGGGTGCTGTTGTAGCGGCATTGGAGTAATTGCAGATCTAGAGATATCAAAATAGTACCGCCCAACAGCTATTGTTTACCAAAAGACCTTTTTTTTTTTCATTAGTAATCTACCAAAAGACCTTCTTGTAATATTTAGGATTGGATTTTGGATATTTTGTACAATGAACCAAATATATCGATCTAGAAAAATTGTTAAAATACATTAAATATGAGAAACATTATCTTTGGATGACGGATGAAGTTGCATGCAGGTGGGAACATTTATCTTTTGATAGTAACTTAATTTTAATAAAACAAAATTTGATCAATCATAAGTGTTTAAATTCAGCGTAAAATCTTATTTTAATCATTAAATGTTAACATACATATTCAAACAAGATTTTCAAAAGAGGAAATTGATGCAATTCAAAATTATCAACACATGTCCAGCCCATTGTTATCAAAAACTAATATAAAAACATATGAATAGTAGAAACGCAGTGAAAAATGCTTCTTACTAAAAATGGATAAAAATATCGAATAGAAATGTAAAAACGATAGAAACGCAAGTTTTTAAATGTTTATTTAAACTCAATTTTTTTTAAAAAAATCCTTTTTTTTCATTTTTTTAACTCAAATTTATCTTTTTATGCTTTTAGACTTTTGTCTTATATAGTTATGTGATTTATATATTTTAAGGGGTTTGATTTTCTTATGTTGCATGAGAATTGAATTCTCATGTTATGACTCAACTAGTGGTGGCCCCATATTTATTAAAAGAAGAAAAAGAAAAGCTTTGCACGCAGATCATCGAAGGGTCACAACATGAGAATTGAATTGTCATGTAACATGAGAAAAATATTTTTTCATATTTTAAATATAAAGTTATTTATTGAATTTTTAGTTGACTTATGTGATTTGTTTTTTACATATATGTATATATAATTTTGTATCATGATCTTAAGTGATATAAAATTTACGTGTTATTTTTACGATTTACATTTCTACCACCCTTTCTGTTTCTCATAAAAACTCATTAACTCATTTTTGAAAGCATTGGTCTAGCGCAATTGATGAATATTGATATTTTGATGTTGAGAACATGATGAAGATGTCTGACGTAGAGATAATCAAAATCCTAAACTAACCGTTCGTTATTAGAGGCGAATATGGGGACACTTACAGAGTGAGAGGAATTGAGAGCTCTGGATGTGAGTGATATAACGATGGATGTGAGAGTAATGTGACAATTATGAGAATAGTGCATCTACATAGTAATTCTTTGAGTGTGATAGGATCGTGCAGAGCAAACACAGATAATGGGAAAGGATTGACCGATTGATAAGGCAAGACAAATACCCACATCAACACGGGTTGGGGACAAGTCGATATCAAAATTCGCCCATTTGATACTCAGCCTAATTGAGATCCAACTCCGGAATAAGTTTATACCAAAACAATAACAATAAAACAAAACAAAGCTGTTGTTTTTTGTTTTTTATACTTTGTCACATCAAGTTTCTTATTTCAGGCGTCAAATCCTTTATTTCAAATACGAAAACTAACGACATTGCACCGGAATATGTTGTTATTTACATATCTGTTTTATTATATTATTCTTACCTAACTTATTATTTAGATAACAAAACAGGAAAAACACACTTTCCCGGTAGATACTAAATAATTATTATTATTATTATTCTGCAAGAATCATCTTCAGTGATTAAAATTTAAAGCAACCATCCACCCTAAGATCAAGGCCAGTGACAAACTCGGACTCATTAGAGACCAGAAACAACACTGCGTCTGCCACGTGTTTGGGCGTGAGCACCACTCCTTGCAGCCTCGCGTATTGCGCATAAGCCTCTTTCACCTTCTCCTCGCTCACCCCTTTTTTACACGTCAACGGTGTTACCAACCCGTTGGGTGAGACGCAGTTGACCCTTATCCCATGCACAGCAAGCTGCACACTCGACGAACGCATCAACCCCAACACCGCGTGCTTCGACATTGTATAGTCCGTTGACTTCAACCCACCGTGGTTGGCAGAGACACTCGCTGTGCACACTATGCTTCCCCTCACGCGCCTCTCCACCATAGCACGCGCCGCGTGTTTCACGCACGTAGCCATTCCCCGAACGTTGACCGAGAACAAACGGTCAAATTGGGACATGTCGAGTTCAGACACGGTCTGATCGGAGGGACTAAGGATACCGGCGTTGCTGAACATGATGTCGAGTTTTTCGTAAATATTCACCGTTGATTGGACGAGGTTTTGGACTTGATCTTCGTCTGCCACGTCACAGTGGACGTAGGTACACCTGTGGGTGCCTATGGATGCAACCACTTGATTGCCCAGCTCATCTTGGATGTCAGCGATCACCACCATACGCGCGCCTTGGTCGGCAAAGACACGCGCCGTCGCTTCGCCGATGCCACTGGCTCCTCCGGTGACTATGGCAACTTTGCCAGCTAACCTGAGACCGCTGTTAGTGGATGAAGATTCTGCCATTTTTCGATGTAAAATGTTAGAATCACGTTGTTAATCTGAAAGATTGGTCATTTAAATACAAGTAGGGACAGGCCATTCCTCCTCACCTTCCATTCGTTACCTACCACGCTTGCAACTTGCTTTTGTACTCTAGCATTTTTTTATCTGAAATTGACCAACCACACAGTAAGGTCATATATTATAGTATATTTCGTTTTAACACCTTTACCAAATATTACTTAAAATATTCAAATCATTGAAGTTTTATATTATCTTGTATTACAATATTAAATCAACAATGTTCATCTAAAAAATAAATGGTAATAAGTTGTAACCATCGAATAATTTGTTTAAGAAATTATAAGTTACATTTTTTAATGAATAATAAAACAGTTTTAGACATTCAAGTATTTAGCCCTGCCACACTATGAAATTTTTGGGACAATGCCCACTGCGCAACCATTTTGGAAAATATTTGTCAAAATGCCATGTAGAGGAAATAAGTTTATAACTTGCCAGGCAGCCAATATCATCATAACTTTCAGCGAGTTTGATTATGTCACGTGGCACGTTTTTAGAGGCCATCAAACTCGTTATCAATTGCAACGAGTTTTGTGATCAATTTGGTAAGAGATGCTACAGAAAAAGGGACATGTGGCATGTTTAGGCAAACTATGGGGACTTGCAGCAACTATAGTTTGACATGTGGCACAAAATTTTGATAATTTTATCGTAAAATTTTGGAAGGCATAATTTTTGACTCGCGTATCCGAATCAAATAGTTTTTTTATTCCACGTTAACTTTTCGAGATCTACACACTGACAAATTTTCGAAGAATTATTTGTTAGTGTTGGAAAATAAAAATGTAAATAATATCATTCACAAAGATAAAATATGTCAAACTGGAAGTATTTTTTGGAAAAACTTTTTGACCAAATTCTCTCCAGGAATTTGCATTTCGAAAAGTTATGTAAAATAAAAAAATCAAAATTTGAACACTCGAATCAAAAATTATGATTTTTTAAAATTTTACAGTAAAATTATCAAAAATTTATGTCAAACCATAGTCGCTGCAAGTCCCAGTGAGTTTGCCTAAACGTGTCATGTGTCTCTTTTTCTATTGCACCTCATATTGATTTGATTTGATCACGAAACTTGCTGCAACTGATAGCGAGTTTGATGGCATCAAAAAACATGTCACATAGCATAACCAAATTCGCTGGAAGTTTTAGCAAGTTTCAGTGTGTGGCAATTTGGCAAATTGTTTTCTCCATATGATGACATTTCGGCAAATAATTTCGAAATTTCTGGCAGTACGATCACTGTCCGGAGATTTTTGTCCTAAGCTCATATCTCCTCTCTAATGTATATTTCCTTGTCACTATTTTATCATGAACCTTTTGTTGTAATATTGCTATACGATTTTGGACCACTTAAAAGGTTTATATTTTTTTCATCCAATCACCGCTTTCTTTTCTTAATTTCTTTTTATTATTTAAGGTTAAATTTACTATATTTTTATGTCATCAATCGTTACCTATACAAAAATAACGATGGCTAATGCAATTGAGTGATCCCTTTTTTTTTCACTTTTAGTAAAGAAATATTTACTCCATGGCAATGAAGATATACTTTATATAGGGGTTAGATGCATTATCAAATTAGCGAAGATTTTGGAACAAAAGGACACTGACTTTTTTAAATAAAGATTAATTAAAATAAATAAATAAATCGTCTCTTTCGGATTCCTTGATATTTTTTTTTTCTTTCTTTAAAAGTCTACAGAATCATCCAGAGTCCCACAGGGAGGATTCCAATTTTCTTGACCAATTGCATGATTGTGGTTCATCTCTTACCAATAGCAATAATTTTTCGTCAGGAACTGTTGCACTTTTAAGAAAAACAAAATTACACTCTCGCACAAAGAGCATAGTCAAACTAGACGGAGAAGAAACCTAATTAATAATAGATGAATTTTTTTAAAGGACTTAACCGTATTAAGTCAATAATTAGGACATGTTTAGTATATAGGATATGATAAGACTTGATAGTATAAGATTTAATTAAATTTTAATACTATCAGCATTTGACATGATATTGTATAAGATAATATTATCCAGTATTTGGTAATGCACTGTATAATATTAGAAAGGATAAAAATAAATATTTGACAAAAATACTCTTTAATAAAGAATTTATATAATTCTTCCAAATATATCATATGATATTAATTTTTATAAAATTCTATCGATCAGTATATCCAAAAAATATATTAACTTTTATAGAAATAAAAATCTTCAATAATTTTAAAAAAAGTTCATGACTACTATACATATTAAATTAAGAAATCGATAGGCATAATATCAAATTTAAGGCCGGTTAACAACAATTTTATAAATAGTACCATCAAGATTTGATAGTAAGTACTCTAAAATATAGCCAAATTTAAAATAACATTAGTTCTGGCTTATCAAAGTACTATCAAATTCTTACTAATACTATCAATCGTAGTTTACTATGTACTTATTTATAATGTTAAAATTTCATTACCATAAGTTATCATTAAGCGAATCTTTCACAAATTAAACTTTGCCCACACAAACACACACACACAAAAACAAATGCATTAAATTGAGTTCGACATAAGTAAACAACCAGCCTTATTGTGTTCTATAGGTGTGAGGTCTTTCAATTTCATCAACAATATCCCATGAATTATCATGAAAGTCTTTCACAACCTTCTCACCTTCAACTATTACCTTAACACTTTCAACCATAGTACCCATATATGTATATTTTCCAACAACTTCTACAAGTGAATTGCCAATCCTGTCCAATTTTTTTTTTTTTTCCATTTTTAGGGCTCGAACTCAAAATCTCTGATTAAAGGGCCCAAACTCCTTACCACCTGTGCCAAAGGAGTTTGGTCCCACATCTCTTTTATTATCTTATTCTTGCTTAACTTTTTATTTAGATAATAAAACAAGAAAATACTCTACCAGATGCTTAATAATAATAATAATATGCAGGAATTATGTTCCGAAGTTAACGCCACCATCCACCCTGAGATCAAGGCCAGTGATAAACTCCGAGTCACTAGAGACCAGAAATAACACTGCCTCTGCCACGTGTTTTGGCGCGAGCACCACTCCTTGCAGCTTCGCGTATTGTCCACATGCCTTTCTCACCTTCTCCTTGCTCATCCCCATCTTTTTATACATCAACGGTGTTGCCAACCCATTGGGTGACACGCAGTTCACCCTTATCCCATGCACCACAAGTTGCACACTCGTCGAACGCATCAGCCCCAACATCGCGTGCTTCGACATCACGTAGTTCGACGACTCTGGGCCACCGCAGCTGGCAGCGACACTCACCGTGCACACAATGCTTCCCCTCACGCGCCTCTCTACCATGGCACGCGTCGAGTGTTTCACGCACGTGGCCATTCCACGGACATTGACCGTGAACAAACGGTCAAATTGTGACATGTCGAGTTCAGACACGGTCTGATCGGAGGGACTAAGGATCTCGGCGTTGCTGAACATGATGTCGAGTTGACCGTAAACATTTACCGTTGATTGGACGAGGTTTTCAACTTGATCTCCGTCTGTCACGTCGCAATGGACGTAGGTGCACCTGTGGGTACCAATAGACGCAACCACTTGATTACCCGGCTCGTCTTGGATGTCAGCTATCACCACCATACGAGCTCCTTGGTCGGCGTTGGCACCTCCGGTGACTATGGCTATTTTGCCTCCTAACCTAAGACCACTGTTAGTGGATGTAAATTCTGCCATTTTTTGATGTAAATGTTTGATTGACGTTGGAAATAGGCATGGTTGGTCTTTTAAATATGAGTAAATACTATTTTTGCTCCCTAACAAAAAACACGGTCTCCACTTTAGTCCCTTACAAAAATAAATTAGTCAGTTGGTTCCTATGAAATTCAAAGTGCATCCTTTTTAGTCCTTTTGAGAGACTAATGTGGGTCTTTTTTGAATTTGTAAGGGACCACGATTTCAACTAAATGGGTCCACACTTTAAATTTGTCAGAGAACTCAAGATTAATTTATTTTTGTAAGGGACTAAAGTGGGATCATATTTTTTGTTGGGGACCAAAAATGTTATTTATTCTTTAAATATAGATAGGGCTAGGGACATTCCTCAACTTCATTACTACTTGCTACTTTGTATAGTAGCGTTTGTTTTTTCTGAAATTGACCTGAGCGAAGGGCATCACCAGCCAGCAGAGTACTACAATGGCAAGAGAACACTGCTTTTGACTCGTCCTCTATGGAGATGAAAATACGGTATAACCCTCCCTAAGTGACCGTCCTTGAAAATCTAGAAGATACCATTCCAGTTACAAAAGAAAAACAGGCCATCTTTCAAAATTCAAGCCCAAGGCCGTAATTTAATAATTTCCAGTAGCTGATGTCATTACACAATCTGAATTGAATTTACCCTTGCTTGTTCAGGAAGATGATAATCCAATTAGCTAAAAGATATTATAGTATGTGATTCCTTTCTAGCCAAAGAATCACTAAGGATTTTTGTTCATTAAATCATGCAGGATTCTTATGAATGAATGCCATAAAAACCTGTTCCTTTTGTTATAAACAAACTGATTTTGAAATAACCAAAATCATATTGATGACATTTCAATGAAAGGTAATCCAAAAACCAAACCAGCAGAAACACGTGGCTGCACATATGTCATTTGCTTGAACAATAATTTACAGAACCACAAAATGAGGCTGGAACACTTGAAAAACATTGACAACATCTTGGATTGGATTGCTTGATTCATTTAACAGTGATCTGAATGTGACTCGTAAAAATCACTTGGGCAAGGAGACATAACCTCTTGTTCCAGCAACTGTAATACCTGGTTCATTGATGGACGATCATCTGCATTTGCATCTGTGCAACTTGCTGCTAGCTCAATAATTACTTCAACAGATCCCCAATCTGCATCAGTGCATCTTTTGTCTACCACATCTTCTAATCTGTTTTCTCTCAGGAATGTGTTCATCTATAAATAATTACCCAAACCTCATTTTATTAGGTTTTGTAATATGAGTGGGAAAAAAAAAGTTCATGTGTGACTAGTGCATTGAATAAGTTAAAGCTTACCCAACCAACAACATTTAGGCCTCTCTTGGCGAAGGAAGGGTCTGTAGGTTTCTTTCCAGTTACAAGTTCTAGCAATAGAACTCCAAATCTGTACACATCTGACTTTTCAGTGGCTCTCCCACTTTGTAGATACTCTGGTGTTGACACGTAAGTCAAAAATCATCAATCATCCGTTCTTTCTCATGAGATTAAAATGGTTGTAATTCATGAAAATTATTCAAATCTCTAAACTGACTCTATTTAGAAAAGAATAAAACCCTACATAAAAACATGTGTTAAATCTCTTTACATGTTGAATACAGAGAAAGGTTCTGCACATTACAATGAAAAGGAAGGCTACATCCAACTAAGTAATTTAAACAGAAACGAACTCCAGCTTAAATTTTGTTTTCACAATTAGAATGCTTCTAATTGAATAATTCAATGACATTTTTTGACAAAAATATTTATCTGCACATTTATAGCTAGGAAATTAATTCTCTAATACATCATCAAACATCGAAGTCCAAAGAATGACACACTCAGCAGATTTCTATGACCTAGTGATTTTACACTGTAAAAAAGAGTGACCAGATGACCTGCTCTTATGCGGAACTCAATACATACCTGGTGCCAAATAGCCAAATGTGCCAGCAACCACTGTTGTAACATGGGCATCTTCATCAACCAAAAGCTTTGCAAGACCAAAATCAGAGACATGAGGCTCCATGTTTTCATCAAGAAGGATGTTGCTGGATTTTATGTCACGATGCACAATTTTTGGGCAGCAGTCATGGTGCAAGTAAGCTAAACCACGGGCAGCACCAAAGGCTATCTTTAGGCGAGTACTCCAATTCAGAAATTGTTCAGTATTCTCTAAAGCAGAAAGGATTCATTCAAAAATTAGCAAAATGCAAAACTGAAAGGCATGTCATCATGAAATCATAATAGACCAAAGTTCTAAGTTTTTGAATAATGCTACCCAGCCAGAAAATTTTGATAGAATTCAACAAGAATTTTTTACGATTCAAAGGTGGTTACTAGATAAGCAAAAGTAACGAGGACCACTCACCCATCCAAGAGTCACTAACAATGCCAACTCATTCTAACAAAAATTCTGGTTGAAAACTTTTGACTATATAGTATTGGCTAAATCATAGATCATTTTTCTTTCTTGTTAAGGATGCTGATAAATGACAGCTACTGTAAATCACATACACACTCAGCCACGGGAAAAGAGAGCAGGAGGGGAGAATTTCATTTTCCTAATAGAATTGTTAGTCGTAGCTTGTACAGAAGTTCATTTATGTTGCCAAATTCTTTTTCATTATATCAGCATCAGGCTTCTGGAAGAGGTTATATTGAGATAACAAGGATAACAGGCTATGATTCCCACCTAAATTTTGCATTCTTCCATAATTGCCCACAAAATTTTCCCATTCATCAGTGCCAAAGGGTCCTTCCTCCAAGAGAGCAGTTTTACATATTTCAAGTTAAGGAAAAGATACATAGTACCTATAAAATGAACCATACCATGCAAAATATCATCTAAGCTGCCCGAGGCCAAATAATCATATATTAGAAGCTTGGTAGAAGGGAGCCTGCAGTAACCACGCAGGTTTACTAGATTTATGTGCTTGATGCTACCCAAGATCTCTAGTTCCCTTTCAAACCCTTGATCAGACCCTTCACGACTTCTATCAATCCGCTTAACAGCAAATGTACCACAATCATTCATCACCATTCGGTAAACAGTACCAAATCCTCCAGACCCTACCACATCGTCTTCATCAAGAGACTCCAGTTTTTCTATGATCTCAGATGATGTGTATGGAAGATCACCATGGAAGGTAATAAGTTTTGTGCCTGTTACAAATAAAAAAGATCTAATTGTCATTTTTTTTACTGTTGCTGGATAGGACACTGTCAAATTTGAAATACCACCCTTCCTACTTGATTCTGGATTGACTTGTTTCTTGACTTCTGTGTCTCTCGTAGCAAGTCTTTCCTTTTTTGATAGCAAACAAATCCAGAGTAATGAAAGGATTATGACAAGTGCAAGGCCCATTGTTGATATTGCACCAATTAGCACCCGCTTCACGTAATGTGAAGATCTTTTGGTGGGACTACATCATACAAATTCAGACAATGATCGCTCAATATGTTAATTTGGTTATAAGATCTAACAAGTCAAATAGTATTGACAAATATGAATCGTAGGGTTTGACTTGCCTACAACTTCATCACTTTCAGAATGTGGTAGGACCACAGGGAAACAAAGTGATGTCCGACATGGTTTTTGAACTTGTCTCCCACAGAGATCTAAATTCCCAATAAACCTATTCATGTGCAATGAATTTATAAATATAAGCACAAACGCAGACAATGAAACCAACCTTCCAACAATTAGTGCATGGGCCAAATAGGTTAACAAATTAACAAGAATTGATAAAAATACAAAATAATAAGAAAGTTAACAAATGATGAACGTTATCATGTCCATTGTCCTAAAAACTGTGTAATCACAATAATGGACTCTTAAGGGTCAACAAATTATAAACCACAAAATGTATTTTTTGTATTTGATCTCCATACAGAGGTAAGAAGGTTGATGAGACTCAGGCTTGAATTTTTATCTTACAAATTAGACTATTCAAATACTCTATAATAAAGCATGCACCATTGCATAACTATGATGATTTTTAGAACACACTGACACCATAATTTAAGCTTGCGATCATATTAGCTTATCCACCTACTTGACCTGATACGATGTTGTGTAGGCCCTACGTTCCAATTAGAACAATATGAATCGTTACTATTACCAAATATCAAAGAATGCAAATATCGATTAGTCTAGAGGGTAAAACGTATCAGCCAAGACACAAAAATTTAACAGGCAAGAGTACTTACGTGTTACTCTCAAAGGTGTTGAGTACTCCAATGTCAGGGATTTCACCAGAAAAGAAATTAGTCGACAAGTTCCTAAGACAAACAGGGTCAGCATATATTGAATCCGAAAGTTATGGTTATCAATATCATAATGCCACAGAGCTATAGGCTAAATGAACTTACATAAATTGCAAATGTGTAAGACGGCCAATAGAAGAAGGTATAGCACCCTTTAATGAATTGCTTGATAAATCCCTGTATTTAAACTTATTAAAATCCAATATGGGAATTAAAATGCGGTTGAAAAATAAAATTATGTTAAGAGCTTAATTGAAACATGAACCACAGACAGTTCCTTAAGAAAGCTAAAAACCAATGCATAGCATTACAAACAAGTAATGACAAAACAATGGGGAAGAAGAAAGAAAGAGAGGGCCTTACAGTTTTTGTAAATAAGAAAGGTTTCCAATAGCTGATGGGATACCTCCTTGGAAATAATTAGCCCTCAAGTACCTATCATTACAATCAAATGAAGCATGTCAGCATGAATTAAAAGGAAAGGATGAGCAGAAAATACAATAAAAGGAACATCCACAGAAAAATTTCTAATGAAGCACTGAACTAATTTTACTTACAGTGCTCTAAGCTCAGTACAATTGCTAATTTCATTGGGAATGATTCCATGTAGGTCGTTCTGATGAAGTGCCCTAATTCATTGCGATGCAAACCATTTGAATATATTAAGAAGGACATCATAAATCAGAGATGTTCAATCTCTCCACTTTGGGAAGTGAATGAGTTGGGGGGGAACATGTTGTACTCACAATCTATGTAGTCTACTGAGTCTGCCAATGCTGGGAGATATAATTCCCCCCAGTTGCATGTAAGGTAAATTTCTGAAGAACACAAGACAAACGCAGGTTCCATACTCAGGGGAGAAAATGGGAAAAATTAAGAGAATGGATAGTGTTTGCTGGTTACATACATTGAGCGAACTCGTTGTTCGCCAGGATGACAAGTGATACCAATCCATGTACAGTGAGACTCATCAGACTCTTGCCAGTTGCTGAGAAAATTCTTAGAGCCATTCAAACTGCTTTTGATTTCCAACAACGTGAGTCCTAATAGAAGAATGAAAAATCATAAGTTTGAAACTTTAACCCACATTGTTTTATTTTATTTTTTGAAGATAAAACAAAAGGAGGGAAAGGTGAAAACTACCCAAAATACATTTATTCTGCCCAAACAAATAAAAATAAATTGTATATAAACTTTTCAACCCAACATTATCAATCCTTAGTTTATTTTGTCACATGAGCAACCAAAAGCAGAAGAATGTATACAGGAAAATAACAGAAGAAGAAGCACCATATAGAAGAAGATTTAACCAAGAAAGAGAAAAAGGGGTTCAATATAGTTATTATACCATCTTGCGTGAGAGCAAGAGACAATGGGCAGAAAACAGTGGTGGAAATAACCAACAACAGCACCGCTACATGACACATTTCCATCCCAGCCTTCAAAACTGACTCTTGCTCAGTTTTTACGAGTTATATGGCTGGAAATGGAATTAGTCACCGGCAGTACTCACTGTGAGAAAGTGTAAAAGGTTATGATGATTCCAGGTTATGATGATTCCAGTCGGTAAAGTTGTGATGACAATATAGACCCCAAAGGGTTACCATGATTAAACTTTAAACTAACAAAAATAATAATTATAACTTTTGAAGCATAGAGAGAGAGGGGGAGAGAGCACACTTCTCTTTTACTCTAAGGTGGTGTTTGGTTGGGAGATTTCCGGCGGATATCTATCTTTATCAAGTATGGCTTTTAGAAACACCATGTTTGTTTCAACGTTTTTTCACCAAAAACTCATCTATCCAATTTGTCTGGATTTATGAGAAACATAGATATCCGCACTGTTTAGAAACCCAATTTGAAGGTGGGATTTTTCGGAAAACCGGTTATCTGGCTTTTAATGCACTGTTAATTTCATAAAGCTACTTAATTTTTCCAGTAAAGTTTTTCCCCACCAAACAACTTTTTTTTACATTTTTCTACCTATCTCACTTTATCTATATTTCCAATCATTTCTCTATCTATCTCATTTCTCTACTATTCCAAATAATTTTCATGAAGCAAACGCCCCCTAATAATTATTAATAAAGTGAAACTGAAATGCAGTGTTTTTTGAATGCTGGTGCAGAATGAAGTAGCCGATCTACATTGTAAAATTCAAAATAAGAAATATTTCTAATTTCTACCACACTCTCGTCTACCTGACAAAGAATAGTAATTCTCAATTGGTATTACGTAAGAACCAATGAGAAGATTTGTAATTGAATTTGTATTCCACGTGTCTAGTCCAAGCGGAGAGTAGTATTATAATTAACACTAGCGCGTACTCTCATGAGGTTCGAATTTGATGCTTCCGCAACATGAAAATATTTAATATGGTCTAGGATCACTGAATTTTTTGATACTCTCTCTCTCATATTATTAATTTTTTCTTTTCTTTTTTATCTTTGTTATTTTCTCTCTTTTCCGATTTTACCCTTCTATTTACATTAAGAGACCAACTAAAAAAAGTAATTCCGATTCACTCTAAATAATCTCCCGCATCATCGGGGAAGCCTTGTACAATGTCCGAGATACGCCAAACATTTTGAACAATATGGGGATGCAACGAGGAGAAAGCGTCATTTTGGCGATACAATAGCGTAGATATGACCCATGAATATGAAAATTGAAAAAAATTGGATCTTGGTTCACATGTTGTACCTATTGAAAGTGTTAAGCATCCAAGTTTAAAGTGGAGGTTTTTTGACACCTAATTTTTACCTTACAAGTACTAAAACTCTTACCACTTTTTATTTTCTTTTTGTGAACAAACTCTAACCCACTTGAAATATTTTAATTATTTTGCGCCACATGGTTTGGCCATTATCTCAATTTGAAATTATCAAGAGTCAGTAGGGCTCACAAAAATGAAGGAAAAAAAACTCTATTACAAGGTCCACAGAATAGGTGGGGACTTAACGGGAAATAATCTTGTAACGCTCTAATTTACAATTGGTTTGTCAATACTCAACATAAATATTTTAAAACATAATAATTTAAGCGGAAGACTTAACATATAAGCATCACCCTTACCTTATGTAAAATAGGTGAATAATTTTTTTTCTTTTCTCTCATCATATGTATTGCCATGCATAACTTATTTTCAGTTTTATTAACAAGTGTACAGTCTCATACCTGCATAAAACTCTTATTTATTATTTTGGTAACTATAATTAACAGTCAAATTCGATCTGAATATGATAACAAGTACCATTTCAGATAGAATCTCACGGATAGTATAACAACTATATTTCAGACTAACCAGGAATAAATCCCACATCTTGTAAATATCATGTAATACAGAGAAGTCCAGACAGACAAAATATCCATATCAACTGACTTAGAATCCATTTATGGATTCCTACAGAATTTGGCTTCGTGCCAATTCTCATCAAACTTAAACGTACATATTTTTACATATCAAAATACAAAACAGATAACTGAATGCATCGTAAACTAAACTGTGGCTCCATGCCAGTACATATATACATACTAAAACTAATATCCTACATATACAAATATACAAGGCTACACATGCCTCTCAAAATGGATATCAGCTATAAACATGTATGATCACTAATCATGCCTCAAAACATACATATACAATAATCCATAAACAACTAAATAACTACTCCAGCTCCATCCATCAGTCACCCTACACAGGCCTCTTGCCTTGAAAGGGCTCTCCTGCTGCTGCTAGAGCACCTGAAATATAAGTTTCCAAAAGGGGTGAGATTCAACTATCTCAGTAAACTTAGGGTTTATAGAGTAGTCTTCACCTATGAGTTCATTTCCTGCGTGAGAAGTTAGATACAAAGCATAGCAAAACATCATATATACACATCATCATACACATGTGACTTCCAAGAGCTTGGGTCATCCAGTGGATAGTCTAAACAGAATCTCTAAGGGCTTGAGTCCCCCCGAAAGTTCCCACATGATAATCCAAAGGCTTGAGTCCCTAAGGATTTCATGCACTTGAGGCTTAAGTCCCTCATGGAGACTTGAGTCCCTCAATGAAAGCATAGGCATGCAAATGTTCAATAGTTATGAACCACAAAGCAAACATATCATATTATATCATCTTACATACCTGTCTACATGAATGCACCTATACTACGTATCTAACATTCAATCACACAATTATCCATACCATAGCCCTATTGGACTATGATGGAACATACAAGGAAGGAGAAAGTTCCTCAAACCATAAGTTTACCTCTTGAAGCTCCCACAAAAGGCTTACTTGTAGCGCAAGCAAGCTAATCACTTCCTTCCAAGACTTGGTCCTCCAACACAATATCACTAGGCTCAAACCTAGATTAGGAATCAACCCTAATCAATAACATATAGATCATATGTCAAGTATTATATACAAGACCTCAACACTTTAATAATTCTTTGAATTTCACATATGACATTCCAATTTGGTTTGATGTCATTTCATTTATGTCATAACCTTTCTAAACATTCCTGTGAATGCAGAGGATAGCCCGTATTTGTTGATTCTACGGTAGTCCAGAACTCGTTAGTGGAACGACTTAAAGAGGCTCAATTACTTGATAAAGAGGTTCAGTCTATGAAAGAACAGGACTTTGTATCCACTGATAAGCTCGGTCTTAAGTTTTATAAAGATCGGATTATTGTTCCGAAGAGTCAGATGGTGGATGAGGTGTTAACGGAGGCCTATATGAGTAATTACACTATCTATCTTGGTGCTACCAAGATGTACCAAGACTTGAAACAGAATTTCTAATGGTCTGGTATGAAAAGGGACATTGCTCAGTTTGTGAATAAGTGTTTGACATGTCAGAAAGTTAAGATTGAGCATCAGAGGCCCTCTGGATTACTGCAGCCCTTAGATATTCCGGAATGAAAATGGGTCAATATTTCTATGGATTTTGTAGTGGCATTACCGAGAATCTAGGCTGGTTTTGAATCTATATGGGTGGTAGTAGACAGATTGACAAAGTCTGCACATTTCATTCCAGTCGAGACGAGTTTCTCTACGGACCAGTTGACTCGATTATATGTGAGAGAGATTATGAAACTTCATGGTGTTCCAGAAAGTATCATTAGTGATCGGGACCCTAAGTTCACTTCTCGATTTTGGGGAGCATTACAACAAATATTTGGTACGCAATTGAGACTGAGTACAGCTTATCATCCCCAGACTGATGGTCAGACCGAGAGGACCATTCAGACTCTGGAGGACATGTTGAGGGCTTGTGCCTTAGAGCAGGGGACTGCTTGGGATAAGTATCTGCCTCTGGTGGAATTTTTCTACAATAACAGTTATCATGCCAGTTTGGGCATGGCTCCCTATGAGGCTTTGTATGGCCGTAGGTGCAGAGCTCCTACTTGTTGGTCAGAAGTTGGTGAAAGACAGTTATTTGGGCCAGATATGGTCCAAGAGACTATTGATCAGATTACTATGATTAAGGATCGATTAAAGAAAACTCAGAGCCGCCAAAAGAGTTATTATGATGTGAAACACAGACCCCTAGAATTTTTTAAAGGGGATCATGTATTTATTCGTTTGTCTCCGACTACAGGTGTTGGGCGTGCTCTTGGAGTGAGGAAGTTGAGTCCTAGGTTCATTGGGCCCTACCAGATTATAAAGAGGGTCGGACCTGTGGCGTACCAGCTTGCCTTACCTCCACATCTGTCAAATCTGCATAGTGTTTTTCACATTAGTCAGCTTCGCAGATATGTACCTGATGTGTCCCACATTGTCTAGCAAGACGATATTGAGGTAAAGAAAGATTTGAAATTTATGGTGTGACCACTGAAGGTTCTGGCTCGCAATGAGAAAGTATTGAGGAATATGGTTATTCACATGATAGAGGTACAATGGGAAGGTTTGACTCTTGAGGACGCTACTTGGGAGCGAGAGAATGATATTCTCCAGCGTTATCCTGAGTTTGACGTCAGGTATATGTTATGTCATATGTTTGCTTTTGTGGGCAAAATCCTTAAAAGGTGGGGTGAATATAATATTCCTAACCCGTTTAATTAGAAAAGGGCCTCTGATTAAATATTTAATCATGCATAAATGGGTTAAATTAAGTAAAAGATCTAATTAAATAAACTAGGGTTCCTTTTAAGGTAAAAAGTACAGTGAGTGAGATTTTTGGGGTAAAAATGTGTGTAGAAAAAATTACCCATAATGCAAAAGTAAAGTTAGAAATATGACTGAAAAAATATTCTAGTTCATTAGGTAAAGTTTGGTATTGAATGGAGGTGTGTAGATAGAAAAGTTGTTACCTAGTTAAAGTAACTTAACCTATTTAATCTTTATAAATCGTGACATCCTTCATATTCTTCTTCTTTCCTGCGCTCTGTCTTTCCTCTTTTTTCTCTCTCACCCGTAGCTTCCATGGTTGTGGGGAGGGGGGAGGGGTAAGGGTTTGTTTTCTCTCTCTTCTCTTTCTCATTCATCTAGCCACCAAAACACAAAGTGTCATACATGAAAGTTTAAGTAGAGATCATGTGAATCCATCCCACTACTTTGTTTAGGCTGAAAAAACTTGTGTGAAGAGCTATCTTCCTCTCAAAATTTGGTCACTATTCATCCTAATAAGAGAAGTGGAATTTTGGGTGGAACCAAGCTTGGGTTTTGTTCTCCAAGCCTTGTATAGGTGATTTGAGGTAAGAGATCATTATTCCAATGGTTTAAATGTCATGATTTAAGTTTTGAATATTATGAGCATATTTTATGGAATATTATTGAGTTGGAAAATTGAAATTTATGATGGATTAGTGTTGTTAATGAAGTTAGGATGTAAAATAAGCATGAAAATGTGTTTAAAGTTTGGAAAATTCGCTTGAATCCCTCCCACTAGGTTCAGCCATGGTGTGAAAAATGAGGGTTTGATGTTCAAAAAATAATTGGACACTTGGTGAAGGTTTATATGTATATGTAAGTTGTGGATTGAGTGGATTAATTGAATGACGCTTAGTGGTGTCTTATGTTTTGAGGCATAAATGGATCAATTAATGTGTAAAAAAGGTTTTATTACCTAATGATGATTATGGTTGTATGATAAGCTTGAATTTGATGGACTAAAGCATTGGAATCATGAAATTGACATGATTTCTTTTATGTGCCTCTTAGCCATTTACAAAGGAAGTATATTTTTAAAGTGCTTGTTTGTGCTAATGAGTACTTATACGGCCTAAGGACTATATAATTAGATATTTAAACCTTTGGTTGGGTTAGATAAAAAGAAAAATGAGTAAGTTCTTTTTTTAGGCCTTATATGTGATTATGGTCGTTTTTAAAGGAGGTATGTGTTAGGAGTTACTGTTTTGCAAAGCGAGCATACTTTTATGCGTGGAACAATATTCTAAGGTGTATGAACCTTCGCTTTGGTGAAATAAAAAAGAAAATAAGGTAGCTCCTTTGTATGACCTTAAAATGAGTTTTGGCCATTTTCAAAAGAGGTATATGTTTGGAGTTACTGTTTCGCCAAGTGAGAACATTTTTATGCGTAAAATAATTTATATAGGTGACTAAGCTTGGGTTTAGGCACTAGACAAAGAGAAATTTTATAACTCCTTTGTAATGGGCACTCTGCCTTAAATTGAAAAAAATAGGTTTTTAGGTGCTAAGAGGAGTAATGAGTGTTTTAAAGGCCTTTTGAGACTATCCTAAGACTAAGTGAATACGTGGAATTTTATGGGGATTTGTTGATCAAAGAATCACCCACTCATGGCCTAATATGATTAAGTAAAAAGAAAGTAAACAATAAAGTGTGTGTCTTGTATATTTACATGGCATTATATCATTTTATTGAGTTTTGTGTGGAATTCCTTCTCTAGGTGTGCCTAGGGACTGTGAACGTTTAGACTCTCGGGGAGCAAGATAAGTAGCTTGTTTTTCAAGTAAGCAAATTGTAAAGCTCCAAGAGGTAAGCTCTATGTTTAAGGAGTCTTTTCCTGCTTTAGTGCTCCACCATGGTTAGTGAACTATGGTTGGAATGTATGATTGTATTTGATGCTTTGTATAGATGCATTCATATAGAGCTATTTGATAACATGATGTGATTTGTTCTGATGTGATTTCTGTATTGATCTTTGGCCATTGATTGTTTGTGCACTCATGTCTGCTTGGGGTCCTCCCTCGGGACTGACTGTGTACTTCTCTGATATGTTCTGGTTTCACTTGGGGTCCTTCCTTGGAAACACGTGCGTTGATTTCCGCTTCGGATCCTCCCTTGGGAATAACTGTGTACGCCTCTGATATGATACGTATATATATTTTGTTCAGTTATGATATCTGTTATATGATGCTTTGTATACTCTGCATCTGACTTTCATGCAGGAATGGGCCCAGGGGTATGGAGAATTCTCTATAAACCTGGAGCTTACTGAGATTTGTTATCTCACCCCTTTTGGGGACATCTTTTCAGGTGTTCAGATTCCCGGTGAGCCCTCACGAGGCAGGGACACGACTAGTGGCTAGAGGGGTTGCGACGAATCGGATTTTGGAGTAATTGTAGGCTACTGATACTTGGTGGATATTTTGGGTTGTTTCAGTATTTTGTTATTTTAGGATCATGATGTCTGATCTGTTATTTTGTATATGCCATTATACATTTTGTACATATTTTTCGCTTTGATGCATGTACATCTGTGTATTCAGGCATGTTTACATTATGATGTAGTATTCAGTTATATGATCATATGTTGGATATGCATGCTGATAGACATAGTGGCACGGAGCCAAGTTATGCATGCGCCCATGGATGAGTATATGGTCTTATATGGATATCTGGTAGTTCTGAAAGGATATATTGTATAACTGTCAAACAGGATGTTTTGAGAGTGGGATTCTCAAATCCCCATTTGTCCGATTTACAGACGGTACTCTGCCCAATTTTCGCCTCCGTCAAATGAAAAGTGAACTAGAAAAGTATGCAATGTGATATATCATGTGAAATAGGATTAATGAAAAAGGAAAAAGTTAGCTCGTATTTTCGTAAGTTAAGTCTTCTGATGTTTCTGTTAAGTATCATATGTATGTTAATTGAACCGGCTCGAGACAGAGATGTTACATTAAACACCATTTCACAAGTTCTTAACAATATATACCCTATGATGGTCGAAGTCATGGTCTAGGGAAATACACATTTTTATAGCTTTCAATGACCCGCAAATTGGTCTATTCATTTCACCAAACTATATAGGCATTCATCATCATTTAAGACATTATGGATTACATCTCCAAACACCCTAGGGGTTTCCATCAATCTTTCATATTCATAATTTGTTACTAACTAATTCATTTGGATCAAGTTACCCAATGGCAAATAATTCACACTAATGGCAAATTATACAACTTTAATTACTTGTTTCACAAGTCATTGCCTTAAATGGTGACCCAAAGGTTCACCAAGGGTTTACATAGTTCAAACATCTAATTAGCTAGTCTAATTACCTTAACTTAGTTAATATGTCATATGCATTATTCAAATGGAAATTAAACACATTCACATGCCACTTTTCTAATGGCCGAAGCCAATACATAAAAGATCCATTATGCTTTCAACTTTTAATCACCAACAATTTGGCTTAATCCTATCTACTATGGTCAAGGATCATTATCACATGTCAAAATCCAATTAAGTAACCTATCCACATACATTTCCTACACATGGCCTAGAGTATGCATACAAAGGTCCATAGGGTTTTCATGCTTTCCAATGCCTATAATTGCATCCATGCACATTTTATCAACCAACATACCTCATTTATCAAAAATGCAAAGTCATTACATTTTCCATATATGTGGTCTAAAGGGTGATTTAGGCTATTTTTCATATCCTTAGGCATTTAACAACTAACCAAAACATTCCATTACATATAATAATTCACCTAAGGCTCACTAGTCATCATGCAAACATTTCAAACAATTTCAACTCTAATATACATTATGGCCGAAACCACATAGGTAAAGGGTTCATGAAGACTCTTAAATTTTTGCCACCATTTACATAGTTCAATCTACTTTAAAATCATCAAAAGACATATTCTAACCTCAATTCACAATTTACAAACTTCCCACATGCTTTTTACACCATATAGCCGAAATGGACACACATACAAACCTAGAAAATTTCACAATCAATGTAAGTGTTTCCTTACCTCAAAAACACTGGGAATATTCTCAAGTTGGTCTTCCAATCCTCAAATAACAACAAGTATACCACGAGTACCAATTTTCTCTCCAATGTCAAAATGTACACAAGAGGAAACAACCAAGTTTTCAAGCTCCAATGCAATCCTTTGCTATTTTCCTAACACTAAGCCATAAAACAAACATATACCATCGACAAACACCTCATTATTCTAGAATAGTCAAATTTTAAAGTTTCCCCGACAATGTTCTTGGAACCCTAAAATGAAACTTAAATATTCATCCATTGTAAATGAGATTTCTTACCTTGAATAACTCTTAGACAACCAAAGGATCAAGCTCCAAGCATTGGATCATCTAAAAACACCATTTTTTTTCTTCTCTTGATGAACAGTACCACAAGCTCTAGGGGAGGAGATTTCTATCTCTACAGTGAATCCCACACGAAAATATAGGTACCAATATGTTCCTCTCAAAATTTCTCACAACTTTAGCTTTGGAATCACTTGATTTGGAGGTTTAGAAATCAAGATATTAAGATTTGAAATGTCACTCTCTCTCTACCACGTGGAGCTCGGTTTTGTAGCTAAGGGAGGGGAAAAAGATACATGAATAGTGACTTTCAATCTCACTTAAGTCATTTAAATGATTTTTAAGAGGAATGATTGACTTTGACTCATCTATTCCCACTAATTATTACTGAATTCCTTCCCTTAATAATTGTATAACTTAAGTCATAAATATCAATTAATTTTTATGAATTTAATTTCATACCATTAAATCCTTCAATTAATATATTATGATGTCATTATTGAATTTAGGCCAATTTTTGTATAATTGCAATTTGGTCCCTAAACTATGCCATAATTGCATATTAACCCTTATAATTTAACATAATAATATTTTTGTACCTAAATGACTTGTTTGGCATAATTGGATTTTCTTAATAATTATCATATAATTACCTCATAATCCATGCTTAATTCCATAATTAATCATTTCACGTGTGTGGGTTATTATAAATCTAAACCATGATAAATGTATTGCGAGAGGGTCAAGTTACAAGCATCTATATGTTACCAATGGCAATGAGTTAGTAGTACAAGAAAAACAAAAGCCTATAAAGGATAATCCGTAATTGGCTTATGGCAAAATGACTGAGAGATATGGTAGTACCTAAAAATTAGGATCAGAGAGCTATTTAAGTCCTAACAGAAACCTTGACTTAGGATTAATTATCAAAGTTGATAAATCAGTCACATGCCTAAGAACAAACGTAGACATTATAAAGGGACGTGGCATTTGTAATCCATCTCCCAAATCCAAGTCCTTCTTTTACGTACAAAAACAATCATCTCCATCTATGCAAATTACTCACACATGCAATCAATCCCTGGTAAAAAAAATCTTAAAAGTTACCACTTTAAAAAATTAGCCATATGAAACTAGTCAAAAATCTCTCTTGCTCCATGTTTGGTCATTTCAAAACGAATACATACAATAGAAGATACAATACATGAGTTGAATTGAGTTAAAAACAAGAGCCAAAAATGGAGAACGTGACCACTAACTCTCCTTCTGCGTTCGAGGTAGAACATGAGCAAACACATTCACCCTCCTCTCCTTCGAATGAAGCAGGAGGATGGAGATCAGTCAAATATATAATCGGTATCTCCCTACCAATTTTACAAATTAACAGTCATTGTTTCATGTTATAACAAAGATCAATCTCCACAACTTTTTCTGCACGTTGTTGATTTCTTTCTTTGGTTTCCATTCAATATGAAGGTAATGAGTCGTTTGAGAAATTGGCATCAATGAGTTTGATATCGAATATGACAGTGTACCTGCTCACGAATTACAACCTGAGTGGTATATTCGTGGTTAATGTGGTACAAATTTGGAATGGATCCTCCAACGTTGCTTCAATAGCCGGCGCATTCATTTCTGATACTTATCTCGGCAGGTTCCGGACCCTCCTCTGTGGCTCTATTGCATCTTTTCTGGTAAGAAAATTAACATCTGGCTCTTAATCTGCATACTCTTGTCTTGCCATATATGCACATAGGGTTTTATAATTCCCATTCAACATGAGAATTGAAATTTTTCTATACATTCTTTGATTTTCGTGCTGACATGGGTCTGCACATAATTTTTTCTCTAACATATAAGTCTCACGTATTTTTTATCTCTACAACGTAAGATTTCAATGTTCATTCAACATGAGATTTATAAAACCCTAATATATAACATATCTATCTTTCCTTTCTTCATGAAAACCAATTAGCCGAGTTTGAGTATTGTTGGATTCATATAAGTGGTGACTTTCTCAATACTATTTTCTCTCTTCCAATGGTGGAGAGAGAAGATAAGAGGGGCGATTGCCCCTTTAAATTCATCAAACATTTGTCTTAGACTACATTCAGACTTAGAAGAAAGATACTATAACATAAATTCGCCTCCTTTTGTTTTTATTATTACTCAAATAAAAAAAAATAAAAAACTTCTTCAAATATAATTGTGTATCAAATCATTGATGTGTTGTCCTGTCTAAATTAGTGTGAATTTTCAATTTCTCACTCCCTCTCATAAAATCTCCTGACTCCGCCATTGTTCTATTCTCGTGACTCAAACTCGTGACCCAAGGAAACAACTTTCTTACAACCTAAACCAATTGTTATCAATAGCATTAGAACCTTAGAATGCCCAATTCACCTACCAATATTTTACGATTATGATTGTGCATTGCATTGAGTTGAGGTTTCAAAGCATTTATTGCTTCAGTTACTCTCTTATTAATCTTTAGAGAAGGTATTATGTTATGTATACGTTACCAGCTTGGAATGCATTTGACAGGGTATATTGACCATTACCCTAACAGCAGGTGTACATCAATTGAGACCCCCAACCTGCAAGGAGCCACCCCATTGCCAAAGGCCACAAGGTTGGCAGCTAGGAGTTCTCTTTGCAGGTCTTGGACTGTTATCCATAGGCGCTGGTGGCATCAGGCCCTGCAACATTGCATTTGGTGCTGATCAATTTGACACCAAGACAGAAAAGGGCAGGCTACAATTGGAGAGCTTCTTCAATTGGTGGTACTTCACTTTCACCATTGCACTCATTGTAGCACTCACTGGGGTTGTGTATATCCAAACTAATATCAGCTGGATTTTGGGCTTTGCAATTCCAACAGTTTGTCTTGCTTTCTCTATAACCATCTTCTGGCTTGGTCGCCACACTTACATTTGCAAGATACCTCAAGGGAGCATCTTCTCAGATATGGCCAAGGTGATTACAGCAGCATGTAGAAAACGCAAGCTACAAGCTTATGATGGGAGAACCTTTTATGATTCTGCTCCAGTGTTGGGTGAATCAGACTTGGACAATAAAAGGCTTTCTCCCACAGATAGGTTCAAATTCTTTGACAAGGCTGCTATAATTGCTGCTCCAAGTGAATTGAACAACCAAGGCATGCCAAGGAATGGTTGGAGGCTTTGTAGTGTGCAAAAAGTGGAACATTTCAAATGCTTGTTGGGAATTCTTCCTGTATGGGTAACAGGAATTTGCTGTTTCATTGTAATGGACCAGCAGAACACTTTTGGGGTACTTCAGGTGATACAAACCAACAGGTCCCTAGGACCCCACTTTAAAGTCCCACCTGGGTGGATGAACTTGGCATCAATGTTAGCACTTTCATTTTGGATATACATTTATGAGTGCATCTACGTTCCTCTCACAAGAAAAATCACTAAAAAGGCTAGAAGATTGACAATGGGACAAAGAATCAGAATTGGGATTTTGTTATCCATTCTATGCATGTTGGTAGCAGCAGCTGTTGAGAAGAAGCGACGTGACTCAGCTTTAAGACTAGGTTCGTTTATTTCACCCACAAGCTTTGCGTTGTTGTTGCCACAGTTTGCATTATCAGGTCTAAATGAAGCATTTGCTGCTGTTGCTATAATGGAATTCTTTACCATGCAAATGCCAGAGAGCATGAGGACTGTTGCTGGGGCAGTCTTCTTTCTGAGCTTGTCCATTGCAAACTATATAGGTTCCATTCTTGTGAGTATCATCCACAAAGTAACATCACACAGAGGAAGAACACCCTGGCTAGGTGGTCATGATTTAAACAAGAATAGGCTTGACTACTACTATTTCGTTATTGCTGCTCTGGGAGCTTTGAATTTTGTGTACTTTAATTTCTTTGCTAGCAGTTATTTGATAAGAAGCAAGGGCACTGGAACAACGGAAGTGCAGCCAGAGAATTCAATTGAAGGCCGGAGGGGAGAATCAATTGACGCAAATGATGAAGACAAACGTGTTAGAAATATAATATAAAGCCATTCATGTTTAGATATAGGGAATGGAAGATTGAGTATAGAGAATTTGTAGGAATTGAAGGATGCTACTTTTGTGTATGTCCCCTACTTTTAGTTGTTAACACAGGATTAATTCATTTTCTTTGGTGCCATGTAACCAACTGCTAAGAGTTTTCTTTTTTTGCTTTTTGGGTGCGAATGAAGTCCAACAATACTTACAAATCAGAAGAAAAATAAAATATAAGATGTAGATAGAAAAGAAAACAAATATTGTCCATAGTGAGAACTAATAATAACTTGTAATTCTACTCTTTTCTCGAATATTATCGATAACTAAGCATCTTTCATAATGGAGATCAACACGAAAAGTGCTGCAACTTAAAATGTGTATTCCATCTTATCTGAAGTAGATTTAAAACTCTCCCCAGCCTACAAGACTATTTAGAAAAGAATTAATCACAGTGGAACTAATGAAAAATAAACTAGAGGTTATTTGTACATCTCAAATGTTACACCTCGTGAACTAATTATTTGTAAAATGAGAGCCTGTTTTTATGAGTAAGAAAGGCAAATTTTAACTATTACATCTTAAATAGTCAAGATTAAAAATTCCTTACAAGCGACCGCATACACAGAGATAGACCTTACAAAAGCACTCTCAAAGTGCTCATAACAGTAAAAGGATATTGAACTTAACACGAGCGTAATCATTAACATTCTATTCCTCTCAGCAGTCAGAACCATTAGATTGTGCCCCCTTTACAGTATCAGTATGCAAATATATAGGCATTCTTCAGACTGTGTATGCTTGCTGAATTGTGTCTACATCAATCCCCTTCAATTTCAAAACTGATTCTACATGACCTTTTAGTGTATGCAGTTCTCGCAACCTGCAAACAATTATTACGAAACAATTAAAATATAATTGTGGTTTACTGTAACCAACATTATTTACTAGTCAGTAGAAGTAGTGTGGCTTAGGGAAACTACATGGCAAATCAACAAAGTAGGAAAGGAGTTAAGTACTCATTGACATTTCTTTGAACCTTATATCCTACCAGTAAGGAATATATAAAACTGACAACTTTACTTGTATACTTGAATATAGGCAATGATGTGATGTTTATCTCCAACCTAATTCCTAACCAAGCAAAAACAAATAAATAATGCTGTCTACCTTGCAATTTCGGCTCTCCTTTTAGCTTCTTCAGCCATTTGATTGAGTTCATTGAAATGAGTGCGCTCGGTGAACATCTTAGTGTCAGGTGGTTGTAATCCATGTAATGTTCTTTGCGCATGTGCCCATTGAAGTTCCCGTTGTTCCTTCCCAAAGTCCTTTTGCCTTGTGAATGCAATCTATATGACAATGAAATCCATGAGGACAGAGCCAAATGAAATATCCTCCTCGGATAAATTACTGTAACAAAGCTCTACTTACCCTTTGTTCAATGACCAGCTCCCAAGCCTTCCCACTCAAAGCATATCGAATCAAAAATTTAATGATGTCAAGTGGGATGTAGAATATTATGTTATATAACCATATTACACCGGCCCAACCCCAACCTATGCCTTCAATGGCAGCAAAGCTCCAGTTTGCATATACTGCAATCAAAGTGGCAATCTGCAAAACAACAGATCAATCACCAAAGTCATCATCCTTGATGTAACTCAAGAAAATTGCAACAGAATAAATGGTCATTTGACTTACCAGCTGAGCAACCACAAAAGCTGCCACCAGCAAGAAACCAGGACGTTCAACATATGACCAACCCCGAGACCGAGTCACAAATATTAGGGCTTGGCTAATAGTGCTCACTTGAAGATAGATTGCAGAGGCTAGTTTTCGGAAATCATCGTGAGCAGCTTTTTCAAGAGTAGACACTCCAAATACTCTCTGCACGAATAGCAGGAAAGATAATGAATGAGCCACATCCAAAATAACCAAAAGCAGCACACAGAATCCATGCAAGGCATAAATTGGCATTGACGGCACATAATTAAATAGGAAACATCAAATCATAACAGTCAGTGAGTTATAGGATACATACTCTAAGGGATAAAGTTACGCACTTGAATGTTACACAATACACTCCTATAGGACCAAATTTAATTAAACTACAGAATATTTTGGGATGGAAATCATCAAGAGAAGATATACCGGGAAGAAATCTGTTTTGTATGCTGCCCAAAAGAATATGACAGTCATCATTGCCAAGTAACTTCCAAGCACAATGCCAGTAGTAAATATCTCAGCTAGCTTCCAGCTATCTGGAAGAGGTGATGGTTTTACCCTATCTTTTGAAATTGTCATGATAGTGCCTACAATGTCATAGATGCCATAATGTTAGCTGCCAATAAAGCTCAGGATCACAGGGAGGCATTCTGTGGGAGGAAAGAAACAACAAACCATCATTTAGAATGGCGATAATGAGCACCATAAAAGGTGGAAAGTCAAACTTCCATATGAGAGCCAGTAACATGAAACCAAGCTGCAAGCATGACATAGATGTAAAATACATACAGTAAGAATTGGACCAACCCAAGAACTACTTCATCAATGATGACACCTAAGGCAAAAAAAATATTCCAGAGCTGCAAAATAATTCACTTACCACAATACGAATTGTAATTGAGACAGCATAAATCTGCATGAAAGAAGAAACAAATGGGTCAATGGAAGGTACTATAAACACTTATATTAGACCAAGTGCTCATGGCCTGAACAAAACAAATTTCTCAAAAATTAATAGAATGTATGATGGATTACTATGACAGCATAAATAACAAAGACATAAGTGATCAAAAAAACTGTTGAGAAGATATCAATAGTAGTTCAATTGCTCACCGTATAATTTTTCATTCTCTGGAAGATAGCTCGGCTGGTCAACACAGCACTAATAATAACACTAAGGCCAGGTTCTGTTAAAACAATATCAGAAGCACTCCGAGCTGCATCAGTCGCATCAGCAACAGCTATACCAATGTCTGCCTTCTTGAGTGCAGGCGCATCATTCACTCCATCACCAGTCATTCCACAAATATGTTTCCTAGCTTGCAAGCGTTTCACAATCTCATACTTGTGCTCTGGCCAAATATATAAACCAATCAATATAAGAAATGAAGCATAGTGTTCATTTACCCAACTGATAATTAATCTTCCATCCATTACATGTCAAACAATATGCAGACCAATCAATTGCAATGATCAACATAAAAGCATACCAGGAAAAACACCAGCGAATCCATCAGCTTTTTCTATTAACTCATCAATGGGTAGGGCAGAAATGGATTCATCCTTATCCTGCCCAAGCAATGCAGATGATGGATACATATTGGTACCCATTCCCAAGCGGCGGCCTGTTTCCTTTCCTATAGCTAGTTGATCCCCTGATAAGAAAAAGGAAGATATATAAATGAAATTAGGAGCTAATAAGATCAGAAAAATAAATTATGCTGTGGCTATGCTGAAAATCAAATCCATTACTCTAAGTGCTCAATAAAAGTCATTAAGAACAAGAAAATATAAATGAAAATTAGGAGTGTGGTGTTAACAAGGTTAAAAAAATATTATGGCTATGTTGGAAAATAATCCATGACTCTTTAAGTGCAGAAGAAAAGCCAGTTTCCAATGGATACCATGGATCAAAAATTTTTTCACTGCAGGAGGTTTATGATAACCTAGCTGTTGTTAAGATGTTGCCCTTCAGTCAACTTATGCAAAGCAAAATCCTTCTTCTACCAGCACATGTTTGTTTTAACTCAACCAAGTTTAATCGTGACTTTTGACCAATAAAATTTGCTGAGTCACAGAAAAAAGAATAAGACTCATGTCACAGTACTACCGAATTACACGGGACTGAGATTGCATCAGTTGCTTACTTGATGCGACTGCTTGTTCCCAAGCTTTTAAGAAATTAATTAGCTATAAAGAAAAGGGATTTCAGTGCCACAATACAAGCAACTCAAGGATTTTCACTGTTATTTGTAATAGACCTGTAATCATTTTGACATTAACTCCAAGGTTTAGAGCCCTCCGTATTGTTTCTGCACTGTCATGCCTAGGTGGGTCAAACAGAGGCATAAGGCCAATAAACTGCCATGGGCCTCCAGCACTCTCTTTCCTTCCATCTGGAACTTCCTGTATACAATGAAGAAACCTAAGCAAATATTTCTAGCATAAAACATAGGCTTACAAATTCACCAAATGATCAAGTAAGAGAGCATGCAATGAATCAATTACCTGATATGCTACTGCAAGGGATCGTAAACCACGTTCTGCAAACTTATCTATCACTGCATGAACTCTACGTTCAATGTCTGATTTATTGTGAGCAAGATTAAGGATCTAGCAATCACAGTATAAATCAGAATCAGAATATGAGACTTTTATATAAGCTCATGAGAACAATGTTACGAAATTACCTGTTCAGGTGCACCTTTGCTTACTCTATGCATTTTACCATCACGATCAATATATGTCAATGCTGTCCGCTTATCAGTAGGATTGAAAGGAAGAAAATGTACTTCTTGGATACCAACACGTGCCTTGATAGCAGTAAGAAAAGAAATTTATTGTCTAAACTTAAATACAGAATAACTTATGAGGATGTGCAGATTATAGCTGCAGGCTTACAGCAAATAAACCTATGTCATTGGAAGAATCCCTATGAATAATATATCAATGACGAACCTCCTTTGGATCAGCAAGCATCCCAACTATGGCAGAATCAATTGCATCTTGATTTTCAAGTCTAGAAGCTTGAGCAGCCATCAAAACAACAGTATCTGGATCCACTCCTTTCGCAAAAACCTTATTGGTTAAAAACAAAAATAGTTAGAAAACATGCATATGAAAGAAAAGTTCAAGTCTTATTACTGCAAGACTAAAAGACCATTCATCATCCAACCTCAATAAGATTTTTGTCAACAGTAAGCTTATTTAATGTTAAAGTCCCAGTCTTGTCACTGCAAAGCACATCCATGCCTGCCATCTCTTCAATAGCTGTCATCCTCTTTGTGATAGCCCCCTGCAAACATTATATCCAATTAATCATTAATTCTTCCTCATGTCCACCAAACATACTAAACTGAAGGAACCTAACTAACCGACCTGCTGAGATAACCTATGAGAACCAATGGCCATGGTCACTGAAAGAACAGTAGGCATGGCAATTGGAATTCCCCCAATAAGAAGTACAAGAAGGTTATCAATCCCAGGGCGATACTTTCGGTCTTGGATGGGGTACATAACAATAATCTCAATAAGCATCCCCGCAGCAATTGAACATATGCAGAAGTTCCCAATAGCAGTCAAGACCTAAACAGCAACAGAAAATAGAACAAATGAAATATTCAGCATGAAAACAACATTAAGAATGTCCTAAAAAAATGGTTCCTCCTTTCGTGTTACCTTTTGAAAGTGACCAACTTGATTAGTGGTATCTACAAGATGAGCAGCTTTACCAAAGAAGGTATGAACCCCGGTTGCAATGACCACAGCTTCAATCTCTCCTTGTTTACAGGTGGAACCAGAATACACACCATCCCCAGGGCCCTTAGTCACTGGCAGGGACTCACCGGTAAGTGCAGACTGAAAAGTACATTGAACAAAGGAAAGTATGGCTAATTCAACCATTTGGCATGTCACGGATTAAACAATAGAACTTATATGATTCAGAGAAAATAAAAAAGGCAAAAATATCACACACACACCTGATCAATTTTCAAAGGATCCCCTTCAAGAAGACGAGCATCAGCTGGTACAATATCTCCAAGTTTAATGCTAATTATGTCACCGGGAACCAGGACCGCAGCATCTTGCTCACTCCATCTACCATCTCGAAGAACCTTTACAACACAGACATGAGAAGTGAAAACTATGAGAGGACAAAGAATAAATAAAGTTGAATCGTTTCCAGAGGAAAGATTTTACAGCACCAATATCGAATGCACACAGCATTGAACTGTAAAGAAGCTGAATTTGACACCTTTCCTTTTGGAGCAAGACGAGCCATGAGAGCTGCTGCAGCATTACCAGCATTGTTCTCCTCAATGAAACTAATAGTTGAATTAATGACAAGCAAGGTGATGATACCAACAAAATCTTGCCAATCAGGGGGCTTCCCCTGCATAAAAATTCAAGGAAAAATCAAACTAATCAGCAACAAATATAGTACATTTAAGAACTCACAAAGCTGAGTGTATTCAACTCACTCACTCACCCCTCCATTGGCAAGTGCAATTGCCATTATAGCAGCAGCTTCCATAACCCAAGACAGAGGATTCCACATAAACCCCAAGAACTTCAAAAATTTTCTCTCCTGCAAAAAACAAAAAAAGAAGAAGAAGATAATTCACCACAAAGTTGAAACCTTTTTTCGTGGGACTCAACCAATGAGTGAGAAAGAGAATTTTCATGTATGGAAGAAGAAGAAGAAGAAAAGTGAAACCTTTTTCTCTTCAAGCTTGTTGTGACCAAAAATGGCCAACCTCTCCTCGGCAGCTTCACTGGTGAGACCTTCTTTGCTACATCTCAAATTCTCAAAAACCTCCTCAATGGGTATATTCTCCTGCATTCACAACCAACCAAAAAAAAAAAAAAAAAAAAGGAAAGACCAGAAAAACAACATGAGACCCATCAACGAAAGAAGGAAGACACAACAAAGAAGAAAGGCTTAGAGTGATTCAGATCTGTTACCAAATCAACAGTTTCCTTCAACACAGCCTCCAATACTTGGGACTTGTCACCCATGGTGAACCACTTCCTCTATCTCTCCCAAGTTTCTCTCACCACAAATATATATAAAAAAAAAACTCTAAGAAACCAACACTTCAGCGTGCAGAGCACAAAGCGTAAAAGCTGGGACAAGTACACGTACGAAGAAATAAAGTATGTAAAGGGTGTCTCTGTTGGAGTTGGACAACCTAAACTCTTCTGACCCCAAATTTTGGGATCAGAACTGAAACGATGTTCAAACTGCAAAGCTATAACCGAACAACAACAACAACAACAACAAACACCAGTAACACGACAACTATGAAGACAGAACCCAGAAAGCACAAAGAGAAACCACAACACAGCCTATGAAAATGCAAATGCAAATGCAAATGGATATGGAACCATGTTGGAAAAGCAGAGAAAGCCAGTAAGTAACAGTCACCACTCAACTCTTATGTTACAACTTTAATTTACTTTGTCTTTTTATTTTTTATTTTATCCGTGGGTTTGAAAATAATTTTATCACTTACACATATAAAAATATATAAGATTTATTTATTTTTCATCTTATGTGTATAAGAGGAGATAATTTTATCTAAGTATGAATATTGATCCCTTTATCTATTATTATGTTATTTATTAGATGAAAAGAATCATCAGAATAGACTCCTGAATCGGAATGAATGTCACCTCAATTTAATTAATCTTGGTTACTGTTTAATCAATCTTATGCAGTTATTATATTATTGTTATTATTATTATGCCTATTAATTTAAACCTTTCCAGTTTCCACCACGTTGAGGGTAAATACGTAATTCAATATCATTTGTAATTTTCATCTCCTTTAATAAAAGTTACGTGCAGAAAAACATAGTTTGGTCATTTGGAGTGAGAGCGGAAAGGAAACAAAATTATGAAGACAAGCTTTCAAATAACATTGTTTCCCATTTGCAGCAAAACCGAGCGTATAAAATGTAGTCAGCAAAATGCGAGTAATATTTACTTGGAGGTAAAAATCATTGATCATAATTTACAAAAAAAAAAAAAAAATCATTGATCATACTAAGCTATAAGAGGTACAATTTTGATATGTTGGATTTGTCTTAATAAGTAACAGAAATTGAAGGAGAAACAAGTTATGAAAAAATTTAAGTTAGGTGAATAAAACGGTAAAATGCTTCCAAGAGTTATTTGTCATTAAGGGGGCGTTTAATAGAGGAAAAAAAAATTATCCGGGAATCACGATTTCCAGTAATATGATAAGAAAATGAGTTTTCTAGAAATGTTATCAAAAAGTTGTTTGGTAGACTAACATATTCCCAGAATATTGAGTTAATTTTCTTGATACTATGTTTAGTTGTATTAAATTTTCTCTTGCCATAGAAATCTTAAAATACCACCTTTTGAATGGTATTCCTGGATGGTTTTTTCAAAAAAAATTATACACAAAATAAAATCCCGGGAAAATCGAATTCCTGAAAAAAAAATTAAAAATCTTTGTACCAAACATGAATAAATAAGATTACCGCTTTTTCAGTTTCCTAAGAATGCTACAAAAATCCTTCTAACAAACGGCTCCTGAGAAGTGTTTTATGGCACCAAATATTTAGAATAGCATATGTGCTTCGTAGATGAATATTACAATGAATGAGTTTAAATTTGTTTTAATATATATATATATATATAGGGCTTATCTTTTCTCAAACTGCTTGAGATAATCTTATCTTCGACTACTAAATCATAACCGTACAAAGATGGATTAATGGTGATAAAGGAAGAGAGAGAAAAAGGAAATCATAATCATTCAAAGGTGAATCAATTTATATAAGGAAATAAATAAATAAAATGACGTAGTTTTGAGGTAGCCGGAGATAAACTTATCTCAAACTGCTTGAGAAATGTTTTTTCCATATATATATATATATATATATATATGGAAATGATCCGTTTACGAACTTTTTTTACAAATTACACTAAATATGACCGGTCATACACTCTTGATTGAAGTATGACGGGTCATATTTAGTGTAATTTGTAAATAAAAAGTATGTAAATATAATCTTGCCCATATATATATATATATATATATATATATATATATATATATATATATATATATATATATATATATATATATATATATAAAAGGGCGGGTTATATATATATATATATGACTAGAAATAAATGTTAAAGAGAGAATTGAAATAACTCTTATGAAAGGAAAGACTATAAGCTAGTACGTTTTGTAATTGAGTACTAAACTTCTATCAAACTAAAGTTTTCAATAAATACTTTATTGATCGATTTTTTTTTTTTGGTATATATGATTGATTAACACTAATTAGTATTTGATTAACACATTTTTTTTTTGGGTAAGCTGAGGGGGAATACCCATAGCACAAGATAGAATTACACAATAGAAATAAAGCAAGGTCTACAAACAGAAACTAAATCAGCATTAAACAGAAACTCAATACTAGGGGAGGGGAATTGAAACTACACATGTCAGGACCATCAGCATTAGCTAGGGGATAGTTTGTCAACCAGTCTGCAACATTGTTGCCTTCTCTATAGGTATGCCTCAAATGAATTATCCAGTCATTTGCGATCCATGCCAGTATCCGAGAAATCAAATGATTTTCGCGGGCTGCATCACCAGTTTTGGTGAGCAAAGTGATAACAGATAACAAATCACTTTCTATAGTTATTTTCCTCCAACCAAATTTCCAAGCTAACTCTAGTCCCTTATGTATACCCCAAAACACAGCATTTAGAGCATTACAAACTCCAATTCTATAAGAATAACCATTTAACCAACGACCAGCAGCATTTCGAAAAACTCCTCCACAAGCTGCCATTCCAGGATTTCTTTTTGCCACTCCGTCCGAGATAAGTTTCAACCAATCACCTTCCAGAGGGTTCCAAAAAACTAGAATGGTAAACCTGATGTACATTAGATGGCGTTTCTTAGCAAGATTAAATGCTTCTTGAAATTCACGAGCTTTAGATTCCACCAAGTATTGTTTGTACTGATGTTGAATATTTGATTCACCAAATACCTTTTCATTCCTCCACAGCCATGCCATCCAACAAGTAGTTGCAAATATGTTATTCCACGGGATAATTCATCTATACTTGTCAGAATATAGCATGTTAACCTGCATCCAATTCAACAAATTGTCAGAGAAAAAAAAGTTATAAGCATTGATTGGAACCAAATCAGTCCAAAGGCGACAAATTTGATTGCAATCCCTTAATAGGTGGATGATTCTTTCAGGTTCCACCAAGTAGGGGTGTTAACGGGCCGAGCCGAGTTTTATCTTAAAAGGCTAAGCCTGTGTTTAAATGTGTCAGTGTAAGAACCTGCACCGTTAATTAAGGAATGTTAATTAATTAATTATGAGAAATTAGGAAATAATTCCATAATTGACCCTAATAGTTATGATAAGGCTTAAATAATATTGGTAAGTGTTTAATAATGCTGAAAGTCGTTTTTCTGACTAAAAGTGCTGATACCGGTTCTGCTACTCGGTATAAATGCGTACCGATGAAGTATCCCGGAAAATTATGAAAAGTGTGTATACGTCACTAGAACAATATATAGGACTTGTAAAACAAGTTTCAAGTCAAAATAATAAGAACTGGTGCCAGAATTGATACTAGCTATGGAAAAGCGCGTACCGGAAAGATTTTGCGAAAAATAAAATAAAAATATGATAATTCTTAGAAAAATGAGTAGGTTCAGAATCATAAGTTTGGAATTAAAATGTTAAGCGTAGCTATTAATGCTAATAATGTGTGTTTAAGACTTAAAACACTATAAATGCAACTTTTGCACTAAACCCTAGGCATTCCCTATTTTTCTACGTGGCTTGGGTGGCTGACCAGCTTCTCTTTACACTGTTCCATTGTCTCTTCTCCATTTCTTGAGCAAAGAGGTCTTTTCTACTATGAAATCTTCACCCAAACACTTGGTGTGAGTGAGAGTGAGCATTGTGAGTGTGTTTGTGATCTGTTTCTGAGTGTTGGTCACTGTTGTGAGGGAGTCTAAGGGCTGAGTGCATTCACCTTGTTGAGGGAGCCTTAACCTTAGCTTCTTGAGCTTGAAGGAGTCATCTTGGGTGAGAAAAAAATCACCTTTGTTTATCATTTTCATTTTCTTGAGAAGTCTGAACTTTGGGAGCTTCAAGTGAGCTCCAAGAGCACCTCTCTTTTCTGTTTTGAAGCTTGGGTAAGCTCCATCACCTTGATCATGAGTTTTCTTTATTTAAAGGTTGAGTCTTTGCATGTTAATGGGTTAAACAAGTAACCAATCAGTTTATGAACATAAATGGACTTAAAGATGCATGCTTTAACATTTAAAAGTGTTAAAAATAGAACCTTGGAAGTGATATCTCGCGAAATGCAGAATCTGCATTCTGTCGCGAAATATCCGGATATGGATATCCGGATATTGATATCCGGATATAGGGTCTTGTGATATCCGGATATTGCCCCGACAAATATTCGGATATTCTGGGTTTTCGAAGAACAGTAGCTGCACTGTTCATACATAATGATGTTATGGGTTTGTGGACCCTAGTTTGATGAAGTGGGACTTCTGTAATGATTAATCTAAGTCAGAATCAAGTGATTAAGGGCTTGTGGCTTTGTGAGAAGCCTTAAGACATGAAACGTAAAGGAAAGGCGTTGTCTTTATGTCTTATACTTGTATGCTTGAATATTGATATGATTGCTGGTCCAAAACAGATTGTGATTCTGTTGTGTGTGGACCTTGAGCTTGTGTGGACTCTTGGCTTGGATTGTTAGCTTGCAAGGTAAGCTTTCATGTCCTCAGTTTAGCCATTGTGTGGTTCCACCGTACCCCATGGGAGAATGGTTTATATGCATGATATGTTTACATGCTTTGATAATTGAAAATGCTGTTGAGCTTTATGTGCAAGGGCTTTTAATATGTACGTGTTGTTCCACTTAGACGGTTAGCCTGAGTATGTGGCGTCATACAAGACGGTGACACTGTGGGTGGGTGCAAGTGGCGTCTTGCATTAGTGTGGGTAATAGACGTATTCCTGCATCTCTCTGGCCAGTAGATTAGTTATAACACACATGACATGATTATCTGCTACATTGCACTATTTTGGAACTTATACTGTTAAACTGTTTTTGGAACTTATATTGCACATGTAAGTGAGCTTGGGGTGGAAGATCCTTGAGGACCCCTTGTCTTACTGAGATTTCTGTTCAGAGATCTCACCCCACGTTTGGGGCGGTTATTTCAGGTTCAGGTAACCCAGGGATTGAGACCTCTAGCGGTAGGAGGCCGGAGCTTAGTTGATTGATGTTTATCTGCTTATGCTGACTATGCTTGGATCCTGGCTTATGTCTGTTGATATCATGCTTATAGCTTCATTTGATGTTATTGTTAAGACTCTGTTGCTTATTTGCTATTTGGTGAGCATGAGGATTGTACATGCCATATTGACTTGACTTTATGTTTTCGGTTATGAGTTGTATTAATGTATCAGGATATTGTCCGGACTACGTGTTGTAGATCTGTGACTTAGATACTCACTTATTTATCTATTGAGGTATTTCAGTTAGCTGTCTTTTGCAATTTACATACAGACGATATTTTTATGAAATTGATTAAGTAATCAACTTGGCTAAGTTTAATGACGTCATAATTGAAAAGAAAAAAATATTCCGCAATTTTAATTAAGCGTGGCTTAATACGATGACATGATAACAAACCGGGTATACACGGGGTGTTACAGTTAGGGGTGTAAATGGGCCAGGCTGGCCCAGCCCAGCCTACGGCCCGGCCTACGTTGAGCCCAGCCTAGGCTCGGCCTTTCAAAAAAGTAGAGTAGGCTTAGGCTTATAAAAAAGATTTTTTAATAAATAGGCCATAGGCCAATTTTGTCAAGCCTGGCCAGCCTTGTAGGCTGGCCTATTTAATTTATTAAAATAATAAAATAATATTTATTTTATGTGACAAAGACACAAAGTACCAAATATCAATATCTCTTACTTTTTGTGCTATTTTATTTTATGAAAGAAAAACTTGTCTAGTGTCTCCAAATTTTACATGTTGTTGCAGCTTAATACCATGGAGCAATGGGTACCTTGCTGGATTATGATGTTACTGAGGAAGATCTTTCAATAATACTCTTCTTTCCCTTGTCTTGATGGTGGTTTAAAGATTTTTAGATGAATGACATTCTCTTGTAGACTTTATTCAGCATCCAGTAATTGTATTTTTCTTATTTTTCCCATTTCTTTGACTCTATTCCTCTATGATATACATTCTAGAGCTGAGATATTATGTTGACTCTTTCTTGTTTGTCATTTTTTTTCTTATAAGAAGTACTAGTGCATGCATGAATGGAACTTTCTTTGCTCTATACAATTATTTTTTTTTGCTTAGTATATATAGTGGGAGGCCTACAAGGCCTGTAAGCCATGTCAGGCTTTCTTATTTTTTAAAATGGGCCGGGCTTGGCCTACAAATAAAGCCTTTAATAGGCCAGTAGGCCAAATAGGCTGCATTTTTTTTTACGTAGGCTTGGGCCAAGATGGTCAAAGCCCAGCCCAGCCCAGCCCATTTACACCCCTAGTTACAGTCAGCCTGACCAAGCCTATTACCTGTTATGAATATAACTATTGGCCTGTGACCTGGTTTATTTACAAAAAATAAAAGCCTGATTTAGCATATTTAAAAAAAATAAGACAACAAAAATTTATCCAAAGAGAATATACAATCAACAGCACTAGTAATTCCATAAATATTCATAAATTCAATGTACATCCAAATAGCATAATATAGAACAAAATCATTCAAAAAGTCTATTTAACCAATAAATGGGTGAAATGGATTGAGGAGAGAGAGTGGGAGCTATTACAAGTAATATAAAATATATAAAATATAAATAAAAATTAATATATTATGCCAGCCTGAGAGGCTCTAAGGTCGAGCTTTTGAATTAGAGCCTGAGATCTTTTTATTAAACAAACTTTTATACAAGTCCAAGCCTGGTTCCAACAACCAATTTTAGACATGTAAGCTCATGCCTTCGCGAGCCGAGCCAAAGGTCCCTGGTTCATTTATCACCCCTACCACCAAGCAAACAGGGCAAGTTGAAGGCCCCATATTGAATTTACACAATCTGTCTTTTGTTGGTAATTTGTTATGGAAAACTTTCCAGAAGAACAATCTAATCATTTGAGGCCCCTCCTACTTCCAAATATTTTTCCACCAAGTTGTATTAACTTGTATAAAATCATTCTCTTCCATTAGAGTCTCATAAGTTCCTTTAATTGAAATCTTTGCCCCTTCCCTTAACCACCAACGCAATCTTAAGAATTAGGGGGATGCAATTAACAGTTTTAAAATTTTAAGATTAATGGATTGAAATATTTTATAATTGATTAATATATCCTTGCTAGTCTAGAAACACATTTTGAAAAGCAATTAGGAGTGAACTAATAGTGAAAAGGCTAAGTCGTCTAATGATGAGAGATTTGGATAATTTATAGGAAGTTATAGGTTCAACTCTCAATGTCATTATTGTATCAAAAAAAAAGTGAAAAGCTTAGGCAATTTATATGATGTCATAAGTTCAAATCGCAGTACCATACCTAACTATTATTAGGGAAGATTCTAGGAAAAGGTGAGGAGTTTTACCTCTTCTATATAAACAAATATAAAACCCTTTAGAAAGGTTACCAAAAGCTATGAAGCACCGACACTTCAAAATCCTTGACGTGTCGTGTCCGATATTTTCCGACACTCTTCGACACTCCGACACTCCCCGACACTCTAACACGTGTTATAGAAATTCAAAAAAAGGTTCAAAGGTTGCGTTGCGTTGAGTTTTTAGTTTCAACTATTAAATTCGTTGAATTTCGATTACCATTTTATTAAGTTTAATATAAATATTTGGGATATCTTATGTTTCTTTGCAAAATTGATGAATATTATAAGTTTAATTTCATTTTTTTGTTAAATTATTGAATATTAAATATAATATACACTACATAAATTAAAAATATTATTTCATATCAAAACGTGTCCTAACATGTCGAAATCTAACATTTTTTAGAATTAACGTGTCGGAGTGTCGTGTCGTATCGTGTCACGTGTCCCGTGTCAGTATCGGTGCTACATAGACCAAAAGCTTAGAGATATAGTAAAAATACTCTCAAGAAAAATTTGAGTGTGAAGGAAAATATTATGCACTAGAGAAGGTAAAATTTACTATATTTTTCTCTCTTCCTCTCAATTTTTGCATTTAGCATAATCTAATAACATACCACGAATCAAGTGGAAATTTTTATCACCTTTATTTTTCTTTCGTTTTTTATATGATGGTCTATACAATTAATTTATCGAAATGGGAAGGCTAAGACAGATTTAATTATAATAAATTAAAAAAATAAATCAATTCTCACTTTATAATTTTTTATAAAAAATATTTAAAAATCAATTCAATTTTTAAAATATACATTTCAAATACCAGTACACTTATGCAAGAAATAAGCATTGTCTTATGTCCAAACAAAAAACAAAAAAAAGGTCCTGAAAGTCAGTGACCATATCGCTTTTGGCTTGCCCTTGTCTCTGATTTCCTTTTGGCTTTTGCCTCTCTTTTTGCCTATCCAAAATTTAACTTAAATAATTTAGGTAATATTTTTGTGGAAAAGAAGTTTCGAAAAACACTATCCTATTTGAAGTTAAAATATACCACCAATTAGTATA
Source organism: Gastrolobium bilobum (assembly GCF_033153095.1). Lineage (NCBI taxonomy): Eukaryota > Viridiplantae > Streptophyta > Magnoliopsida > Fabales > Fabaceae > Gastrolobium > Gastrolobium bilobum. Next base: position 182,855 of record NW_026898407.1, read on the forward strand.
AAAGATCATACGTACTCCAAAAATAATATACGGTTAGAGAGATACAAAATAAATAATTTAACCTCATCCAAAAAAAATTTGGGTTAAAGTGGTTCTTTCATAGTATCAGAACTTCAGTGACCATGAGGTCACGAGTTCGATCATCGTTGCCTCTCACTTTCAAGTGAAATTAAAAAAAAAAACATAAGGCAGACCAAAAAATAGATTTGTGTCATATCCACGCTTCAAGCTCAAACGACTCTTGCGTGAAGAGGAGTGTTAGAGAATAATATAAAAACATTAAAAAGACCATCACCCAATATCTTAAGATTTTAGGTTGAAGTAGCGCTTATTATATATTGATATAATAAAAACAATACATGTAATAAACACACATAATCAGATTAAATTATTAATATTATACAATAATACTATGTAATATTCCCCATCTCATAAAATATGCATACATGAATCCATCATATATTCATCCTTTTGTTTTAGTCACTGAAAAGTCATCCATAGGCGCTGAAAAGATGCTCCCTACACCCCAATAATTCATGTATTCGTAACCTTTTAGGAATTCCTAACAGCAACTGTGCAGCATCACGTGTGAACAATTAACAGGGAAAGTGATTATTGACTGTTGAGTGCTGCCTTACGGTTTTTCACAAATTTCATGCTAAGTGTTCATCCACGTCTTGCTGAATGGAACGTCTGGCATATGATTGGCTTTTGTAGGTAAGTCACCAGCAAATCAACAACCGTTTGGTTTTGGGTTTACTCTCAAAGCTTAATGTTATACAAGCGAAAATCGATTTTCCTATTGACACAATCAAAATATGGGATATACAAGTTTGTTTTCTCTTTCTTAATCTCATTTTCTCTTTCTCCTTCACTTTGTCAGTAGGAATAAACAGTATTTTTCCTGTAACATAATAATTATAAAACCTTATTTTAAATATAAAATAATTATATTAAGAATTTATGTAATTATTTATTGACTAATTTGCTCTACATAATTTTTACCATGAAATTTTTAATAAAATATATAAATGAGCGTTGCTAATTGTTACAAAACAGTTTCGTGAAATTACCCCAAACAAGACGTGATATTCAGTACACGTATTTCATTTTTTTTCAGTTAACTTACGATTAAAAAAATTAAAAATAAAATTTATCTTAATCCATTTCAGGCATTCGAAAATATTCTACGAAGTTTTTTCGTAGCATTCAGCATTTTCGTATATAAATATTGGGTTTATCTTTTCTACCGTCAATATAGATAAGTTATTTACATTAGTCCAAAATGATGACGTTTTGAGATAAAATTTAAGGTATTTTTATAATTTTAATTTATTTAAGGGTTAAAATACTTTTTCTAATTATAATTTTTTAATTTTTTAACTCAAAACAACATCTTTGAAAATAAATATAAATAATTCACTATAAAAATATTAAAGCCATAAACATTAGTTTAGGAGCAAGGTTTTGTCAAAGAAAATTAAAAAAGCTGCACCAGAGATGTGAAGGTGGATAGATATTTATAACTTACATTATTTGATAATCGGGAAACCAAGACTTGTTTTAGTTATAATAATTAATAAAATGAAAATACATATTTTAGTACGGATAGGATTCTTTGACATCAGTATCAAATTTAAAGTTTGATACTATGAGCCGTTAAATCAGAAAAGATCAATGGTATCACATGCTTACAAATCAGAGTCGTTAATCTTTTTTATTTAACTGTTCTCCGATGAGGTGTCAAACTATAAATTTGATATAGGCGTCAAAGAATCCTATCTTTTTCAAATAAACAAGATTTAAAAGTGATCTAAAGTTTTTTATGTAGAAAATATCATTATCATTTGTACCAAACTGAAATTTGAGTGCCTATTTTTGTAAGAACTGTAAAAACAATTAAGTGCTTGTTTTTTTATCTTTACCTACCCATTCGCCAAAGAGATAATTTTATCTACCGGTCAAACAACAAAAAAGGAGTTTTTTTCATCCAACAAAATTTCATTCTTCGCGAGCTATTGATTAATGATCGGTTTCGAACTGAGACCCACCCATTAGTCGTAGTTTATTTTAGAGTATTAAACTTTGAGCAAATGAAATCCTAAAGGAAGCTCAACATTTATTACAATGCACAATTGCATGCAAACCTCATTTGGCACCACTAATTCTACTTCTTTCTAGAATTATATCACTAAGATTGGTAGTCCTAATCTGCAATATAATTTCTAATGAAAAAACTCATTTTTAGTGCTTTTCATTTCTTCAGCTTGCATGTTATATAATAACCCTGATTATATGATTTTTAAATTAGAGGGTTAGGATGAGGACCTTATGGTCATAAATGAGATGAGGATGAAATTCTAAGAATTTTGATACCCATATTGAGGGTATTTTGCACAGATGAATTTTTATCTTTTAATTTTGACTGCTGACGCAATAACAGTTAGTAGAATAGCTTCAAGTTAGTAAATTATAGTTAGAGAGCTAATCTAATGATATAAACATCACGAATGAGGTTAGGATATGTTTTGATGAAGATTGATACTCATATTGGGGTATTTTTGAAAAGTCACTTCTGCCGGGTATTTTGTATTGCTGTAACAGCAGCCGATAGAATCCCGAAACGGGAAAAAGATAAGAAAATATAAATAAAGACCAATATATGTCTAACAAGTCATAATTAGACTAAAAATGTTAAAGTTAAGAAGATTGTGAAATTCGGGTACAATTAAGAACACCGGTAAAGACTACAGTGCAATTAAACAACTGTTAGTGGATCTGTGATCTACTAATCAAATTTTTAAGTTATGAACATGATAATTAGACAAAATTAATGTTAAGTACTTAAAGTTGGAGTCTTGGAAGTTTTCGGGTAAAAAATTTGACGACGAATCAGTTAAAAATTATACCGAGTCTCACTAAAGGATAAATGATCACTTAGTGACATGACACCCCTCATTAGGGCACCACTCCTCCCATTTCTGGTCAGAATGTGCTGCCTCCCTTCTCACTTCTCTCTCTAAAATTCAATTTTTGAATTTTTCTCTCATTTCTCTCTAAGGTTTCATCTCCAAAACCTCTCCAAATCATCAAATCTCCTTCACCAAACTTGCTCCCCTCACTCTCCTCTTCACAACCATACCATTTTCATGGTGTGGATCAAATTTTCATGTTCCTTATCCCCAAACACAGCCATGGTTTTGAAGGTTTTGAGAGCCATAGAGTTATGTTCTTGAGTTCTCTTGAAGAACAACACATCCTTGCTTGGTTCTTTTGAGTTATAGAGTAAGTGTTCTTAAACTTTCTTAAAAAAATATCATCTTTTTCTATTGTGTTCTTGAGCCTAACTCATGAGCATGTTCATGAAGGTTTGTTCTTTCTTAAAGGAGAGTTCTTGGTGGAAAAATGTAGAGACTTGAGTTAAAGGAGGAACCTTGAAGATGTAAGCTTCTGTTTGAGTGAAATAACTCAAAAAGCCTTTCCTTTGTGCCCTTGTGTGCCACTATTTTGATGTGTCATGAAGGAATATTGTTTAAATTTTTTTATTATGTCATGGTTTGATGATGATGCTTAAGTGTGTGTGTGTGTGTGTGTGTGTGTGTGTTTGGAACCATGGAATGATGGATTGAATGACTAAAGGTGCCACCTTTGGACCTTTGAGTGAGGTTCGTGTAAAAAGATGACTATGAACCCTAAATGGACCATGACCATTTTGGCCATATCATGTAAGGATGGGGTTTGATGACAAAAAAATGTGATTAAGTTGTTAAGTGTGGAAAAATGATTAGAAAGATTAACTAGGTGGGTTAACTCTAAGTAAAACTCACTAATCATGTTTAATAATGGCTAAAAACCCTACTTAAAATAGCTCATCAAATCTGCCCCATAAAGTATATAAGGGTTTAGTTGTGTTAAAATTAAGGAGATGATGAATTAAGAGATTAATTAAGGGTAGGGATTAATTAACAAAAGTAATTAAGGATTTAACTCTAAAATTGGACTAAAGTAGAGTTTAGGTACACTAATTAAATAATTAGTAAAATTTAAGTATCATGACATAATGGGACTAAGGATATTTCATAATGTGACTTATTAGAAAAATCCAAGAATTAATGTGAATTAGGATTTATAATCAAAAGTAATTAAGGTTTGTTAAGTGAACACATTTAAGGCTAAGTAACCATTTTTTAGGCGAAATTGGGGAGAGTATATCTCCTTCCACAGAATTCATATATGTGCCTTATATCAAATTGAAGGTTGAGATGTTAGTTATGTGGTGTCAAAATTTGGTATCAAATGAAGATGTATTCTGTTCTGTATGTTCGTTTGAGTGAGGACTGCATAGGGAGGCCATGTGCAGGGGTTGTACATGGCTTCAACTTCTACGAATTGTTTCTCCCTCTGTGCTTACTCAAATTAGGCTTATAATATGTCTAATTAAAGATAAAGGTGTATAGTTGTCTACATAAAAATTTGTGAACAATTGGTTTTGTACATTTTCCAGAATTGAAGAAATGGTAAAGGATGTTTAGGGCCCTGTTCGGAGTTGGCAAACAACTTTGCTTGTCCAACTTCAAATGGTGATAACCGGAGCTAGGAAACTTCAAATGAGGCATGTGATACCTTGTTGGAAACTTAATTGAGTATAGATTATCATACTAAAAGAAGATAATTTTATAAAAAGTGAGTCGCTCTCAGTAACTAGAAAATAGAAGCATATACAGTTATGGGAAAACCGTAGAAGTGATATTTAAGCTAAGTGGGCTTGTGGGAACCCTTAGTAACTTATAATAATCTAAGTGACCTAAGTGAGCCTTGCATGTGATTCTAAGCTATGTAAGTAATTGAAGATTAAAGTGGCTTGTAATAATGCACTAAAATATGTTATAAGTAATAATTGGTCTAGACTTGTAATGGGCATATTATTGGCATATGAGTATGAAAAGTGGAATTATTAAATGATTAAGTCGTGGATATGACTTGATTAATTAATATGTAATTAATGATGTGGATGGTTCTTACTCTAGGTGTGCCTAGAGAACCGTGCACTTGAGGACTTTGTTGGAGCATACGTATTATATTGAAGTGTGGGATTGTGTTAAGCTCCCTAAGGTAAGCTTCTAGTTCTAGTTGACTCCTCTCTCTTGTGGCCCCACCATGATGATGTGAGTTATGGTTGTTTTGTATGAAATTATATGGTATGATGTATATGTGCATTCATTCACATTCATATAGATGTTATATGATCTTGATGTTATGATGATGCACTGATGATATATGTTATGAGGATCCTGGCCAGTGATCATGGTATGTAGGCTGCCTATGACTTGACTCTGGGAGCTATTTCATACTAAGGTTGTGTTGACTGTCTATGGCTTGATCCTGGAAGTCACACATGTGTCACCGTCTATAGCTTTAACCTTGGGGTTGCACAAGGATGATAGAATGATGCTATGTTTATGCTGTATGTCTGTATTTTATGCTTTATATCTGACTTGTCATGCAGGAAGTGGGCTCAGGGGTTAGAGGATCCTCTATGAACCTTGAGCTTATTGATATGTGGATATCTCACCCATTTGGGGACATCATTTCAGGTACCCATAGTGGTGGTGATACTTCTAGGGGCAAGGCCCCTGCATTGGAGTAGTTGATGACACAACTGATGATTTTATATTATGTTTAGACTTGATGTTGGCATGTAGACTTGTTAACATGCTTAATTATTTTACGGAGATTATTGTATGTATTTATTTAGGCTCATGATTGTATTCGTAGAGCCATGGATTATTTACTGATGCTTTTATACTTTGAGTTAATATAGACTTGATGCATATATTCAGTTAATTTGGACATGGAGCCTTATTATTCGTATTGACTCATTGAGGGGATTGTAGTTCGTGTGGTACTTGCAAGCCATGTGTTTAAATTACTGTATTAATTAGGTGATCTGTATGTGTGGGAGCATGTTCCCACTTATCCGAAATACAGACGTTATGCTGTCCGTGAGACTCCGTCAGGAATGACACTTGATGTCATATCTTAATGGTCAATGGCCACTAATACTGGCTCATGGGATTATTTAGTAGATGTATGTTTAGATTTACGCTTTTGCAGTATCTCACGTGAACGTTTTTAGAAATGTTTTCAGAAAAGGTTTTGGAAAAAGTTTGCTCGTATTTGTGTAAAACGCTTTATTATTTTTTTTAAATTAAGTTTTCCGCTGTGTAGGCCTAATATCATGTATGTTAACAACAGGAGTACTACGGGGTGTTACATTTATGGTATCAGAGTAGTTTCACCGAGACGTTCACTGATTTATTGCTTAAGTGTTAGAATTACCTGTTGAGTATCTCTTGAGCATCATGATATTGCATATTTCATCACTTGATTGAGCGTAGCTAACTCATACCTTGTGTAGTTGTGTGTAGATATCATGGCTCCTCGAGGGAGACCTAGACGGGTAGTTCAAAACCCACCACCGGACCTCGTTGTTGTTGCTGTAGCGGCACTATAGCAAACTTTGAACGAGACAAGGGAAGCTGGCCTGAAGAGGATAGAAGAGGCCAGAGAGCGCAATAGAGAACGGCTGAGAAAGGCCAGTGAAGACTTTATAGCGCAGAATAAGCTGGCCAGTGCTGAGATGATCTGACTACTGTTGACAGAGGTACGAGGAGGACCTCCCCCACTGCCAGTTACACCACATGTGCAGCAGCAGGCTGCACATGCTGCTGGTCTCATACAGATTCTTGAGCCTATCGTGCTGGGACGGGAAGGGGAAGGAGAGGTCCATCAGGAGGCGGAGGCATCGGTCCATGGGGGACGAGTGAGGCAGCCAGTTGTTGAGATTGATAGATCAGCCATGCCGCCCAGGTTTGACGAGAGACTAGAGAGCGTATGCTGAACACTTTCAGGAAGCATTCTCCACCTTACTACAAAGGTGGAAGAGACCCCATAGTAGCATTGGAGTGGATCCAGGAGATGGAGCGCATCTTTCTGGTCATGGAATGTGATGTCGAGACGAAGCTTTTGTATGTTGTGTACATGTTACAGGGAGATGCAGCAGACTGGTGGAGCAATGTCAGACACCCTTTGGAGTGCCAAGGTTATGCTATTACTTGGCCGTTATTTGAGAGGCATTTTCTGCATAAGTACTTCCCTGAAGAAGCCAGGAAAAAGAAGAAGAGTGAGTTTGAAGACCTCTAGCAGGGAGGCATGAAGGTGGATGAATATCTGAGCAAGTTCAACCGCTTGGCAAAATATTCTTGTTATGGCAGAGTTCCCCTCAGTTCAGAAGACAAGGCCTTTCGATTCAAGAAGGGTTTGAATGATATGATAGCAGAGAAGCTGACTGGTCATTGTACCAGAGATTTTGTGGAGCTGATCAAACAGTGTCAGAATATTTAGGAGTACTATCATACCAGGGGAAAGGAAGCAGCGAGAAAGAGCTTCAGTGAGAGGACTACGCCCTGGAAGGGTAAAGGAAAAGGTTTGCAAGCACAGCAGAACACCAAGTTTAAGAAGACTTCCTTTGTGAAAAATGGAAGCGGCATGTCTGGTGCAGGGAAGATTCCCACTTGTGTCAACTGTGGGAAGATGCATATAGGTGTTTGTCGACTGGAACAGAATGTTTGCTTCAGTTGTGGTCAGACAGGACACTATTCCAGAGAGTGCCCCAAGAAGACGGGGCAAGTTGCATCTATTCAGGCGATCCCGATTCAGTCTGTGCCTACTCAGAGAGCCATAGAAGAGCCTATGGCGCCCACTAGTGCCAAGGTATATACAGTGACACAACAGGAGGCTGAGAGGTCTCCAAACCTTATCAGAGGTACTATTCTTATCAGAGGATATGCATTTGATGCCATGTTTGATTCTGGAGCTACCCACTCCTTCATATCAGAATTTGTTGCTAATGGATTACATTTGCCCATTCATGAGTTTACGCCTCCCATGGTAATGAAGACTGCCACCGGAGACATTGTTTCTACTTCTTTGAAGTGCTAAGAAGTCAGATTCATATATGAGCAAAAAGAGTATATGGTGGATTTGATAGTGCTTGAGGGCATGAACCTACATATTATATTGGGTATGGATTGGCTGGTTCGGTATGGTGTGATGTTCAACTGTTGTAGCAGGAGGATTTTCTTTTCTTCAAAAGGAGAGAAGCCGGACAGTTTGTACTTGACGGTACCACAGTTAAATAAGGCTCTAGATGAGGGGAGATGCAGGATACATTATCCTGGGAGGACTCGTGGGAGACTCCAAAGAACCTACTGTTAATATTCCAGTCGTGTGCGAGTTTGAAGACATATTTTCGGAAGAAATTCACCATTTTCCACCTGAGAGGGAGATTAAATTCTCAATTGACTTAGTACCTGGTGTGGGGCCTATCTCATTGGCTCCATACCGGATGTCACCATTGGAGCTAGCAGAGCTTAAGAAACAGTTAAAAGAATTGTCTCGCAAGAATTTTATCAGACCGAGTGTATCTCCTTGGGGTGCACCAGTTATCTTTGTGAAGAAGAATGATGGGACGATGAGATTGTGCACTGATTATCGTCATTTAAACAAGGTGTCAATAAAGAACAAGTATCCTCTACCATGCATAGATGATTTGATGGATCAGCTCGGAGGTGCTTCTGTGTTCTCGAAGATTGATCTTCATTCCGGATATCACCAGATCCGGGTAAAGGCCGAGGATATTCCGAAGACGGCTTTTCGATCCAGATATGGGCACTATGAGTATCTAGTGATCCCATTTGGGCTTAATAATGCCTCATATGTGTTCATGAGTTATATGAATAGAATTTTCAAACCACATTTAGATCAGTTTGTTGTGGTATTCATTGATGATATTCTGATATACTCCAAAAGTAAGGAAGAACATGCAGAGCATTTGAAGATAGTCCTACAGATTTTAAGAGAGCATCAGTTATATGTCAAACCATCCAAGTGTGAGTTTTGGTTACATGAGATCCAGTTTCTTGGACACATCATCTCATCTACAGGAGTGGCTGTTGATCCGAGTAAAATTGAAGTTGTGCTGGATTGGGAGAGACCCAAGAGTGTTATTGAGATTCGAAGTTTTCTGGGTTTAGCCGGATACTATAGGCGGTTTATTAATGGATTCTCCAGAATCGCCTTGCCATTGACTAGGTTGACCCGAAAAGGGGTGCCATTTGCATGGACCCTTAGGTGTTATGTAAGTTTTCAAGAATTGAAAGATAAGTTGACTATCGCACCGGTTCTGATTCTTCCTGATCCAGAGAAGAGATTTGAGATCTATTGTGATGCATCCAAGTATAGATTAGGGTGCGTGTTGATGCAGGAGCGAAAGGTAGTGCCCTATGCTTCTAGAAAAATTGAGACCACATGAAGAGAACTACCCTACTCATGATCTTGAGTTAGCGGCCGTGGTTTTTGCATTGAAAATATGGAGACACTTCTTGTATGGTGCTACCTTCACAGTCTTTAGTTATCACAAAAGCTTGAAGTATCTAATCGATCAAAAGAAGCTTAATATGAGACAAAGGAGATGGATGGAATTCCTGAAGGATTATGAGTTTGACCTTCAGTATTAAGGAGATGGAAATTCCTGAAGGATTATTGTATGTATTTATTTAGGCTCATGATTGTATTCGTAGAGCCATGGATTATTTACTGATGCTTTTATACTTTGAGTTAATATAGACTTGGTGCGTGTATTCAGTTAGTTTGGACATGGAGCCTTATTATTTGTATTGACCCATTGAGGGGATTGCAGTCCGTGTGGGACTTGCAAGCTATCTGTTTAAATTATTGTATTAAGTAGGTGATCTGTATGTGTGGGACCATGTTCTCAGTTATCCGAAATACATCTGTTATGCTGTCCGTGAGACTCCGTCAGGAATGACACTTTATGGCATATCTTGATGGTCAATGGCCACTAATACTGGCTCATGGGATTAATTAGTAGATGTATGTTTAGATTTACGCTTTTACAGTATCTCACGTGAACGTTTTAGAAATGTTTTCAGAAAAGGTTTTGGAAAAAGTTTGCTCGTATTTGTGTAAAACGCTTTATTATTTTTTTAAAATAAAATCTTCCGCTGTGTAGGCCTAATATCATGTATGTTAACAACCGGAGTACTACGGGGTGTTACATGTTACATGTCTTATATTTAAGTATATTAATTTTAACTTCTAGCATAATTAAGCTAAAAAAAGTAATGTTGTATAACTCTAATAGATAGTCTACTTTTTAAAATAATTTAGCTAAATTCAAGTGTTCATTTAAAAAAAAAATTAGTTTTAGTACTGTGTTAACTTTTAACATAGTTCAGCTAAAAAGAAAGTTCTATAACTAAAATAAATCACACCACTTCCAATTTGTTATTGCCATTCGGCAAAGGCTAGGTGATGAGATGAAAGTGTTGTTTGATAGATAATGGGGAAATAGCCAACACATTTGAATCTGTGTGTCAAGAAGATATTGTAATTAATCCTACAAGTAAAGTGCATTAAAAATAAATAACAAACTCACAGAATGTAAAAACTAGATGTTAGTATGCAAAAAAAATTAAGCCCAACGTGTGTTGTTTGTTTAAGACAAAGGAAATAATTATCTCATGTTGCATGAGATAAGCAACAGAGACAAAATAGTGGAGTCCATCATTTTTTCTTTTTTTCAAAAAAGTAGTGGACCCCATTATCTTGTCTCTGTTGCATGAGATAATTATCTCATGCAACATGAGATTAATAGTTCCCATAAGATAATTTGTCCACTCTAGTCATGCCAAGGAATACGGACAATCATATTTCAGTATAGAGCGGATTGCGTCTCCAGAATGTGATGACACTATCAATTTGAAGCCCCAACGAACAAAACTAAATGCTTGAGGAATCACATTTTCTAACTATGGCAGAATACGGTGCAAGCATGCATGGACACGCCGAAAAAAATTTGATTAGTTTTTTCTAATGGTGTAACATGAATATATAGACACCGATAGAACACGATAAACCGCCAGCGGCGAACCGTTGGGACTAACAACATCGAACCATTACGACTGGTGACCGATTCGGTTCAAAAATAACTGAACAGACAGCTTCGGTTCAAAAAACGGAAATTAAGAAAGAATTAGTTCGGTTCAACAGGTAAATCGGCTCGGTTCAACAGGTACTGTTTGGACAAAAAAATTAAAATTAAAGATAATTAATAAAAAATTAATTTTTATCTCACACATGACCGACTGTACTATACATTGCTGAGCCGAGCCGGCCGGACTGACGGCGGTGGCAGTGCGCGCATGTGTGTGGTGGACCAAGGTCCATCTGCGTCCTCCCTCTTCCATAAAAGTGGAGTTCCCCAAGGGAGAAACTAGAAAGGTGATGTGGAGGCTTATAAATGTTGGATAAGTGGCTTCACTACTCAAGAAGGGGGGTGAACTGAATTTTATAAAATCTTTTTGCAAAGTGCCTCCTTTGATATTTTGAAAGTATTTCCTCAATTAAATGATTTAACAAGGAGAAATCCAGGTGTAGGAACATGTATGTGATCAACAAAATAAGCAAGTGAATAAATGAACACAAACTAAAAATGCAATTTCAAGACTAAAGTAAAGAGTTTAAGGTTAGAGAAATTGAAAACTATATATATCCTGGTTTGGTCACCACCACTGTGACCTACGTCCAGACTGAAGCCGCTCGATCAAACTTTTTCACTAGCTATCAAACTTGAGGGTGCTTGACAGACCACTACAATCTTTCTAGAAGTGTTCGCGGTCTAAATTGGATCGATTTTGAAAGCAAAAATATTCAATCCAATCCCTTCGGTTTAATCATGAAATCATCCATTCAGTTTGAATTTTTTTCAAATTCGATCCGATCCAATCCAATTTTATTCAGTTTGGATTAGATCGATTTTTGATTTTTTGAAAAACGTAAGATTTGTATGATGAATATTGTGCAAATAACTTATCTTTTGTATGTTTCAACTTTGTAAAGTTTGTATGATGATTATTGCGCAATTTAGAAGCATTGTACAAGAAAAAGTTGAATTACCATCTTTTACCTCCAACAAAAAATTTATAAAATGGTTGCTTAAGATACGAAGTAACCCAAATTTTCATCCTATAAAGGAGTTGTTGTACAATAATAACCCATGTAATAAATAAATAAATATATATATGTGTGTGTGTGTGTGTGTGTGTGTGTGTGTCTTACAAAAAAAAAAGCATAACATGGATAAGCACAACCCACTTTCTCCAACATGATGGGTTAATGGGTCTTGGATTTAGAATTTTGCTACATGATTTTTGGACTATCATTGGAGAAAGAACCAAGTAGGTAGATGGTAAGGTTGGGGAATCATTAGATCGGTTTGGATTGGATTGGATTTCACCAACCAATCCAAAAACCGATCCGATCCAATCCAATTAAATTTTGCGATTTTTTTACGGTTTTTGATTTTTCAATTTTCGGTTAATTTTTGGTTTTTCAGTTCGGTCACCGCGGTTTGAATCGATTTGTATCGGTTGATGAACACCCCTAAATCTTTCAAGACTTCGGGCTTTTAAGGCCTTACAATTTTTCACTCCAAATTTTCTTAGGAATTTGGTGACCTCTCAAGTATAAAGGGTTCACTCCCCTAACTATTCAAGAAATCAAATGGAAGTGTTTAACAAAGGCTAAGTACTCTCAAAGTACAGATTATACAAGTTGAAGAACTACGTGTGTTGATACTTTCACAAGAATGAAGCTCAAAGAGTATTTATGATCAAGATAAATGAGAATAAGCAAATAATATGATTTAAATGAAGAATAATGATCAGGAAGAAGTGTCTGATCGATGGAACTGTGATTCCTATTTGTAGAGGCCCCCATGAGTGTTTATTCAGCCATTTTGGCAAACTAGCCATTTTATGGCCATTATTTTTGTCTTCTGCATAGTGGGTAATCGATTACCATGAAGGGTAATCCATTACCATTGCTGGGAGAATCGATTACAATGAAGGGTAATCGATTACCAACCTGTTAAAAGGCTAGATTTCGTCCCAAAATGGTTTTCTCATGATCTAAATCAATTTCTAATATTTTTAATCATTTGATAAATATTTAAAAGTAGATTTTCATGCTAGGAATGAATTTAAATGTCAAATGATGATTTAATGCATGTGTTTGAAAAATGCTTTGAGCTTTGTTCACGCAAGAAATCAATTTCCCTTTCAAATAATTTTAAGTCCTAAAATATATTACTTTGAGGGTGCTTGGACTTAGAGTCTTGTCTTGAAGCTTGAGTCTTGATCTTCTTTTTTGCTCATTGTCTTGATGGACTTGGTAGATGTTGATTGATTCTTTAAGCTTCCTTTTTATTGTTGCACTTTGAAGCTTTCTTTCCATACTTGTTTGTTATCATCAAAATTCTTGAACTTTTATATTATTTTCATTGAGTGCATTGGTTCCACAATAAACTCTTTCACTTCTCATTTCTTGTCCAGTGTGGGACTTCTACCTACACACCCTTTTCAACTTCTCTCTTTCTCTTCTTCCTCAACCTACTTCTTAATTATAACCTACAGGATTTAGACACAAAATCAAACAATTCCCCACATGGATAAGAAGTCAATTCACCGTGACCAAATGCAAATGAGCATGAATGCAAAGTGTGATTCCTCGACGAGAAACAATTGCATCGAGATAGGTGGGGGGTCATCTTTGAACCTTCTCTAGTGAAACCTATCGGGTGTACTTGGTCAATCTATGGTCATGATGACTTGAACCGTCAGCCTTTTGTGTACACCAAGATAACAAGAGTCACACAATTGCTTCCCTAACATTGTTTGTCCTCATTGTTGTGCCCATTTTGGACTTGAACACCTACTTGGTTCTGTGAGTGTTATAGAGAATCGGCTTTTATAAATTCTCATAGAAGCGGCCCTCACTTCACAATCACATAGGTGATTCCTTGTGATATAACTCAACATACATCATCTAAATACATCATATTAAGAAACCATTAAAAGTCTAAATGCTTACCCTCATATATATATAGTCATGTCATAGAAATGAATATGAGTTTAGAAACTCCATAGTGTTAGCAGTTGATAATGACTTAGTTGTCTCTTTGAACCTAGTTCATGGGATCTCCATTCATCAAGGTAGAGTTACCGCAATGATCAATCACACAAATTAATGTTCTAATTGCACAGTAAACAATAAACATTATATAATACAGAAATATAAAATATAATAAACACATATTCAAAGCACCAAATTGTCTTAAGATTTTTATTTGATAGACAACGGAGAAATAATCGAGAGATTTGAATTCGTGTGTCAAGAAGATATTGTAATTAATCATACAAGCAAAGTGCAAAAAAAATAAAGAATAAACTCACAGGATATAAGAAACAGATGTCAGTATGTAAAAAAAAATCTGAGCTCGACGTATGTTGTCTCCTTAAGATAATTTGTCCCTTCTAACGGTGCCAAAGAATGCGGACAATCGTCTCCCGGGAAAGAATGGATTTTGTCTCCAAAATATGATAACACTATTAATCTAGAGCCCCAACGAACACAACCAAATGATTGGGGAATCACACTTTCTAACTATGGCAGAATGCGGTACCTATGGATCCATGGTGCACGCATGCATGGACACGACGTAAAAAAATTTGATTAGTTTTTTCTGATTGTGTAACATGAATATATAGACATCGATAGGACACGATGAACCGCCATTGGCGAACCATTACAATCAGTGACCAATTCGGTTCAAAAATAACCTAACGTACGACTTCGATTTAAAAAATAAAAAGAAAAAAGAACTGGTTCGATTCAACAGGTACCACATAAAATAATTTAATAAAAATAGGAGCATCTACTATTGAGAAACCATGCCAGACTCAGAGTTGTCAAATTGAACAACATCTTTTGTTGCCAACGCGTGAAATCAATTCCATTGAATTTTTCAGGCTTCTCAGTAGGAGTCGAAACAGAAGCAGTAGCGTTAACCAAACTTGTACTTGCCGAAGTCATTTCTGTTACACAAACAGAAACTCCGATCAACCACACAAATTAATGTTTTAATTGCACAGTAAATAATATATAATACAGAAATATAAAATATACTAAACAAAGATTCAAACCACCAAATTGTCTTAAGATTATTGTTTGATAGACAATGAGGAAATAACTGAGAGATTTGAATTCGTGTGTCAAGAAGATATTGTAATTAATCATACAAGCAAAGTGCAAAAAAAATAAAGAATAAACTCACAGGATATAAGAAACAGATGTCAGTATGTAAAAAAAAAAAATCTGAGCTCGATGTATGTTGTCTCCTTAAGATAATTTGTATCTTCTAACGGTGCCAAAGAATGCGGACAATCGTCTCCCGGGAAAGAATGGATTTTGTCTCCAGAATATGATAACACTATCAATCTAGAGCCCCAACGAACACAACCAAATGATTGAGGAATCACACTTTCTAACTATGGCAGAATGTGGTACCTATGGTTGCACATAGACACGATATAAAAAATTTTGATTAGTTTTTTCTAATGGTGTAACATGAATATATAGACACCGATAGACACGATAAATCACGTAGGTGAACCATTACTACTGGTGACCTGTTCTGTTCAAAAATAACCGAATACACCACTTAGGTTCAAAAAATGAAAAAGGAAGAAAGAACCAATTTTGTTCAACAGGTACCATATAAAAAATAATTTAATAAAAATAGGAGCATCTTCTGTTGAGAAACCATTCCAGACTCAGGGTTGTCAAATAGAACAACATCTTCTATTGTCAACGCCTAAAATCATTTCCATTGAATGATTCAGGCTTCTCAACATGAGTCGAAACAAAAGCAGTAGGGTTAACCAAATTCAAACATGTGTTCAGCATATTTTAGGCCAGACTTGGCCTATTACAAATAGTAAAACAAAATAGGCCTAGACTTTTAAAAAAATCTATTTAGAAAATAGGTCATAGGCTCTTTTGTATATGTCGGGCCTATAAGCCTACAGGTCGGTGGCCTATATCATATTATTTATTTTAAATAAAATAAATAAAATTATTATTTTAATAATTTTGAATAATAAAGTAATATTATTTTAGTTATTATTTTAATTATTGAATGTTTAATAGACTTAAACAGGCTAACAGGTCTAGGCAAATGCTTTTATTTTTTAAATGTAGGTCAGGTCAGACTTGTAATTTGGGGCCTACATAGGCTAATAGGCCAAACCAGATCTAATATTTTTTACACATACCTAATCTATTTAAGTCAAAGCCTAGCCCAACCAAACCTATTTACACCCCTAGTAACAACCTATTTTAATATTTTTTCATTCTCTTCTTTTATCACCATTGGTCAATCTTTACGTGGTTATGATTGTCCATATGACATTATCATGTCTTTTTCAACATGAGACAATCCACTCTTATATCTTACACATATAAAAATATGTAAAACTTATGTAAAATCATATAATGATAAAAAAGAATATATAAATTTTACATATTTTTACATGTGTAAAAAATTATATCCTCCTGTATAAAAGATATTAAACTCTTATATAATATAGGTTCTCAATATTTACGAATGAAGACAGTGAAAGTGAGACAAAGGGTCCCACTGTTCCCTTTTATTGAGCAATCAAACGTGTTTTGGTTGGCTGAATTTAACGGTGAGTGACCGACAACTTGTTCATCACATCACATGATTTTTGTACTGTCCACTCCAAATCAAGGTACAGTCCGTACTGTGCCGTAATACCTTCCTCGAAACATTTTAGGCACACTTCCCTTCTGTCTATCTGCCAATTTAAAAAATAAATTTATGTTTCCAATGAATTAATTTAAAACTTTTTAACTATCTAAATAAAGATATTGAATATTCCTTTTGTATTCCAAATATTATAAGTTTCCTTTTAATATTTAATGGTTAAATTTATTAAAATTAGTTCAGAAGAATCTATTACAAATTATAATATTATTTTGTCTCACCGAGTTATAACTCTCTATCTGATTTGATAGATGGATTGCCTTTCTTCTCAAGATCGATTCCGACCTGAGTTGTGGTGAAGGTATAAGTTAATTGGGTTAGATTCAAATTTAATAACGAGAGTCTTAATTTTTGGTTGGCATTAGGTCTCATTTCACATTAATCAACCTAATTTGATATCATATATATATAAATATATATATATATATATGAGAAAAATTATATTTATAAACTTTTTTTCTTTCAAACTATATTAAGTATGACTGGTCAGAATTTAATCAAGAATGAATGACCGGTCAGATACAGTATAATTTGTAAACAAAAAATTTGTAAATATAACATTTACATATATAAATATATATGAATTAATATTATATTTAGAATTAATGATAAATTATACTATTTTAAAATTAAGTTAATAATTTTTTAGTAACATGATAATATTTTATATTGATATAATTTTCTTGGATTCAATTAGGTAAAAGACCTTTGCAATATTAAAAGTTGGAACTTTAAGCCTGCGAAAAATCACTTATAGGGAAAGGCAAGCCCAGTTCTCTAAACGGGGATTAGTCTCTCACCTAAAAGTGTAATAATATCTCTAAGATCGTATAATTTTCTTCAAAATATAAAACTATAAAACATGTCTTCATTTTTATATGATTGAATAATATAATTCAAGATGATATTACATTATCATCGTACTAAATTTCATGTATCTGATTGTAACAATTAGGTAGCCAGTGCTGACATTATATGAGCTTTATGTAGTGTCGAAATATTGTTGCTTAAAAATACAAAAAATATCTCCTTCTAAGTTTCTTATTTAAAATTTTTTACGACTTACTTGTATAATTGTGAGAGAAACTTTATTACGAAAAAGGCATTTGAATGCTTAAGTAAATTTTTTTTAAAATATACAAGGGATAAATCATTTTTATGCTATAAAAAGGATTAATCTTTCAAGCGGAGTCAAATTATATACTTAACACGCGAAAGTACGTCAAGCAAAGTAGTAGAACGCCAACAGATACGAAGCCAGTAAAACTACTTAGCCCGTATTAAAAGAATGGGAAATTATACTCTTATGCTATATAAGAGTCCTATCTCATTTTATACTCACATAAAAAGACGTGCCTCTTTTTTTTTTCTTTTTTGTTTTTTTAAAAATTGATGGGTCCCACTTAATTTATCTCACAACATGAGATAGCTTCTCTCATACAACATGAGAGAAGTAAAACCCTAAAAGAATTTAGTTGGTATCAAATATTATATTCTATCCGTTTTATGTACTACAGTCTAACTATGGATATTTATTTGTGGGAAAATAGGCTCTCTTACTATATAGGAGAGATCGTTCTTCTGCCACACTCACATCAATACAGGAGATCCCACCATCTTTAAATAAATTAACAAAAAATAAACTTAAAAAAAAAAAAAAATCTTGTGAAGATAGCTAGAGATGATTTTTTTCAATAACATGAGAAAATCATCTCCCTTTATTTATAGGGGTTTTAGTTTGTCTTTTAATATGACAAGAAAAAATTTCATACACATAACATTTTGTGGGACCTGCACTTTTTAAAGCAACAAAAGAAAAATTAAGGCACGCAAAACGAATCTCTATAACATTACATGATCATTTTTTCTACAACATAACTCTCATAAAACCCTTATTTATATCGACTAATTTTTTAAATCCAACCAGTATAGTGGTTGGAGCCAACATGGCTCCGATAAAAGAAAAAATGAAAAGTAGAGAGAGCATCGTCTGTATTCCACTATTCCATTATGGTAATCTCCAATTACATTTCATTGGGCGGATCAGTTGACTCGGATATATATAGATATATAAAAATATATATAATATGAACATATAAATTCAATTATATTCTCCATATTTAAAATAAATTAAACAAGGTTCATTAAATAAACTCAAAAACATGAAGTATAAATAAATAAAAATACATGTTATATTACTATGTCAATTTAAATTCTAACTCAGAATCACCATAAACATACCTCTCAATGACATTGAACTTATATTTTTTAAATTCAACTACATTAAATGACATAGTTATATTCTCTTAATTTATTATTCCGCAAATTACTTCAGTATTATAAACTGAAATTTAATGTCATTATACTAGCAAATAAAATTACACAAAGTTTTTAAAATGGGTTATACATTTTTTTCTGACAAAATGAAACAATTTTAATTTTTTTGGTTTTTTTTATTAAAAAAAATGCATGACCTAGCCGGGTCACCGAGTTTGGCTGGTTTTGATTGAATTTGACCGGATCGATATAACATATTCAATACTTAATTCGAACCGATCCAGTAACCGATTTACCGAATTTTGAGTCAATCCGACTGAATCAGACCGAATATTATAACAGTGCCAAAACCAAAACCAATTTGTATGCACTGAATAGAGATAGAGGCCTACCTCTCTCCCTTATCTCTAATAAATGGGGGCCTGGTTCAACTCATTTCTGCGTTCAGCAATTAATACTAAGCTATCTCTACCACATGGTGAGCCTGGCTCCCACACATCTGCAAACTCAGATGCCATAAATAAACCTGCAATTAAATAATGGATCCTATGATTTTTTCTTTTTCCTTTTTAGATGCAATGCCACGAGTCAGTTTTTCTTTTCTTCTTTTTTCAGTCACCCAATATGTATCAATCAAAGAGGAAGATATATTTTTTTTTTTATAAATTTATAAATTATATTATATTTTACCGGTCAAACTTCATTCAAGAATATCTTATCAGTAAAATATAATATAATTTATAAGATTTTATAAATAAAAAATTTATAAATATAATTTTTCCCTCAATCAAATAAGAATTGTTTTAGGAGTCACCTCATATATATTAATCAAGTAAATGGTTAGATATAAATATGATCAATGATTAAAATTGATAATATAACTTATATCAATATAAAATTATGACTAACAAGTCTTTACATTCAATTTTAACTATTGATCTGACTTGCATCTAATGATTTTAATTTATTAATCTCATGATTCATTCGATGCAAATGAAATCAAACACTAAGATTAAAAATATAATTTATACTCATTTAAGATGATCTCCTTTCCCTCCCACATCTCTCTTTCTCTCTCTCTCTCTATATATAAGATTATTTTTGTTAAATTATAATTATAAAGGAAAAATGTTCTTACTTTTGCTATGTAAATTTCTTTTCTTTGTTGTTATATTCGCATAAAAGTGGTATGTTTTATTGTAAAAAAAAAAAGAAGAAAAAATATTGAGATTCGCTAATTTTTATGTGAATGGTAATTCAGAGATTTGGAAAAAGGTTTGGAGATGGGAAGGTCATCAAGTGGTTAGATTGTTCTTGTGAAAAGTCCTTCATAACAGATTGTCAACTAAAGATAGATTGAGTTCATTTGACTTAGGCCAATCTTATTGTCCAATTTGTTTAGTTGAAGCCTAAACCTCTCTGCATTTGCTTAGGGACTGTGTGAAAATGAAGATGCTTTGGACTGAATTAGTTCCACTCAGATTTGGTAATTATTTTTTTACTGATGATCTTCATGTTTGGCTGGAAAAAATTGTATCTTGTATGGACAAGTTTGCAAACAATATCCCTTGGTGTATTGTGTTTGGAACTACCTGCTGGTTGGCTTGGAGATGGAGGAATGATTTAGTCTTTGGCAATTCTGTTTCTTCCCATTTTTATAAGAAGAACACGGTTATTAGTACAGCTGAAGAATACAATTTGGCTTTTCAATTTGCCTCCTGTCATCAATTAGTCAAAGTCAAAGCTGAAATTTTCATTAGCTGGAAACCACCAGAAGAGAATTGGATTAAATTAAATACTGATGGAGCTGCTAGAAGATCTCAAGGTTTAGCAACCTGTGGTGGAATTGCTAGAAATCAAGAGGGTCACTGGCTTAAAGGTTTCTCATACAGGATTGGAAATTGCAATGCTCTAAATGTCGAACTGTGGGGCATGCTTAAAGGTTTGGAGATGGCTTGGGAGGAAGGCTGGAAAAATTTAATTGTTGAATCTGATTCAACATCTGCAATCACCATTCTTTCTAGAAAGGGTGTTGCAGCCCGTGAGTCCCACTTGGTGGTTCGAATACGGGCTTGGTTTCAAAAAGATTGGAGAATTTAGCTTGTCCATGCTTACAGAGAAGGAAATTATGTTGCTGGCTGGCTAATTATCCTCTGGACAATCCTACTGCTCCTAATATGTCTAGTTTTTGTTTTCCCCCTTTTCAGATTCAGTCTGTTTTTATTGCTGATTTAGCTTCTGTTTGTAGAGCTCGAACTGTTGAGGAATCTAAGTGTGAATGATTGAGTGAAAAAAGGTCCCACATTGGTTAAGAATGGACTAAGTGAGCACCATATAAGTAGAAGGACCTATGCACCTAATGCCTTAAGGTTTTGGGTTCAGACATGGTGTCAGATCCACTTGCTACGGTTGATGTGGCCTTAGCTCATTGGTGGTGGTCCCCCGCCACGGGCTTCCCCCTGGATCCGCCTGACATTGGTATCAGACCTAATGGTGGATTCACCTGTGGTGATCCGAGTATGTCTTGATGGATAGCCAAGCCTTGATGAGGAACCCCATGAATACTCGAAGAAAGAATGTGGGCCTTGGATTCACACTTGAGGGGGAGATAACGAGGAATCCAAGTGTGAATGATTGAGTGAAAAAAGGTCCCACATTGGTTAAGAATGGACTAAGTGAGCACCATATAAGTGGAAGGACCCATGCACCTAATGAGTGATTGTTTTGTAGTTTCTTTGCTGGGTTTCTCCTCAGCATACCAAAAAAAAAAAAAAAAATTAAGATTACCAACAAAAAAAAAAAAGCAAAAATATTAAACCCAAATTTTAAAAGCATAAAAAAATCCGTATTTTATTTTTAAAATATTGTAAATGATAAACTGATAGATGTATTTTTTATTTTTTTGTCGGCATTCACAAACTTAATAGAAAATTTATAGGACTGGGTATTACATTTATCATTATCAATCAACAGAATAATCGACAATTTTTATCAGTAGATTTTGGCTTTCCAAATGTGATTCATTTATCTTTAAAAGATTATGACAACAATGTTGTGTATCTTTTCCCATCGATTTTTTTTTCAGTGTTATTATGAATTTATGATTGTTGTACCTTCTCTTAAATACTTTGCATAATTGAATTCTTGAGGGTGAAGTTAATTTCATAACTCAACTTATTTATGCCTCAAAGTTATTCCTCGTGGATTCTCCAGTAGTCTTACTTTTATAGAAACAAATGTTGCTTATACATCATCACTTTCATCATATTATTTTTATATTAACTTTGTATACTAAAATAAGAAAAATATATTATTTAATATGCAATACTTTTTTATTTTCTCTCGAGTAGGTGTAAGCAATGTTGTTAAAACCAGAAAAGGATTAAAAAATCGTAAAACGTAAAATCGTAATGTAAAAAAATTATAAAAACGTAAAAACGTTTGGAATATTGGTAAAATCTTTTTGATGAAAAAAAATCGTAAAAACATAAAATCGTAGTGATAAATCGAGATTTTAACAACTATGAGTGTAAGAAAAAGACGTAAAAAAGTACTAGGTAATAGTAATTTCTCTTATGGCAATACTTTCCGCAGCACCTTTGTTTTTCTTTTCTCCATAATTGCTAATAAAAGAAATAAAATATGTTTATCCTATTTCACGAAATAATTTTATCTTATATAATACATAAAAGTCGATAGAACTCATTTTTTTTTCTCGCTTTCTCTTTTGTAGTGAATCCTATCCGTTTTTTGTGTTAAATTATCTCATAAAACGCATAAAAGAAACGTGGAATCGTGGAGCTAACTTTCTCGCATACGATATACTTTCCATGCACAAAGGAATCGTTCTGCAGAAAAGTCATTTGAGTAGGGAGAGAATCTCCACCAAAAAGAAAAAGCTTTGCTTTCCACAAGTGGAATCGTGTGTGGACGGGACGCCTTTCACTTTCAACTAGATCCTTATCATACTTCAGTTTTGCTTTATCACTTATTAAATAGTATGATATGATTTGAGGGATAATCTCCACCTTTATTCCAACTACAAAGAAAAAAAGAGGAAAAGATATAGCATCTTAAAAGTTAAAAAGATTGATTTCCCATATCACACAACTATAAGAAAGGGGGGGGGGGGGGGGGGGGGGGGTGGATATAGCAACGGTGGTTTGTCTTTGTATTTGCATTTTTCCACCACCAAATTGTTAGAAAAATATAATACAAATCATTAATCTCACATTCACTTAATAATATAAGTTTTTGGATTTAAATGATTTTCGACATAGTATAATAATTTTGTGATAATTCTCCAAAAAAATTATTATATATTTTGTGATTAAGTGATCATGAGTTTAATTTTAATTCTATTAATAAATAATTAAATATTATAAAATTTCATTGTACAAGTATGTGGGCATGTGTATTATTTATTTTTCATTTAACATAGCGCAAGGAATAAACTAGGAAATTAAAGAGAAATAATGATATATAAACGGGCTAATGAAATAGTATATATTCACCATCCCTGTCAGATATTATGACCTAGTCTATTTCTTGTCGTTAAATAAACTTTTCAGGAATTAATTGTCTTTGTGGTTAACATGCATATCTTATCTTATCTGTTATTTTTCTGGGTGTGTGGCTTTGTTTTCTTCTGCATATATTGAATCTACAAATACATACGGCAATAACGGTACATGAGAATATTAAAAATAAAATATATTGCGACTTAAAGGCTAAGAAAAAGAAAAAGAAAAAGGGAAGAACTTAACAGTAAAATAACAGAAGTGAAAGGGACGAGTGAGCATGTGACATGAGAATTGCTTTCAGAATATTATTGGCATTTTATGGCCAGTGGTCCAGGCAGGGAATCAAACCAAATTTAGTTAAATTTCTTGAGACTGAGACTGAGCAATGCCAATAAATTATACATCCTGGCTACCTAAACCTTCACTGCTAGTAACATGTAAGGATAGTACACCTGTAAATTATATAAGAATGGAAACAAAGCACCAATAAACTTCCGAAAATTAGGTTTATTTTTCCAAAAAAATCATGTGAGCTGTATTTTATGAGAAAAATATTTCTGCTTTTACTACAGAATTTTTTTTATCACATTCATATAAAAGTTAGTGAGTTCAATTGTAAAGAGAAAAAGAGAAAAAATTAGTAAGATTCATTCACTTTTATATGAGTGTGGCAAAAAATTTTTTTGCAACAAAACTAAAAATATTAAACCCATATTTTATTTTATTCTGCTAAAATAATGAGTTAAATTACAGTACCCACGTATTTTAACAATTTTATGTATAATTAAAGGGTTCGCTTTTTCTGTAGTTACTACAGATAAATTGTCTGCAGTAAACCCAATACGACGTCGTTTTGGGGAGGAAATTATGGTATTTTTATAATTTTAATTTATTTCAGGGTTATTATAGTCTTTATAATTATAATTTTTTAATCTTTCAATTTCAAAACGACGTCGTTTTGAAAGTAAATGCAGATAACTTATCTGCAGTAACTGCATAAATATTTTTCTTGATAATTAAATTAATAATCCATTTTCAGCAATTAGTTAGTTTACGATGAATTAAAAGTACAACTAGAAGATAGAAATAAATTTAATTATGTTAAAAAAAATTATTATAACATGTATCTGTAATAGTAGCGCTAAATTCAAATTGCATATAACGGAAGCTAGTTCAGTTTTTTCTTGTTGAAGATTGTTTCATTATTATCTAGAGATAAATTATTTTATCTATTTTTTTCATACTTACTTTACCTACTATTCTCTAACATCATTAGATCAGAATTTCAACTAACCTTTATCATTTTTCTCTTCTCTCGAGATAAGGTAAGCATGAATAAAGATAGGTAGAATAACACATCTCATTTATTTAAGGGTTATATTTATCTCATTTTACATAAGATAAACAATTTTCTTACACACTCAAAAGAGGAGTGAGTCTCACCACTCTTTTTTTCTCTTTCCTCTTACCTGTGGGTTCCACTTATTATTTTATTTCTACAATATAAGATAACTTCTTTCCTACTGCATAAGAAAAGTATTTCCCTTTATTTAATATGATTTGGTAGACCATCGGACGGAAAGACGGGCCCAAATCCATTTACCTCGACCTATATCAGAAAAGGCCCAAGAAGTGAACTATCAAGTATCATAGCAAAATTGATTAAACCACGGACCTGAGACAAAAATACAGTAAAAACTCGAACCTTGTTAAATTATTCAGCCGAAAGTATAGCACTATAGCAGAAGAAATATAAAAATTAATCTCCCACATATATGATGGTTAGTCGCAACTAATATAAATTATGATATTGAATAAATTTTATTTCTAATATTAGATATTTAAATTTTAGAGGTGTTACTCAAACAGACCTAATTATTATCCCTAACTTAAAATTATGTAAATAATTGTTTACAGGAAAAAGGAAAAAAAAAATATGTATACCCCTATATTTTGTGCTTATTACGTAAATGAAAAAAATATTTATCCTTTTAAGTGATGGTTATTTTAATTAAAATTTGTATTTTTTACTTAAAATATAAATTAAAAAAAACTCTCATTTCTATCCTTATGATTTTCATTGTGTATATCTTTTTTCACTTCAATTGACACAATTTTATATCATTTAAAAGGACAAATATCAATCTCTATGTAAATTACTTATTTGGTCATCAAAACATACCCATAAAATCTAGCCGGCACAAAAAATAATCTTCGTATTGATAAGAATGTCACTCCAGGTAATTTAAAAAGGGAAAAATGTTTCTGCAGTTAATGCAGATAAGTTATCTGCATTTATTCTCAAAACAATGTCGTTTTGGTATTGAAATCTCAAAAAATTATAAATATAAAGACTATTATAACCCTAAAATAAATTAAAATTACAAAAACATCATGGTTTTCGCCCCAAAACGACGTCATATTGGACTTACTGCAGATAACTTATTTGCAGTAACTGCAAAAAAAAAAGCAAACCCTTTAAAAAACCTATCGAGATTAATAGTTTTGTCAACTTAACTATTAGTTTATGGGTTCGCTTTTTCTGCAGTTACTGCAGATAAGTTATCTGCAGTTACTGCAGATAAGTTATCTCCAGTTAGCCCAATACGACGTCATTTTGGGCAAAAATCATGGTGTTTTTGTAATTTTAATTTATTTCAGGGTTATAATAGTCTTTATATTTATAATTTTTTAAGATTTCAATACGAAAACTACGTCGTTTTGAAAATAAATGCAGGTAACTTATCTGCTTTAACTGCAGAAACATTTTTTCCTTAGTTTATACAAGGTTCATGATCAAATGTTAGTCATATCCTTATTTTTCCATTTAAAATGACAAAATGCATTCATGTGGAGTGTCAGGTTAAGTCCGGCTTTGACTTTGATAGTCTAAGCTTATATAAAATATTTAGAGCCTATATTGGCCTATTAGCTTATTAAATGCTTAATTTATAGTTCTAGCCTGACTTATTATATAAAACTAAAAAGCCTAACACGGTATGTAAGGCCTACCAAGTTACAAACTAAAGTTTATAGACACAAATCAAATTGAAATATAAAAGATACTATACAAAAAAAAATAAAAATATAAAAGATAAAATTTCTTATTCACAAAGATCACATGAAATAATATTTTCATTATAACACATGAAATAATATTCATAAAGATCACATGTAAATATTCATGAAAATCACATGAAAATTTTCATAAAGATAACATGAAAATTTCATATATGTATATATACATATAATTCGCACTTTCTTTACAAATTTAATTTAATATTATATTTTAAATTTTAAATAAATATTTATTATTTGTTAAAATAACATCAATCCTATTACTTTGAAAATTAATGTTACAAATCATGATCATATGTTTTTAAATGAACAACATACATCATAAATATATTATATTATTAAAAAAATTAAAAGACTGACCTACAAGCTTCTAGACCAGGCTTTTTAAAGTTGGTTTATGTTCTAATTTTTAAATGAACTTTTTTAAAAGCCTAAACCTGCTTTATTTACTGCCCTAGCCATAAATATACATCACGAAATGGATGTTTATACATCACATTTTTTATAGCAGAATATATAAGGCCATAATAACAACATAGATCATGATCCCATGTTGTGCTTTAAATTTTAAAAAAACTGCATAACGAAAAAGTAACCTCCATAGAATAAACAACCAATATATACAATTTTAATGGTATAAACACATTACTCATTCTGGTCCTATGAAGACTACAGTAGTAATCAATATAATATTCTGCCATGAATATACATCACGAACTGGATGTTTATACATCACATTTTTTATAGCAGAATATACAAGGCCACAATAACAACATAGACCATGATTTCATGTTGTACTTTAAATTTTAAAAAAATTGCATAACCAAAAAGTAACCTCCATAAAATAAACAATCAATATATACACTTTTCATGGTATAAACACATTACTCATTCTGGTCCTATGAAGACTACAGTAATCTTTGAGTTTAATTAAAAGGCAAAACAAGCTGAAGCAGAACGATGAAAACTCAGTAGTATTTCCCTATATGTTTGAATAAGATAGAATTTTCCACTCATTTCCAAAAAGTCATTTTTGTTTCCTACCCTGAAAAAAAGTCCAAATTTTAAATATGGCTCACTGTATGTTAGCCCATAATACTCAATTTCACCAGAGTATGCCTGTTATTCACATGCATCCACTGCATGCACATGATATATCTACAATGTGCATTCACCAGTGACGCCAGACACAAAGCCCCAAACTCAAATATTTATGAGCTTCCACCTAAAACTCTCCTCAGATCAGATTTCTGTTCTGGAGTTAACCTTGAAGGATACTTAACATCAAGCTTGATTCTCAAATTCCCCTTCCTCCCAGGCTCTTTTGATATGGGCATTCCTTCATTAGGGACAACAACCTCAGCACCAGGTTTGACTATATCTGTCAATGGGATCACGAGACTCCTTCCATCCAAGGTGGTGAGGTCCAAGGTTTTACCTGTAAGCGCATCCAGAAGAGTTATCTCCTGGTTGATCACCAAATCACTACCATCCCTTCTATAAAGAGCATGTGGTTTCTCATCTATCACAAAAATAAGATCTGCTGGGATCACGCCAGGCTGCTGGTTACCCTTTTCTGGGAAGGTAATCTTTGTTCCTTTCTTCCAGCCAGGTTTAATCTCAATAGTCAAAATCTCCTCCACATTCCGACATTTCCTGAAACGGAATTGCATGTGTCAAACATTGTAAAATGACATCCATATACATTTCTTTAGATGAAAAAAAATCAAGGCAGAATTTTTTCTAAAAAAGGTGATCATGCCTATAGTATAATAAGGAAGTTCTTTCCCTGTTTTTTCAATGTAACAGAGTAGTTAAATTTACTATCACAATAAAATTTTCAAGATATTCTTTTGAACTTTTCATCTTTGGATTTTAGAAGACCTCCATGTATAAAGTATAAACCGATAAATCGGGATAAGAGAGGCTCCTACTCTACAAAAACAATAATAGGTTAATCAATCAAATTACTATATACTACCATAAAATTTTGTAAGAGAAAAAAAGGAAAGAAAACAGGCTTAATTACACTTTTGGTCCCTTTAGTTTCATGGAAGTTTGATTTTGATCCCCAAGTTTCAATTGCAACAATCGACCCCATAATTCCAAATTGATGCAATCAAGCTTCGTACTTAATAATATTGGTTACTCTTTTTTCTTGGTCAAGAAGGGCTTACTTTAAATATAAAGTAGAGCCCAAAAGGTGTCAGGTAAAGTTAGCATGTATAGTATTTTAACTTTCCAGAGTATATAATACTTAAGTAGTCGATTTGTCATAAACCGGAAAAGAAATAGTTGATTTGTCTTTTATTTGAATTTTCTGCTCAAACTTGAAAATTTATATGCGTATACATATTTTTTATGCACCTATAATTAGCATAAATTCGTGTGTGCGTCAGTGCGTGCGTTATATCTTATATTTTTTCAAAATTTTCCAAGATTCATGCAGTACTGAACATGATACACATAACAGTATCATGCTACCTTGACTTGCGTCCAAAAAGTGGCGCAATGCACAAGAACCCCATTTCGGTGGAGTTAAGGGAGGGTTGCCAGTATGCAACCGTACACTTGAGAGCAGATAGATAAGCTAGAACTCACGATGAACAGGTTACAAGGCAAACAACCTTATAATTGGGCCAAGGTAAACAACCATGCATGGTTTAACATTGAATGGACAAAGAATATGATATGCAGATTAGTTTCATATAACAATCTATATGATTATCTGCCTCCTCCACCTCCTTTCAAGTTTCCCAATCCCTTAATTAAACACCAATGTAAATACACCAAAATAGATTTAATTTGCAAGCTTACTTACTATGAAAAAGCCTTCGTCTGTCAAGCAAACCAAGTTAAATTTCAGGATGACAAATAAAGACACAGAACTGTCTCAAGTCATCTAAAAAATGTAAGAACATCTAGCAGATGTAGACTTCAATTTAACCACTTCATGTTTATTGAAACAGATATGCTTTAGTTTAATTTTTATTTTATATTCTTGCTCCCATATTTTAAGGGCAAAGTAGAAACCTCTTAGCTTGCCATGGTGGACCTAAGACTTCTCTTTCTTCTCCATATATAGTCATAGAAAAAAAGAAAAAAAAAAGTTATAAACTAAATACAAACTTAGGGGGTGTTTGGTTCGATTTGTTTTCATTTTCAATTCACATGTTTTCATTAATAATTAAAAAAATGCCACGTGTCTTCAGTATGCTTCTTGTTTTCAAAAATTTGGGAATGAAATGGTGAAAACAACATTTTCTTATTTTCACCATTTCCTTCACAAAATTTTGAAAACTAAAAACATAATGAATACAAGGTGGCATTTTTGTAATTATAAATTACATCAACTTAAAGCGAAAACAGAAAACAAAGCATACACCCCTCCTAATTGTTTTACTTTCACTATTTAGCATTCATCATACTACCTTTAATTGACAAAAGAAAGCTCAATATGTTATCCCAGAGTTAGCATATTTCATCTAGATAAATTCTGAAGAAAACGACCAGGTAAACGTTTGTTTCAGAAAACCATTTAGGCTACCAAAATTTAAACATTCTGAAAATGAACTTACACTATTTCAACTGTGCTTATGTTCTACAGATAGAATAACATAATTTCTCTAGGAAAAATACAAGAAAGCTCAGTGAAATGAATTTATAAATCCTTAACACTTCTAAAAATTAGAAGTAATAACCTACATAGAATCACGCAAGAATAAAAAAGAATCAGCTGCTTAGCAAATCCCGGATCAAAGTCCATTCACCCTTAAAAATGGTGCACAAATTCGATATATCCCGCAGAAAATGCCAATCAGATTCTCAAGCATCAGAAGAGACCAAAAATCATAATTGATAGCAGATTTGAAATTTATCACACTCAAGTATGTTTAGAGATAATCCTCAAAGCACATGAACTAGATATATAAACCATTATAAATTGTCTTTCAAAAGATAGGCAAAGCCAGGGCTGTGTCTATTACAAATGGAAGGTGATGAAATTGTTTTTGAAATCTAAGTGGGGAAGCCTAAAGTTCCTCATATAAGCAAATACCGACAGCAATTTGTTCAAATCAAAATCTCAGTCAATGCATTAACAAAATTCTAAGGTGGTACTGATAGTCTTAACATGAATACTCACTCTATCAAATAGGTCCAGCTCAAGCAAGTGCAAAGGGGGCACGACCCTCATTACCAACCTCTCACTGACAAATGTAAAGGGCACATCCTACTCCATTCCCTTTCACAATAATTTATCACGTCCATATGGCACAATCATAACAAATGAACACAGGGATAAGGTATACTT
This sequence comes from Gastrolobium bilobum, assembly GCF_033153095.1. Lineage (NCBI taxonomy): Eukaryota > Viridiplantae > Streptophyta > Magnoliopsida > Fabales > Fabaceae > Gastrolobium > Gastrolobium bilobum. Next base: position 213,816 of record NW_026898407.1, read on the forward strand.
AACAGTTAACACTTATGAATTGCATCCTTTCATATGTAAATTAGAAACAGATTAAGAGGAATGGCTCATGAAATATTTCTGCTCGCTAGAAAAATTAGCTCTCCTAAGGTAGATGGTGGCGTATAAATAATAGATTCATTATGGCATTCATATTTTTTATATACATATCTCATTTATTTTGAATGATTTAATGACTTACAAAACCCACTCTTAAATTTCATGTTCATTGGTTAACCATGATTTGATGAAGCCACAAAGTCCACTTCAGACCTTAGTTAAAAGGTAGATCAAATACTCTGCAATATCTTTACACTCAAATATAGGATAAATGACCCAAGCATAGAAAGTTGATAGACATGAGAGAAAAAGTGAATGTTATCAGAGAGCAAAAGACAAAGAAAAAAAATCCATGAGGTCATATTACCTACCAAATCAAGTAATTGGACTTCAAGAACAATCAACCATTAAATTGCTCAGTAACCACTATAGTTAGGTGTAATATAGCTCTATTATCAATCAAGCAAAGTCAAAGGGGAAGAGGAGCAAGGGTAACTTGGGAGGAGAGGGTTGAAACTTGAAGGGCGAGACTTCATTTTCATAAACAGAATTTGACTTTTGCAACTAGAACTTACTAATGTACTTTATTTTTAACACTTGGTTGAAAATTAGTTTCAATCAACCACATCCTTAGGCTGATTAATTAAATTTTAGCACATTAAACGATGAAGAATCCACGAAACAATCTCAAAGAAGCACAACATTTCAAACATGCAACGTCATACTAGGTTAGGTTAGGGTTTAAAATAGATTTACCCAAAAGCATCATAGACATTCCTCGAGATCTTCATCTTCTTCTTGACACCTTTATAAAGGTCTTCCAAGCTACACGGCAACAGGTTCTCCACCGCGGCGGCCTTCCTTCCCGCTCCGCCAAACGCGGAGCCATTCGAGGTCCTAAAGAACGCGTCCCTGCGGGGACCGCCGCCGGCGTCGGCGCCGTCGGGACCGAAGAACTCGGCGTAAATGTCGTCGGCGTCGCGGGGGTTGAAGCGGAACGAGGTGGTAGGGTTCTGGCGGTGGTGGTGGTTCTGGTAAACGCGTGAAGACGAAGACGACGAAGAAGAAGAAGATTGCGGAGGTGGCGGGAACTGACCGGACTTCAGTGCCTCCTCGCCGTAGAGATCGTAGATCTGACGCTTCTGCGGATCGCTCAAAACGTCGTAGGCTTCGGAGATTCGTTTGAATTTGGCTTCGGCTTCGCTCTTGTTAACGGGGTTCTTGTCAGGGTGCCATATCATAGCGAGCCTCTTGTAAGCCTTCTTCAAATCTTCATCGCTCGCGTTTCGATTCACTTTCAATATGTTGTAGTAATCCATGCCCATCTCTCTCTCTCTCTCTCTGTCTATAAAGCTCCGGCACGGTGGCGGTGGTTGTGGCGGCGGAAGGAAAAAAAAAAGGAGAGGACCGTTGGAATGCGCGTAACGGCAAAAGGGGATCCGCGTGTGGATCCGACGGTTACGATTGGTGACTCAATCAAGATTGGAAGAGGAAAATAAAATGAAAATCATAATTATAAATGTGGGTCCCGTGCGATTATACCTACCCGGATTTTAGTTTCTGTTTTTTCGGGTGATTGATTTTTAATTATTAATATATATTTATTTTTTCGACGTGCAGCGCAGGAAACAACTGGGGAGGGATTTATCTGCGTTTAGGGTTTTCCGTTGATTGTGTCGGGTCTGACCCTGACCCTTTGGCTATTATGGAAAGGAGGAAAAAGAGTGTTTTACAAGAAACTCAATTTTTAATATGAAAAATCAATTCAGAATCTTAGTTTTGATTTTAATGTGGTATTAGATTTGGTGGGAGAATATTTCGGTAATATATACAATCAGAACGAGTTGAGATGGATTCTATATAGTATATAGCATGCGCTTTTCTCATATTTTAATATTTTTGGATATGATATATTGGATTTTCTTTTATTTGCCAGCATTTTTTTTAATTATTTTGAAGATTCTTCTTCAACCCTTCATGATTTTTTTTTTCGTGGGCCCTTAATTAGTTTATTGTAAAAAGTTTAAGATATGATGTGACAATGAACCTTAGAGGTTGGGAAAGTAACGACAGCATCACACACAACATATATAAAAATAGGGATACGTTATTTTGGGTATCTTTTTTTGTTACATACTTTTTTTTTTTTTTGGTAATCATTTTTAGCTTAATTCCACTTGTCTCTCAGTTTTTTGTTACATACTTTACCTACACTTTATCTCTTTATTTTTGAATCATAATTTGAAGAGAAGAAAAAGAAAGTGAAATTCTAATACAATGATATTAAAGATTATTAAGTAAAATAAATAAAATTAAATAAAAAAATAAAATATCATATCCCTTGAAATTGTGAAACATGTAATATTGAAAAAAAAAACATGCCAGAAAATTGTTTAGCTCCATTCACTCAAAATAATTTCCCAAAAAAAAAAATTGAAATTAAAATTAAAACACTGAAGATCCTACGATAAATAGTAAGTTACTCGTATCTTTTATTTTACCTTTCTTTTTCAGTAACATATGAGAAAAGACAGAAAAAAGTATAATTTTTTATTTGGTGATTGATATTTTTTAACTTAATTAAATTTCGTTTATATTACTGTGATTAAAATATCTCCCTATAATTTTTTTAAAATTTAATCCATCAATTTTTTTAATTACTACAATCAAATCCTTTGGTTAGTTTTTCCTTTTTTTTCTTTTTAATCTGTAAACCTCAAAATCTTTATTTTCTACTCTAATTCTTCACAAACTAAATTAATTAAGTCGTTTTAAACCATATTTTCTTCAAGCTCACCACTTAAAACATTTGATTTACCCGAAATCATAAATTTCGAAAATCTCCTCGACTACGAAACCCTAATCTCATTTATTAAAAAAAAAAAAAAACTAATTTTTTTAAATTCTCGCTATATTTTCATATTTTAAACTATTCAAATCACTTTTCATTCCGGATTCGTTATAAATTATTTGAGTAGAGAATGAGGAGTTGGGGTTTTAAATAGAAGAAAACTAATAAAAGAACTTGATTGTAACAATTAATAAAACGAGAGATTAAATTCAAATAAATAACTACTGAGAGTCTAAAATCCAACTTTAGCTACTCTAATAAAAGGAAAAAAAGCTAATTAGCAATATTAAATTTGCATACAAATCATGATTTTTATGTTATGTCATCATGATTTGTTTACATTAACTTAACAATAAACGGTAATTTTTGAACTCTTTGTTTACATTAACTTAACAATAAACGGTAATTTTTGATCTCTTTTGAATATATATATATATATATATATATATATATGGCAAATTATATTTACAATCTCTTTTCTATTATAATTAATTATAGTCATTTTTATTGTTTGATTAAAATCAAATTAATATTTATAAAATAACATCAAGTGAGAGTCGTTGATTTAATTTTAACAAAAAGCTTTATAAGCAAAAAGATGTTAAAAATATAACCTGCATATATATTAGACTAAGAAATCTTACGACTCGTCTCATTGTTGATTTTCGTCCATCTGACGATATTAATTTATTGTTTATAATTTATTTAAAATTATTAATTAATTAATAAATATAAACGTTAAATAGATAGAAATTAATGATTGAGATAAAGAATAAGATTTCATAATCTTACGTTAGAGTCGAAAGATCATGCATATATATATATATATATATATATATATATATATATATAAGGCTTGTCCTTTCTCAAGCTGCTTTAGATAATTTTATCTCCGGCTACTAAATCATAACCGTATAAAGATGGATCAATGGTGATAAAGGAAGAGAGAGAAAAAAAGAATCATAACCATTCAAAGGAGAATCAATTAATATAAGGAAATAAATAAATAAAACGACGTAGTTTTGGGGTAGCCGGAGATAAACTTATCTCAAGCTGCTTGAGAAATATTTTTCCCATATATATATATGGGGAAGGATATTGTAACAACCAAGTTGTGTTACTACCAAGTTACTACCAATCAATCTCACCGTTAGATCGATTATGTTGATCCAACGGTTATATTTATTTCCATCTTTGTATGGTCATGATTTTCTAAATTTAATACTTTATATTTATTTCCACCTTTGTATGTTTATGATTTCTTATATTTAAAGCTTTCACTTTAAATATGGGAATCATAACTATACAAAGATGGAAATAAATATAACCGTTGGATCAACATAATCGATCTAACGGTAAGATTGATTGGTAATAACATGGTACTAACACAACTTGGTTGTTACAATATCCTTCCCCTATATATATATATATATATATATATATATATGAAAAAAATATTTCTGCAGCCACTTTAGATAATCTTATCTACAGCTACCCATTTATAACTATGTTCTCCCGGGAGAACACAGTTATAACACTAAAATTGCTTTTTTTTTCCTCTCTCCACGTCAGCAGGTTCTGAAAAGTAAATGAGAAGAGAAAAAAAAAGCAACTTTAGAGTTATAACTATGTTCTCCCGGGAGAACATAGTTATAAAAGGTAACTGCAGATAAGCTTATCTAAAGTGACTGTATAAATGTTTACCCCTATATATATATATATATATATATATATGGGCTTATCGTTTCTCAAGCTGCTTGAGATAATTTTATCTCGGCCTACTAAATTATAACCGTACAAAGATGGATCAATGGTAATAAAGGAAGAGAGAGAAAAAAGGAATCATAACCATTCAAAGGTGAATCAATTAATATAAGAAAATAAATAAATAAAACGACGTAGTTTTGGAGTAGCCAGAGATAAACTTATCTTAAGCTGCTTGTGAAATATTTTTCCCTATATATATATATATATATATATATATATATATATATATATATATATATATATATATATATAGATAGGTAGGATCTTTTGACACCAGTGTCAAATTTAAGGTTTGACACCTCATTTAAGAGTCGTTAGATCAAAAAAGATCAACAACTCTGATTTGTAAGCATGTGACACCATTGATTTTTTTTATCTAACGACTCTCAGATGAGGTGTCAAATTTTAAAATAATCCTTATCTATATATATATATATATATATATATATATATATATATATGGGGTAAACATTTCTGCAGCCACTTTAGATAAGCTTATCTACAGCTACCATTTATAACTATGTTTGCCCGGGAGAACATAGTTATAACATTAAAAGTTGCTTTTTTTCCCTCTTCTCATTTACTTTTCAGAACCTGTCTGCTGACGTAGAGAGAGAAAAAAAAGCAACTTTAACGTTATAACTATGTTCTCCCGGGAGAACATAGTTATAAATGGGTAGCTGTAGATAAGCTTGTCTAAATTGGCTGCAGAAATATTTTTTCTTATATATATGGGATAGGTTATTTTGCCTACTCCCAATTTGCCTACCTTTGCCTACCTCTTTCATTATCGTTCGATTACGATCTCATCCAATGGTCAATATTCGCAATATAAAATAAGTCTTTTTTTCTCTTTCTTTCTCCTCACTTCCTTACACACCATTTCTCTCTCCTTAGCTTTCTCTCTTTCTCGGTGGTCAATTTTGAAACCTTACAATACTCTGATCAAAAAAGAACAAAAAAACACATATCATCGACAACTATCAGGAGCATCAAGAGCCATGGGCACGCCAAGGAGCATCAAGAGCCATGGGCACGCCAACACCCACTGCAGCGGTTGTATAAAAGCAGCACCTCACGTTTGGTGCCCTAATTCTCAAATTCCAATTCTCGATTTACCACCAAAAATTGTCACTAGAAGAAAGCAGAAGCAGAGTTTCATTTTCGTTAACTCTCTTCTCTGCAGCGTAGCTGTTTATCTCCATTGTTACCACATGATTAAGAACTCCCAAAGATCAAGAATACTGTTAAGAAAAGTTTCATCATAAAACAATTGATCACATTGTGCTCTTCCTTATTTAATTCAATTGAAGATCAACTCGCTGCAAACATATACTGTTAAGTAATTACTTGTTGCGAAAAATAAAAATCAGACCACAAATGTGTAGACAAAAATGTGGATGGATGCAGAGGTGCCGATGGAAGATAATATGAATAGGTATAGGTATATGACTATAGCTGCTAATAACAGTACCTAATTAGATGTGAAATTCCCATAATTTCTTTCGTTCCAAACAGGTTTTGATCTTTGGGAAATCGAATTATGGACAGTGGGAATTTTGAGGTTTTGGAGGAAGTGAGGTTTCAAGATTGATGGTTGTCGATGGTATGTGTTTTTTGTTCTTTTTTGATCAGAGTATCGTAAATTTCAAAATTGACCGTCGAGGAAGAGAGAAAGCTAAGGAGAGAGAAACTGTGTGTGAGGAAGTGAGGAGAAAGAAAGGGAGAAAAAGACTTATTTTATATTTCAAATATTGACCGTTGGATGAGATCGTAATCGAACGGTAATGAAAGGAGTAGGCAAAGGTAGGCAAATTAAGAGTAGACAAAATAACCTATCCCTATATATATATATGTGTGTGTGTGTGTGTGTGTGTGTGTGAGATAATTTATTCTACTTACCATTTCTTTGCCTACTTTTGCCTACCATCCTAAAACACCGTTAGATGAGAATCTTAAGAAGAGAGAGAAAGATAAATGTTAGTTGAGATTTTGATCTAATAGTGTTTTAGGGTGGTAGGCAAAAGTAGACAGAAAAAATAGTAGGTAGAATAATTTATCCCTATATATATATATATATAGGGATAAATTATTCTATATATATATATATATATAGGGATAAATTATTCTACCTACCATTTTTTCTGTCTACTTTTGCCTACCACTCTCCAATACTGCTAGATCAGAATATCAAGAAGAGAGAGAAATATAAATGTTAGTTAAGATTATGATCTAACGGTGTTTTAGTATGGTAGGCAAAGGTAGGCAGAAAAAATGATAGGTAGAATAACATATCCCTATATATATATATATATATATTTGAATAAATTAATATATTAAGAATCTTCTAATAAAAATAAGGTTTACTCAAGAAGAAATAAATAGATGAGTAAATATTATAAATCAATGTGCAGTGTGGATATATATTAAATGCACTCATGGCATACTTCTAAATGACCTTTTCTACATTATCTTTTTTTTGTAAGGAAAAAAATGACCTTTTGAACTTCCTAACAATTAAATTATTATAATAATCTTTTAATAAATAATTTCATATTTTAAAAGTCTTCTAATAAAAGTAGAGTTTACAAGAAGAAATAAATAGACGAGAAAAAATTGTAAATCAATGTGTGATATATATTCAATGCACTCTTGGCACACTTCTAAATGACCTTTTTTACATTATTTATTGTTTTTTTTTTTAGAAAATAATTGAGAGTGAAACCTTTTATGTGTTAATTAACATGATCATATCATATAAGAAAATTCTAACCATCCAAGATTGAATAAATTCTCCTCTCTTCTCTCCTTTACTTTTTTCTTTTAACATTCTTCACCTTCCTTCTTCATTCTTCTATTCTCCCTTATTGTTCGCAACTTCTCTGTTTTGTTATTCTTTATTTCGTTCTTCTTCATTGTTGTTGTTGTTTCTCACTTTGCTTCATTTTTCTACCGTGATTACAGGTAAATCCACTATCTATTCAATTTTTTATTTGATTAATTTCGATTTCTTGTTTTGGGTTTTTTGGTAGGAGTCGATTTAATCTTTGTTTTTGTTTTGATTTATTTAATTCTTATGTTGGTTTGGGATTAGGATCAATTTGATTAGGGTTTAGGGTTGTGGATGTTATGGTGGTGCTCTATTTTCTTGAGATTAGCTGTTGGATGTATTGCTAGTTGAATTCTAAAGCTATATGTGGCTGGGGTCATTTCTCGTTGGTGTTTTGGTAATCAAATATTACTTAAGGATGTGTTAATTTGATTGGTTTTGTGCTATATGTGATGTTGATGAGCTATATAGTTTACGAAGAGGTTAAAGGATTATACATTGCTTCTTAGACCATTATTCACTAGGCTGAGTATGTGCATTCCTAATTTTTGGTGTTATGGTTTATTTTCTAACATGTTATCAGTAAGGAGAATGGCATCCGAAGGATTAACAGCAAAATGGACTGATAAAAACACAAATCTTTTGGGGGATGTTTATGCAAGTCGAGATATGCTGTAGGAAATGATTAGGAACACCAAATTTTAGATGGAGATGGTGATAATATTGGCATTCCTATTGAGATGCCTACATAGACAAGAATATAAAGAAGATGAACATATGCTTAATAAAGATTTATTTGCATCTGATCCTGTTGAGACGCTCAATCCTATACTACATAGACAAGATAGGACTCCAAATACAAAACGTAAAAGAGGTAGTGGAAATTCAGATATTGCAATGGCATGTCAAGCCATTCAGGATCTGGTTAAGATTAGAATGCCACCATAATTTTGCTAATTTTGCTACTACAAAAGTGAATGAGGATCCATACTCAGTTAATGTTGCAATGGATGTATTGAATGACATGGTAGGATTGGAGAATGAAGGATACCGCAAAGCAGTTGATCGAGTGGTTAATAGCCAAGCATGGAGAGTAGCTTTTATAAAGACTCCACCTGAGAGAAGAGGCATCCGAAGGATTAACAGCAAAATGGACTGATAAAAACACAAATCTTTTGGGGGATGTTTATGCAAGTCGAGATATGCTGTAGGAAATGATTAGGAACACCAAATTTTAGATGGAGATGGTGATAATATTGGCATTCCTATTGAGATGCCTACATAGACAAGAATATAAAGAAGATGAACATATGCTTAATAAAGATTTATTTGCATCTGATCCTGTTGAGACGCTCAATCCTATACTACATAGACAAGATAGGACTCCAAATACAAAACGTAAAAGAGGTAGTGGAAATTCAGATATTGCAATGGCATGTCAAGCCATTCAGGATCTGGTTAAGATTAGAATGCCACCATAATTTTTCTAATTTTGCTACTACAAAAGTGAATGAGGATCCATACTCAGTTAATGTTGCAATGGATGTATTGAATGACATGGTAGGATTGGAGAATGAAGGATACCGCAAAGCAGTTGATCGAGTGGTTAATAGCCAAGCATGGAGAGTAGCTTTTATAAAGACTCCACCTGAGAGAAGAGTTTCACTCCAATAAATTTTTTTTTTTTGGTAAGCTTCACTCCTAAAAATTTTTAAATGAATGAAATTGTGTTGCAACTTTTTAATTTTGTCTTGTTTAATGGCATTGAAGACCATATTTTCATTTTCACATGACTATGATGAGAATACTTTTTAAATTTTCAATTTTCGACTATGATGTGGATATTTTTTTATAAATGTGATTTGTTTTTTGAAATATGTTAGCACATTATACGAATCCCAACATTGCATCATCAACTCATACATTTGTAACTATAAATGATGAGGACCCCTCAAATAAAGTGACCGAAATAAATATTATTAAGAAAAATATTGCAAACGAATTAGCTAGAGACTAGGGGTGTTCGCGGTCTGGATTGAATCGGTTTTGAAAGCAAAAATCATCTAATCTAATCTCTTCGGTTTGATCATGTAATCATTCATTCGGTTTAATTTTTTTTCAAATCTGATCCAATCCAATTTTTTTTCGGTTTGGATTGGATCGGTTTTCGGTTTTTTGAAAATCCTAAAATTTGTTTCATGATTATTGTGCAAATAACATCTTTTGTATATATTGGCTTTGTAGTTTATTTATTTTTTAAATATAAAAGCATCAGTAAACGATAATATAGTTTTTTTTTTAGCAATGAGAGATGAAGCTCTACACATGAAATTTTGTTGATCAGATGTGACTAGATTTTTTCTTGGGTTTAGTTGATGGGTCTTGGGTTTAGAAATTTTTGGGCTATGATTAGGGAACGGCCCAAATAGGTAGAGGGGAATTAATATATTGGATCAATTTTCATAAATCAATCCGAAAATCGATCCAATCCAATTAAAATTTGCGATTTTTTTCGGTTTTCAGTTTTTTGATTTTCGATTTATTCGATTATCGATTTTTCGATTCGTCACCGCAGTTTGAATCGATTTGGATCGGTTGATGAACACCCCTACTAGAGACAATCACTTGCCCTTAATATAATGTTGACAAATTAAGAGATATATTCAAAATACATTGGAGACTTGTCACATTTTTTGTTCAATGCAACATCAATTATTTTTGCTTTAACTCATTATAATATCATGCAAATTAGTTGAGCCACGTGACTTATGTATACGTATTTATTTATTCATTTGTATCATTAATATTAAGGTAATAATATGATAGAAATGGTCAAAGAAATAAGAAATAAAAAAAAATATGAATTGAGCCGAGGATGAAAAATAATGGTTAAAACTATATTTAGCATTTATTGTAAACAAAATTACACAATTAAATATGGGGTGTTTCTTTCTCCTTTTACATGAAAAAGAAACAATATTCCTACCCAAACATAATATGTGCGACCCACACGAGTCAAAAGAATAAAAAATATATATTAAACAACAACATTAAAAACCCATAAAATATTATAATTTTTTTTTAATATAAAATGTTAGCATTTTGGTTAAAATCTATTGCAATTTATTATATACAATTGATGAAATCTGTAAACAAAAAGTAAAGAAATAGATTAGTATTGTGTTATCAAACATAATTCTTATTCTCGAAATAAAAATAAAATATGTTAACAAACGTAATTTTAATTCTCAAAACTCTATCAAGGCACAGAATCATAAAAAATTGTTTAACAGTGCTTGGGAACAGAATGTTTGCCATGCACAAACTAAGAGATAATGTCTCCACCTCGTGCAAATTAACCATAATTGAGGACAAGAGATGAGATAGTGTCAAAACAAGAAAAAAACAGAAATGACAATATTGAGGGCTTAAGATAGCTACATTTTCAGACAAATTAAATTGCTTCAACTAGCAGATACCTAGACTTTCTATAAACTTTCTCGGTTCATGTCGCCAATGAAACAAGCCCTAACTAGTTTTCTGCACATAAGTTAGAAAAAACACATTTACCAATGGAATTATCAAGCACAATATAACAGGAAAAAGATATACAAAGAATATGCAACTTCTTTAGGGCATATAGGCTGTAGCACGTGCCCCACAGTTTTTGCTGACAAGCTATAATACATCTTTGGTAAGCAATTGCAATCCTCCAATGCATGCTTCAAGCATCTAACATCCAATCCAACCCTGAAACCTAAGCTAGCCAACACCAACTCAAGATCATTAGTATGCTTCAAATGCTCAAACACAAACCTGCCCGAAACTTGCTTTCATGGAGAGATTCCTCAAACGATATTTTAATCACAGTGAGTGGTAAAAGGGAAAAAAGAGTAACCAAGTGACCAGAAGGTTACAGAAAGAAATTACTTTGCACTCAAACCACTACAGCTTCACCACTAATTCCATCATGAAGCTGAAGTGAGCCGTCCTTCATTAAATTTAGGCTCAAACTCTTGAATCTCTCCCTTGAATATTGCCTAGATGCTTTTCTCCAGTCAGTTCCAGTTTTCATCATGGCCACAAACTCCTCATAACTGATGCAACCATCCTATGGAGTGAAAACAGAAAATTAAAAAACGTTGGTGATGTAACATGAGAGGCAGCAAATAACACTAATTTCACATGAAATTTCAACATTGTAAATACACTAACTAAACATTAGTCATTCCATATTAGTTTAACTAATAAAGTAAGCATCTGCAGAAAGGAAAACTAGAAACAAGTAAACAATAAATAACGAGCATGGAAGTCAAACCTTGTCAGTGTCAACTTCGCGCATGATGTCATTTATCACATCAGCATCAGTTTCTCCTGACTCATCTGTTAATGCTTCCTGTAGCTCACCTAACTCAATATACCCACTCCCATCTTTGTCAAAGAACTTAAATGCTTTGTGGATATGCTCATCATTCTCCATTTTTTGCAAGTGAATTGTTACAGCTACAAACTCTCCATAGTCGAGTACTCCATTCCCATCAACATCAGCCTAAGTAATTCACAGCAAAGAAAACCATTCTTGAATCACAAATTTGTATTATAAATACATTTGACAAGTCCAGGATTAGGGTATGAAAGGCAATTTAATTTATTCTCCTTTTAGATATATAAGTCTCACTTCATATGAAACAAGGAGTGTTCCACCAGCTTTATAGAAAATTAGGGAATGTTTCTAATAAGCCGGTGCCACTTTCCATAATTGAAAGAACCTCATTATTTTTTGAATACTAAATATTACTGTCAAACAAAGTCCCTATAAGTAGGTTTTAGACATAATTTACACCACACAATGACATTAAAAGTGGCATCTAATATTATATGATGTTATGCTACACCAGGTCCAAAATGGTGAGGTAAGTCACATTCATCATGGTGTATGCCGCATATGGATGCAGTGGGGTAAATAGGAAAGAAAAAATCTTCATTACAAAAGAGCCTTGCCCTGCTTGGTATAAAAGTGCATACTTCTAAGAAATCATGCAGCAGAAGTCCAGAAAAATGGTTCCAAAGAGCTCCATCAGATTGATTTATGTCTTTATCACGATAATGATCAAAAGAATTGATATTGTCTGAAGCAATTCCATTATAAATGATATACAAATATAGAAACTTACCACTTCCATCAGCATCTTTATCTCTGGCTCAGCCAATTGTGAACCAACTTTCTTCAACCCGGCCTTCAGTTCCTCATATGTTACTCTGCCATCTCTGTCAGTATCCATCAATGTAAACATATCTTTGATTATTTCTACCTCTTCAACAGATAAATGCTCCGCAATGACCTGTAGCATTAATTCATAGAAACCCAAATCACCAACATTCCAACTTCCTTATTATTTCAATCATACAAAGACTTGACTCAACAATCAAGCATAAACCAGAATAGATGCTAACCCGCAGAGCTTTCTTTTTGAATCTATTCATCACAGAAAACTGTTTAAGCCTTGACCTCACAATATCTCCTAATGGAACATTTGGAGCTTTCTTTGCATTTTGCAGCCAGGGATGTCCTGTAAGCATAATTAAGGACGGTAAATATTCACATGACTTTCTTCATCAGATAGATTTGATGTAAAGTTCAGCTTCCCAACCCAAGCCACAAGGATTCAAATATGTAACAATTTATTTTCCTTTTATAAAAGGAGAGGGGGCAATGGGGCAAAGGATCCAGGTGAGAATGAGAATATTCCTCTTAAAACAAAGAAAAAGTTGCAAGGTATGCATAACAATTTCAAAATGCTTAAACATTCTGATTTTGAGGCCCATGAGACACCGGTTTAGTTATCACAAGGCAAAACCTCCTAGGCACAAAATAAAACATAAATGCCACCACTGTTTTTATCAAAGAAAAAAAAAAACAATAAATGCCACTATTCAACTTCAGAGGAGTGAATGTTTCTTTCCTCCCCCACCCATATCTGTCTTATTCAGACAAACTGCGTGAACAATGTTACATTTCGAATCCAGAAACAAATACAAAATGAATCCATCTTAACTTATGAAGGATAGTTAAAATCCATCTTGTGCAAAGTTATAGACTTACTAACCAGCCCAGGAAAAGCAACAAGTAGGAGCCTCTTCAATATAAACCAAAAATGAAGAGTATGCTTGGTTGGGTAGGTGGAAAGTGGGAATGTGTGAAAATGATTTTTAACTGAAGTTATGACCTAGAAAAATGGACATCTTAGTTTCCCCCTTCTCATTATTGTCATGCAAAGAAAGTGTGGAGTGATTTTCATTCCAAAATTTCCACCTTCCCACTATCCACCTACTCAACCAAGGAGGCCCTAAAGGTCCTCAATCTCATTCTAGTACCTAACAATGCAACCTACTCTTTCCCCACTAATCCCACGACAAGGAATAAATTTCCCCAAGCCTAACTGTTGTGGAATAGTGTCATGTATAGCAGGCACATAGGATGAAATAAAGGTTAGGGATCACATTTTAAGGTTTCTTTCTTATATCTCCCATTTCTTTTTACAGCCTTTCCGCTGAAGATTTTCTCCACCATTTTTTGAAGTCCTAATACATGTAAGAATCTGACACAAAGGAGGAAACTAATGTTTATTAAGCATCCCTTATGGATGGATACTGATATCAATGAAGGAAAGTTACAGTGGTGCCTACCAGATGATTTATTGAAAGTCTATAAAACACATCAATATCTCAAACACACAATTGTCATACTCCTGCATTAAATCCCAATTCTAATGAAACCATAATCAACTTCACTGTTCTACTCACTATAAGTTAATCCTCTAGGATGATGACAAGCCAAAAAGAGAAAATGCTAAAACAACAAAAACTCACTCACTACAAAATCCAGCCTTCACTAAACAGTAATGCACTGTATTGTGAATGACTTACCAAGCACCTGTTCAGCCGTCAAACGCTTCTTAGGATCGGGCTCCAACATCTGCCGCACAAGGCTCTTAGCACTATCCGATATCTGAGGCCAAGGTTCCCTCTTGAAGTCAATCACACCCCTCAAAATTGCCAAAGCCACACCTTGTTCAGTCTCTGCCACAACCAAGCAAAACCCAAAATCAGAAGACAAAACACAAACCCTGACACACACACAGAGAGAGTAACAGTGTAAGAACACTACCTGCCCAAAACGGAGGAACCCCACATAACAAAATATAAAGAATCACCCCAGCACTCCACACATCAACCTCTGGCCCGTAATTCCTCTTCAAAACCTCCGGCGCCATATAGTAAGGACTCCCAACAATCTCCGAAAATCTCTCTCCTAATAAAACCAACCAAATTCATAAAATTACAAAAAATAAAAAACATAATTAAACACAAAAAAGATTAAAATCCAAATATTATATACCAGGCTTGAAAAACACAGAGAGGCCAAAATCAATGGCCTTAAGAGCAGAGTTTTCTTTCTTATTAGCAAAGAGAAAATTCTCAGGCTTGAGGTCTCTATGCATGACGCCGTTTGCGTGGCACATCCTAACAACCTCGGCGATGGTCCGAGCGACGGCGGCGGCGGCGCGTTCACTGTAATGACCCCTAGCGACAATCCTGTCGAAAAGCTCGCCACCTTCACAGAGCTCCATGACGAGGTGGACGTTCTCGTTGTCCTCGTACGTTGCCTTGAGCTTCACGATGTTTGGGTGTTCGGGCAGCGTGGACATGATCGCTACCTCGCGCCTCACATCGTCGATGTCGACGGCGGTTCGAAGCTTCCGCTTCGAGATCGACTTGCAGGCCAAGGCCTCATTCGTCTCACGGTCCGTGCAAAGGTACGTGATGCCGAACTCTCCCCGGCCCAGTTCACGGCCCAGTATGTACTTGTCGCTGATTCGGGTTCGGTGGCTCATTGGAATCACGTCCCTCAGGACCCGGATCGGGGCCGCAGACCGGACCGGTTCGTCCGAGAATGGGTTCGTTTTTTTGTGGTTCGTTTCCTTCTTCCGACCACGGTTGGTGTCGCTCGACCGGGTGTTGTCCTCCACCACATCAGCTCTCGTGCAAGCGTTGCAGTTTCCCATAGTGGGTTTTCTCGAACTTCACAGCATCAAAGAGTTTCTATGGTTTTTGTTCGACAAAAAAGAAGCGAGGTTTTTGAGTTTTTTATGTTGATGGCCCCGCCGGTGGGTTTTCCGGCGAACAAAGTGAAGGAAGGAAGAAGAGAGAGAGAGAGAGAGAGAGAGAGAGAGAGAGAGAGAGAGAGAGAGAGAGGGCCAGTTCAGTAGAGGAAAAATATGTCATATTGATTACTGGGAGTAATAATAATACTTATTATTAATTACCATGCAACAATTTTGTATCTCAGTCTTTCTTTAATGTATTGTTCGGTGCTAATATTTATTGTAATTGTAATTTTTTTAATTTTTATTTTTATCGTCTCAACCGATTTACCTTTGAGATTAGTCCAGTTCAAGTATTGTACAACTAAAGTGAAAGTTATTCTTTCAAAATTATTTTTTTGATTATGAGGGTCAAGGGACATAAGTTTCTTATCGCTTGTGTCAATGATATTTGATAATTTTTTTATTTTTTTATGAGTAATGTAATTGTATTTTACTTGCAATATATTCATGCAAACTTATATATACGTATTTTTTATATATTTTATATAAGTAACTAAATATTTTTTTTGAATTGTAGTAATATATTGAAGGAATTATTATTTGTCACATTATAGGAGATAATTTTATTTTTTATACATATATAAAAATATATATGATCTATATTTTTTTTCTCTTTTCTTTTCCTATGACTTCATATAAAGCACGTATAATTTTATGTGTGTAATAGATAAATTTATTTCTTAAAATACGAAAAATACATAATATATAATTGAAACGAAAAGTTGTGTCAATATCAATTCTCACTAACACACTTTTAAGTTTTAACCAATGTTATGAAAATTGAATCGGATCGGATGATCCGAAACTCGATGAATCGGTCATCTGACCGGTTCGATTATCATATTAGATCGGTCAAGTATCAGACCCGGGACGACCCGGCCGGTTTTAATGAAAAACCGCTGACCCGGCCCGGGTTTTTTCGAAAAAAAATCATAATTGACATATTTGAGTGATCTGTTACTTATTGACTTACATAAGTTATGTACCTACAATCTTAATATTATCTCAGTTATGCACTATGCAGAAAATTTTGATTTGATAGTTAAAGATGTCATTTACCGAACCTGAAACACCAATGTAACAAGTGTTATATGTTTGTTTGATCCTTTATTAGACAATAATATATAATTTATTATTTTTTATATTAAAATATTTAGAATTTATATTATTTTTTTCAACTATTTGAGTATATTTATAATTTTATTTAATATAAATTATAGATTTATATATAATCACCGGGTCATGCGGTTCAACCAGTGACCCACTGGTTGAACCAGTAACTCAGTACCTCAACCGGGTCATTGACCGAACCGATTTTAGGGTCCGTTTGGATGAGCTTTTTTTTCTCCAAAAGCTGCTTTTTTTTCTTGAAAAAAAGCACTTCTCAGTTTTAGTTCATTTAGATGTCTGCTTTTAAAAAAAGTAGAAGTCACAAAAAAAGTCAAAAACCTACTTTTTTCATAAGCTAAAAATTTTAACTTCTAAAAAAAGCAGAAGTCAAAAGTTAAATATTTTTTTTTAAAATTAAATATTTTTATAAAAATAAAAATAGCTCTAACTTTTGTAAAAAGAACTTCTAAAATAAGAAAGAGATAAAAGTTACTTTTTTCAGAAGTGTAAACAAACGGGCTCTTGATAACATTACTTTTAACTACAAATTAGCTCAACCAAAAATATAACTTTTTTTTATATTTTGGAGATCTATGTTTACTACTTTGATTTTGTCATGGACCATATTAATGTGAAAAGAAGTAAGTGGTAAATAATCGTATAAGAAGCATTATTCTTAAATAATGTATTGTTTAATTATAATTGATTAATTCATCTTATACACATATTTTTTATTTATTAATTTGTTCAAGTATACTTTTTTTGGTTGTAAATTACAAAGATATAGATTTGGGGTTACAATTTTTTTATTGTAGGCTCGTTGCATTAAGTATAGATTTATTTGCACGATGATTATAAGTTTTTTTAGGTATTAAATTTTTTTTTTTAAATGTTGAAATAACATAATAAATATGAATAAATGGAATTGTTTCAAAAAAATAAACTCTTATGGAAGAATATTAATTTACAAATATAATATTTCATACAATGTCATATCAAATATTATAAGATAATAAAATTTTACGCGCTTTGGATAATCGACCCTTATTATAGTACTATTATACATCCCAATGACCCTTGATGATTTTCAATGGGATGTGGAGGAAGCCGAATTTCAATTTGCCAACTCACCATAGCTTAATAATTGCCTGGAGCTTTGACACTTGGATATTCTTTTTTAATTTCAATTTAAAGAAAAATATAATTTGGCTAATGAAATTATTAGCCTTTGTTTATCGCCCCAGAATATAAAATTATAAGGCCCTTCAACGGTACAAAAGATCTACCTTGTTACATACTTTTGGCTGGGTCGCATGTACACACTTTAGACAAAATAATATACAGGTATAATTATTGATAGAAAAGTTAATAGTTGAAATTATTATAAAATATATTCATAAGTATGATTTATTATAATTTATTTTTTAGTCAATAATTATGAATTTATAGTTTTTCTTTTAAAGTATATCATTTAGTAAAATTTAAATCTTGCTTCATACATTAATGCAACTTTGCAAGTATGCAAGTCCGAAACGTATCTGGTGTGACCTAAATGCGAAAAAGAAGCTTCTGTTTGAACTCATTATTGTTTGTTTGGAGAGAAAAAATTCCATTAAGTACCAAAGAAAATTATCCACCAAAATTTAAATGATTAGGATTTAGAACTGCGTATGAAAATTTGACTCGAGTTAGCTCACGACGGCCCTTTTGGATTTGATGGATATATTATTTTAACTTCAGCGGTCGAATTACTTAAATAGACATTGTTTTTAAAATCTACGTATCTTTTGTATAAATATTTACATTTCATTAATTTAGTTGCTCACACGTGGCTATTATGGAGCCCGTTTGTTTGCGCTTTTATAAAAAGTAACTTTCATCTCTTTCTTATTTTAAAAGTATTTTTTACAAAAGTTAAAGCTAGTTATATTTTTATAAAAATATTTAGTTTTTAAAAAAATATTTGATTTTTGACTTCTGCTTTTTTATTAACTAAAATTTTTAGCTTCTAAAAAAAGCAAGTTTTTTGCTTTTTTGTGACTTTTATTTTTTTAAAAACAGACATCCAAACAAACTTAAAATGAAAAGTATTTTTTTCCCTAAAAAAACAACTTTTTAAGAAAAAAAAGTAACTTTTGAAGAAGAAAAAAGTTCATCCAAACGAGCTCATGGTGTGAGTGTTATGCATGAGTTTTCATGAAGTAGGCTTCATGGTGGTTGTTATGGTAAGCTTCTCCACATATTGATGAAAAAAAAAGGTGGTGAGTTTAGCACACATTTTGATGCTTAAGTCATTAAGGGGGTGTTTGGTAGGTGGTTTATTGTGGAATTGATGGATAAATGAGAGTGGGTATTTAATTACACCATGTTTAGTAGAAGTTTAGGAAAAAAATACTAGACAACTGTTTTCCCCATGTAATTCAGTTTTGTGTGTAAAGTGATGCAAAAGTCACTGTTTGACAAAACCACCTTGGAGGTGGTATTTGCAGATAACAAGGCAACTGAAAAAATGCTCACGATGGTCAGATAGAAATGCCATGTACATGGAAAATAGTATTTTGTAAAATTATCTATGAATCTTTGTGATCGAGATTTTCTGCTAGAAGCCTCTCCAACAAATTTTGACATTTTTGCCACCACTATGTCATTTGCCAACACTGTAGTTTTTACACTTATATATCATGGAATGATAAGTACCCAAAATCATTTTAGGGGAAGTATTGTTTTAGGAGACAAAACAAAAGAGATGAAAAATAACTAAATACTTAACCATTCAGATTAATAGTTCCAGCCCAGACTACTGAATCTGACTCTTTAGTAACAGGGAATGATTCTCCTGTTAACATTTTTTCATCAACTTCAGACTTTCCTTCCACCACGACTCCATCAAGAGGAATAGAATCTCCAGCCTTGACTGCTAGGATGGTATTGATCTCAACATCACTGACAGCTTTATCATGCTTCCTTATTGTGATGTATTTTTAAGTTTTTGATGACTGCTTCTTCTATAAGATGCCTTTTCCATCTTCTGTCGTGAACAATTATCTTTTACTTGTACCATTTCATATTTTACAAGTGTAGTACTCCATTTTTTTGATCTTCTGTATTTTTACCAAGACATCAGAAGAACCACATCTAAGTTGGTAGCTATCTCGATATTTTAAATCTTAGCCAATACTTGTAATCAACCAATAATGTAGTTATGTCTATAAAATCTCTGAACCACATTGGGCTCTTCGTAATGCGTACTGTCATACTTATAATTGACCCTCGATCCTAATGTCCAACCTTGTATATGGGTGTTGACTTACACTTCTCAAACCACCGCCTGACCGGACCCCGAGTGATGGTGCCTGACTTCCAAAGGAGAGACACACACAAACACAGATAAATGGAGAACGGAAGGTGTCCAACGAATGTTGCCTCCACGGGTCTATTTCAATTCAGATTCGAAATCTAAAAGGGGTATTTTCGGATTTTCAATAATTTTCCCATCAATATTTTAATTTCAACCAAACACAGACTTAGTAAATTTAAACAAATTTTCATGGTAATATTTCAGCCTACCAAATAACTTTTTTAAAACTTTCCTTCTGTTTTTCCAGTAATTATATTTACCTGGTTAAAATTTTTTACTCCTCTACCAAACGCCCCTTAAGAACTATAAATGCAATATGCAAGGTAAAAGAGATACCTTTATTACTTAATCAATGAGGGTGTAGCCCTTCCTTACATATAGCGGCTACCCAAGAATCCTCCAGGGATCTAGGATTTCTCATTTGATGAATAGGCTCAAACTATGAGTCAATAATAAATCATGTAGTAGCATGTATCACGCAGGAGTTGGCAGATATTTGTGGTTAATAATTAAGGAACAAAGCGACACCTCATACTTATGCAAATATTAGTCTTACTTGCTCTACGGTCTCTAAAGACCAAACGACACAACATTAATTACTGGAAGTTTAAGAGACTTATTTAAAAGACAAACTAAACAACCATCTTTAATCCTTCTTCGAAAAACAGAAAAGATACACACAGTTAAGACTTAAGGAGATTGAAGAGTCATTTTAATTCAATGGAATATCAATACACATGTCATTGCAGTGGAATTTAAATAGACACATGAAACAAAATGTGTTGTTTATTGCAAAAATTGAAAAATTTATAACGATTAAGTGCAACTTTAAACGATGTGTCTGCACTGAACGAGTACCAGAATATAATATATACAATTTCTCCTATTCCCTTTTTCGTAAACTGCACTTCAATCCGACCAAGAATTATGAAAATTTTCGAACCAAAATATCATGAAGAAAGCAATGGCCAACATCAAAACTCTTCCCGTGGAGTTGTTATTGAAGATTTTTTAAAATGTGGCGATCCATTCCATCGAGGACATTAGCAACATTAAAGTCAGTTGCAAAGATTTTTTGAATCTTGCAGAGCATGATTCAGTGTATAAACATGCATCGTTGGAGAAATTTGCATGTTTGCCAATGACTTCGGCTACCACGTAAAGACTGTTTCTCCACGAAGTAGTCAACACTTGTCACGGCGACCCTTAAGAGGAATACAAGGGGTTGTTTAAGTGGGTAATGACGCCAGAGGAATGGTACAATAGAGACTGCCAATTATACTTTTTGAAACGTTGCATGGCAACGCAAAAATTTTGTACTGTGAAGGAATAGTACAATATTACCAACAAAGTTGCTGTTCTTTGCGCGATAAGGTGGCTATTGAAAATTTCAACACTGCGACACTAAATGGTCACAATGAAGCCAAGTATGTTTATTGTATGCTTTGATGATTGGTAAAGATTAGGATGAACAAAATGTTGTATTTAAAATTTTTCGTTCTTTGAAAACGACGACGGATTTAAATCAAATCAGACAGCGCGTCAAATCTGTTATCCAAAGTATGTGGGTGCGTAAACATCTGGTTCAAAATCATGACAAATCTTGGTGCAATTCCAGAACCATGAAAAGGTTTCAAATAAACAATTAGAATTGGACCGAGATGAAGATGTCAATAATAATGATATTACATGTGAATATTGTAGTACGGATTATGAAATGAATGAATTTTGTAATATATAAGGTTTATTTTTATTGGTGTTGTTTGTAGTTTATGGTTGTACTAAGTTTTCAAATTTTTTATTTTTGTTGTCATGCAAAATATTGTTATTATATTTCGTGTTGCATCTTTGTATTATTTTATGAATTAACCCCTTCAAACCTTGATTTTGTGTTCAAACTTAAGCCAACTAGAAATGTTTCCTGAAAAATAATTTATCATTGCCCTTTGTGTTCACTCTTAAACAAAATGAGTTTTATCACTTTTGCAAGTGCAGATGTAAGTTAGTTATTGACACTTAAATTTGTATAAATAATTATTTAACAATTTCTCATTATTTTTGTACGTTACATGATACAATTATATGTTTTATCCTACAAAATTTTATTTATTTTTATTTAAAATTTACGTTAACTTTTTGTGTGAACACTGTAGCCTTTTCAAGTTCAAAAATAGCACAAAATAATAAGACAATTTTTTTTATTTCAGATATTTCTCGAGTAACAGATTTAGTTTTTTGGTTTTTTATTTCTTCATGTTTATACTTCCACCATAATACCGTTTAGAGCTTGATAGAAAGATGAAAATGTTGATTTAATGATGTGATAATTAACCATTAATAACAACAACACTTTCATTTTTTTCGCACAAGTAATTCATTAGTTTTTTTCATTAAAGATTTGGCCAACTGCCAACCTTGAAAATTGCATCAAGATTGGCGCGTTTCTATTTCCACGCGGAAGGTCTTTGACTCGCAGCAATAAAATGACAGCGCCTCAATGCCGTCCATTAATTTGAACCTTTGAGTCTTTGACCTTTTTTCACTTATATATTCTTTCTTGAGGCAGGATCCTTTGATACCGGTGTCAAATTTGAAGTTTGACACCTCATCTGAGAGCCGTTAGATCAAAAAAGATCAACGACTCTGATTTGTAAGCATATGACATCATTGTTTTTTTTGTCTAACGGCTCTCAGATAAGATGTCAAACTTTAAATTTGACACTGGTGTCAAAGGATTTTATCCTATATATATATAGGCTTTAATGTTTCTAAAGAGAATGTAGATAAGTTATCTACCTTCGCTCTCAAAATGACGCCATTTTGGGTTAAAAAATTATAATGAAAAAGACTATTATAACCCTGAAATAAATTATAATTACAAAAATACCTTGATTTCTGCCTCAAAACAACGTCGTTTTGGACTCACTGTAGATAAGTTATCTACATTAACCGTAGAAAAATCGAACCATATATATGGGAAAGTGACTCTACTATTACAGAAGAGTTCTTGTCTTCTGTCACTGAGAGAAATTTTTTTGTGGGATCCACATATGACAAAAAAGAAATAAGAAAAAATATTTGGCACAAAAATCAAACTATCAGCTGGAGATTGTTTTCTTTCCTGTGACATAAGACTAGTTTATCCTATATATATATATATAAAATTTACCTCAAAATAAAAATAATAAGTTTTACATCAAATTTTAATTGTTAATTTTGATATATCTAATGATTGTAATTATTTATTTGGTCTTATTAATTATTAAATTTTAATTTATTATAATCATTAAATATACAAAAATCAACGATTAATATTTAATATAATATTTATTATTATACTGACATAAAATTTGGTTGTTGAAGTTGTTCAACGGTGGAGGGGATACGTTAACAATACTTTGACTTAGTAGCCGGGCCATGTATGAATAATATAATATTGGTTATGTTGCAGGGTAGATTGTAGATTCTACACAACCAAAGATTCCAAACTAACCCAAAGAAGCGTTCCTCTCCATGGGTAAATTTTAGTGTCCAAGACCAGAGAAGTGTAATGAATACAGTAAATCTAACTATTGATAGGCAGCAACATTAGCACAAAAATATATCAATTGTATTACCAAAAAAAAAAACATATCAATTGGTTCAACAATCCAACTATTACTATAAAATCCGACAACCTTCTTGATATGAAACTATACAGCTTTCTCAATCAAGTGTATTATAAAAAAAGTATGCTTATACTTGGAACCATTTTATCTTGATTATTGGAAACCAATCGTGTGAAAGGAAAGGATTGAGGTCTAGAAAATTGAATTTGCGGTCTGGTTGGGGAATGCTTTCCATTGTTGACGTGGTCAACATGGAGAAGCTAAAGTCCTAAAGTTGCTTTTTATATCTAAAAGCTATGGGAAAACGATATTAAGCTATGACCCATTTATAGAGGAAAATGTTGAGATTCCTCGATCCCAATGTCAACAAATTACAATGACTTTTTGAAGAAAAAAACAAAAGAGTGAAAAAAAAAAAGGTTTCAACTCTTTTTCCTCTTCAAAGTCCGAAACTCTGGACAGTTTATAGAACCCTATAACTCAAAATTTATTTCGTCCAGGTATGATTTATTTAATAAGTAAATTAAATTTATGCTTGTAGAATGACCTATTTCATTGTATAGGTTATTCCGTTTTAGAGGGCAATTATATATTAACTGTACTAATTTATATTGTATTATGTTATTTATTAATATAGGAGATATTCCATTTATTGTGTTGATTTTCTATTGAATGAATATAATAAAACCTTTGAGTAGTAAGTTGAACGCCATGTGATATTAAGTGGGAGATATTATTGGACAAAATGAAAACATCATTCTTTAATGTCCATAATCAAGTACTATTGTAAATTGTGACAACAATACAAACTAGGAACTAATAAGAGTGAAATATTTCAAACTTTTTTTTTGGTGATTACAAAAAATTATCAATTGTTCAATACTTTTATATATTATGATAAAATAATTTATATATATATATATATAGGTAAAATCATTTCTGCAGTCGCTTTATGTACAACAACGACAAGTGTATGGTTATGATTTTCCACATTTAATGTTTTCAAGTATATATATGACAAGTATTTGATTGTGCACGTATAGCAGCTGCAGAAATGTAAATATCATATATATATATATATATATATATATATATATATAGGGAAAAGTATTTCTCCAGTCACCGGAGATAAAGTTATCTCCAGTGAGCTCAAAACGACATCGTTTTGGGTTATAAGATTAAAAATTTATAATGATAAAGACTAATATAACAATGTAATATATTATAATTACAAAAATACTTTAATTTTTGTCTCAAAACGACGTCGTTTTGGGCTCACTAGAGATAACTTATCTCCGTTGACTGGAGAAATCCTTTACCTATATATATATATATATATGTATGGGAAAAACATTTCTCAAGCAGCTTGAGATAAGTTTATCTCCGGCTACCCCAAAACTACGTCGTTTTATTTATTTATTTTCTTATATTAATTTATTCACCTTTGAATGGTTATGATTTCTTTTTTCTCTCTCTTCCTTTATCACTAGGGGTGATAAACAAGCCAGGGGCCTTTGGCTCGGCTCGTGAAGGCCTGAGCTTACATGTCTAATATTGATTGTTGGAACCAGGCTTGGACTTGTATAAAAGCTCGTTTCGTAAAAAGGCATCATGTTCCAATTCAAAAGCTCGGCCTTGGAGCTAGGGGTGTGCAAAAAAACTGGTTCACTCGCCCTGCCCTTGATCTGACCTTAACTTGACCCATAAGTACCTACTTTTTTTGAACTAGTTTAAATACTGACCCATTTTTATTTGGGTCAGTTTTAGACCTGACTTGTTTTAATAATGACCCATTGACCCATACCCATTTTGTGAAAAAAAAATCACAATTACATTAAAAGAAAAGTTTTAACGTAAAATAATTACACCAAAAATTTGTACGAAAAAAATTTTCATCAAAATTTTTCGCAAATTTTTTTTTGTCAATTTTTGTTATGGAATCTAAATCTCGTCAAAATATTTCACCAAAAAACAAATTCATAAATTTTTTTGACAAAACACATTTCCATCGAAATTTTTTGACGAAAACAAATTCCATCAAAATTCTTTACAGTATTCAAATTTCGACGAAATTTTTCGACAGAAACATTTTCGTTAAACTTTTTGACAAAAAAAAATATTTCGTCAAAATTTTTAGCGAAACACATTTCCATCGAAAGTTTTCGACTAAATATTTTCGTTAAATTTTGACAAAAAACATTTTCATCAACTTTTTTGACGGAAAAAAATTGTCATCAAAATTCTTTACAGACTCAAATTTCGGCGAAAGTTTTCGACGAAATCATTTTCGTTAAACTTTTTGACAAAAAAAAAATTCGTTGAAATTTTTAGCGAAACACGTTTCCATCAAAAGTTTTCGACTTAATATTTTGGTCAAAATATTTTCGTTATATTTTGATGAAACACATTTTCATCGAAATTTTTTGACGGAAAAAAATTTCATCAAAATTTCTTATAGAATTCAAATATCGGCGAAAGTTTTCAACGGAAACATTTTCGTTAAACTTTTTGACAAAAAAAAAAATTCATCAAAATTTTTAGCGAAACACATTTGCATCAAAAGTTTTCGACTAAATATTTTGGTCAAAATATTTTCGTTAAATTTTGATGAAACACATTTTCATCGAAATTTTTTGACGGAAAAAAATTTCATCAAAATTCCTTACAGAATTCAAATTTCGACGAAAGTTTTCGACGGAAATATTTTCGTTAAAATTTTTGACAAAAAAAAAATTCGTCAAAATTTTTAGCGAAACACATTTTCATCAAAAAATTTCGACTAAATATTTTCGTTAAATTTGGACGAAACACATTTTCATCGAAATTTTTTTACGAAAAAAAATTTCATCAAAATTTTTACAGAATTCAAATTTCGGCGAAAGTTTTCTACGAAAACATTTTCGTTAAACTATTTGATAAAAAAAAATTTCGTCGAAATTTTTAGCGAAACACATTTCCATCGAAAGTTTTCGACTAAATATTTTCGTCAAATTTTTTGATAAAAAACATTTCCATCAAAATTTTCAACGGAACACATTTCTATCAAAAGTTTTCGTTAGAGAAAAAATTTCGTCGCTTTTTGACAAAAAGTATTTCGATGAAAAAATAATTTTGTGACGAATTTTTTGTCTTTTGCAACGTAGAAATTTCGACAAAATTTTGTGAGGGAACCAAGTCAAAAATGGGTCAGGTCAGATTTGACCCAGTTTAGAAACCAAGTCAGACCCACATCAGAAACCAAGCCAGGTCAGATCCGAACCGGTTCTAAACTAGTTCAACAAAATCCAATCCAAGTCAGACCTGACTTGGATCAAATTAAAGCGGGTCGGGTCAAAATACCTGACCTATAAAAATCAAGTTGGGTCGAGTCGGACAAAAACCTGACCCGACCTGACCCACGCACAGCCCTACTTGGAGCCTCTCAGGCTGACCTAGTATATTAATTTTTATTTTTATTTAATTTTTTATACTATTTGTAATAGCCCTCTCTCTTCTCTCAATTCTTTTCACCCCTATTTTATTAGTTAAACAAGCTTTTTGAATGATTTTGTTCTATATTATGCTGTTTGTTATATATTGAATTTATGAATATTTATGAAATTACTAGTGTTGTTGATTGTATATTCTGTTTGGATAAATTTTTGTTGTCTTATTTTTTTCTAACAGGCAAAATCAGGCTTTTATTTTTCATAAATAAGGCAGGCCACAGGCCGATAACTATATTTGTAACATGTAACAGGCTTGGTAAGACCGACACATTTAAACACATGCTTAGCCTTTTAAGATCAAAGCTCGGCTCGGCCCGTTAACACCCCTATTTATCACCATTGATCCATCTTTGTACGGTTATGATTTAGTAGCCGGAGATAAGATTATCTCAAGCAGCTTGAGAAACGATAAACCTTATATATATATATATATATATATATATATATATATATATATATATATATATATATATATATATATATATATATATGACTTTGTATCTCTGCCGTCGTTACATAGCTTTTTCTTCTCCCGCTAAGACAAGGATATGGTGGGGCTTACCATATTTTTATTAAAAAAGTAAAAATTTGACTGAGTGTGTCGCATGAGGAGAACACTTCTGCAATAATCGGAGAAATGTTTTTCCTATATATATTGGGAAAAGTTATACTTACTACCTTGTTTATAACCATTGTATAATGGTCAGCAAAACACAATAGAAAGAGAAAAGTGAGAGAGAGAGTGGGGTGGAGGAAGTGGTTGAAGAGAGAGAGAGAAAAATTTGTATCAAATGACATCGATAGATTTGATTTCATCATACGGTTATAAGAGAGGTAGTAAGAGGTGGTAAACTTACTTTATAATAAGTATAATCTCTCCCATATATATTTTTGTTATTAAACAAAGAGTTCGCTTTTTCTAAAGTTACTTTAGATAACTTTATCTAATGTTCGTCGAAATGACGTCGTTTTGGAGAGGAAATCATGGTATATTTGTAATTTTAATTTATTTCAGGGTTATAATAGTCTTTATTATTCTAATTTTTTAATTTTTCAACTTCAAAACGACGTCGTTTTAGTGAACATTAGATAAAATTATTTAAAGTAACATTAGATATTTTTTCCCTTAAACAAATTATACTCTCTTTTTTGTTTCATCCCTGTCTTAACAACATTAAATCTGTAAGAATAATACATATTTATTTTAATTTTCTAGCATTACAAACTATAATTTTGTTTAAAAACAAAAAATTTAACACTAAATTGATAACGTGCGTATCTTTGGGAGAATAAAATAGGATTTTCTACTGGACTTAAACTTACATATTCTTTTTCCTAATTACTGATATTTAGGGATAAAAGAAGATGTGTTATGTTATCCCTAATACATAAGTATATTTTTGGTGGAATGAAAGTAGGTATTTCTTTACAAAAAAAATAAAAAAAGATATGAGAGAAAATAACCATAAAAATAGAGGTAGTGTAAATGTGTTATTTTTTTCTATATTTGATAAAGGATATACCAAGCGATATATCCATAGTATCAAAAATATTTTCCTAATATACAAACCATAATATTTTCTCACAGTCAACAAAAGGGGTAAAATTTTCACACAAAAACGGGCAGATAAATAAATGGATCACTTTTTTCTCAGTAGGAGAATTCTTTCTTCTACCAGTGAGACATCAAATTATATGCTATACTTTTTTTTAATAGATAGTGGGATCCACCATATCTTATGTCTATAGTAGAAGAAATAATTCTTCTATAATATAAGAATTATTTTCCCCATATAATAATGATGAGAAATTGGAAATGCCTCCATTCACGCATAGGGGAGCAGTATCATTACGTAGTGTCATGGCTTTCCAGTCTTTTTGGTGGGTGAAAAAGAACGAAACAGCAAAAAGCCCATGTTGAGACGATGATTATGCTGGCCGATAGGCTTGCAAAGAAAGCGAGAGAGTTTTTTAAGCTACGCCAATTGCTCAACCCCTCTTTTTTAAAAAAAAATTCCCCATTTCTTTTGTTTCATTTTCTATCTCTCTCCAGCTTCATTACCGCAAATTTGTCCATGATCGATTAATATCATCTTACATAAAAATATTTATTCCAGTACTTAAGCATTGGATTGGGGATTTGGGGTATAAGCATTTGATATTCTAATTGATTCTGAAGGTAGTTATATTAACGTATAGATAAGTAAAAAATAAAGAATTGATTGCTTCTCTTTTTTCATGTCACATGAAGTAGCATCTCTTATGTCATAGACACAACAAATAATGAAACCCATCACTTGTTAAAAAAACAAAAAGAATAGTATAAATTTGGATGTCTCACAATATTTATCTCCAATTACATGAAAAAATGACTTCCCATGAACTTTATTTCAAGTTGTCGACGCTATTC
Organism: Gastrolobium bilobum; assembly: GCF_033153095.1. Taxonomy (NCBI): domain Eukaryota; kingdom Viridiplantae; phylum Streptophyta; class Magnoliopsida; order Fabales; family Fabaceae; genus Gastrolobium; species Gastrolobium bilobum. The sequence continues at coordinate 243,463 of NW_026898407.1, forward strand.
GATATTCTTTGAAGTTTAAGTATAAACATTATTCTGGTCCCATGTTACATTTCCCCTCCTAGTCCCTTGGACCGCAGCAATATTAAAGTAATCGGTGTAAATGGAATCTTAGATATGATCTAGAGCTATAGAGTGTTGCCTTTTTGCTTTAAATATTTTATGTACAGAGTTCCCGGGATAAATTTAGACTTGCAATATAATCTACTAGTGCACTTACAAATTTTAATGTCATTGAATTAGATTTGCGGAAAAAGAAAAAATAAGAACGGTTTTCTTTTATATGGGAGGAAAATAGAGAGAAATCATATATGGTTGTACTATAATTAGATTGAAAAAGCTAAATGCATTATTTACAAAAAAAGAAAAAGAAAAAGTATAGTTGAAATTCTTTTAACCATTCATGTAGTTTCTATATCTAAAAAATATATACCTATCGTTACCCTAATTAACTAGTCACTAGTTCTTAAATTAATGGCGTAAATGTTTAAAAACTTGTAATCATTATTATTATTATGTGAAACAGCGGTTCACAGACCCAAAAAAAAAAAACTAAGAAATAAGAAACTATCGTCCTCTCAAAGAGAGGCCCTAATTTATTGATTATTACATAATGGTTTCTTTCTTTTTCTTTTTAATTTGTGACTTGCATCTTTATTATCGAATGATTTCTTTATTAAAACTTAAAATGATGACTTTTTTACTAATAATCTATGTACCACCGATACCAACACGAGACACGTGACACGACACGACACTCCGACACGTTAATTCTAAAAAATGTTAGATTTCAACACGTTAGGACACGTTTTGAGATTAAATAATATTTTAATTTATGTAGTGTATATTATATTTAATATTCAATAATTTAACAAAAAAATGAATCTAAACTTATAATATTCATAATTTTGCAAAGAAACATAACATATTCCAAATATTTATATTAAACTCAAGAAAATAGTAATCGTAATTCAACGAATCTAATAGTTGGAACTAAAAACTCAACGCAACGTAACCTTTGAACCTTTTTGAATTTTTATAATGCGTGTTGGAGTGTCGGAGTGTCCGATAGTATCAGGAAGTGCCGGACATGACACGTCAGAATCTTTAAAGTGTCGGTGCTTCATAGCTAATGATCATGTAATACCCTTTAAAACAATAAAATAATGCTTTTAGAATTACATAAATTGGAACATTTAAATAAATATTAATTTGCTTGCATTTAATCCTTTTCTGACTCCTAGTATATTTTAATTGAATTCATAAAAAAATTATATATTTAATTTTTTTCCTATTTCGTAATTTATTTAGTAAATAGGTAAAAATTATAACTTAAGTTCTAATGCTCATGGAAAAACTATGTTTCCAATATAAGATTACTCTAAAATGTAAAATCTATTTGAAATAATGTAATTGGAAAAAAATAGAATAATAAGAACATGGATTCATTTATTATAAAATGGGGAGTGCGTGCGTTTAGATGAAAGAAAAGCACAAAACAGAGCTTTTTTAGCGTTAGAAAATTAAGAAAAGGGAATAAAACTGGTGCAACGAAATCAAGAGCATATCCCACCTTCAAGCCTCCAAATTAGTTAGGAAATTCCGTCCTTTCTTTCACAAAACTTGGCTCTGTCTATGTGGTACTACTACTGGTTTACTCTGCAAATTGTAACTTTTTTACTTCTGTTCTTTTTGACCCATGATTTTGAACATGCTTTGAGTCATGAAAATATATTGTTTATGCTATATTCAGTGGACTTTATTCACATCAGGGGTGTAGCCGTGGAGGTCACTTCCTTGTATATATCATGATTTTAGAGAAGGGTTTTTCTTTAAAAGTATGAGCACAAAGGTTTGGTGGAATTCTTAAAACAAGTTGCCATTTTTTAGGGGGCCTTTGGTTGAGGAGAAATTTTTTGAATACTAGGAAAATAGTTGAAAAGTGAGTTTGGTAGGAAAATGTAAAAAAAGTTGTTTGGTTGTAAAAAAATTTACCGGACAAATTAGGTAAGATTTATAAAGTCTATGTTTGGTTTGAGGTAAAATATAGATGGGGAAATAAGTGACAATTACGAAAATATCCCTGTGTGAAGATGTGAAAATATCCCTGTGTGAAGATGTGAAAATATCCCTGCTGAAAGCTTGTCACTTGTAAAGATGTGAAAAATCACTCAAGTTTGTGTATATTATATCAGAAATAAATTATATGTTTACATTGCATTGTGTCATTTGGAGCTCATAAAACAACTTCATTTCAAATATGCTTCCTCTGGACATGTCATAATGTTCAATATATTTTATATTGTAACCTTGGTGGTATCTCAATAACTTTTTATCTTTTTTATCTTTTCCTGAGTCATTTTGATGGCGTGAAGTATCATTGAATTTGATGGCGTGAAGTATCATTATATAATTTTTATACTTACGAAAATATAGATTTTCATACCATACATATATTATTTATGATGCAAAGCGACTCATGAATAGAGATAGTTAGTATTACGAACTACATTTAAATATTATAAACAAAAACACACTCTGCATTCAGTAACGAATATTAAATACAAAAACTACAAGTTGGGGGCACACTTCAGACAACTATTTGAAGAATACATATTTGATGGCATAATCATTCTGTGTACATGAATAATCTTTCATTCTCAGGCAAAGTCAATAAATACATTTCAGGTTTAAAAAATGATTGTTTTGGATCCTGATGACATCCATGTATGATTATTGTTGCTGCTCGCGTGAATGGAATCCATTGCTGGTCTTTCAGGAGTACCAAGGCTTGATACTGGACCAGCAACTGTGTTCATTTCAGGCCAATTAAATGCAGCAATGGAAATCCTCTCGTTCTCTGAGTTGACAGTTGCTCTATGTTCAATGCTCCTGTAAATCCCATTTGTAAACATCTGTGAAATGGGATTTATGATAAGGGACAAATTTGTTGTGCGTGTGGTCCATGTAAGATAAGCTTCTGCACTCAAACAAAGACAAGAGCGCTGAAGATAATATCTAGCATCTGTCTTCAAGAATCAGAGGATATTTTGGTCTGTTTTATTTTGTCATTTTCCAATTTACCCAGCTATCCACAGAAAATCACCACCAACTTCATATTCTAAACAGTGACAATGGCTGGCTTTCTATGACCAAATGGAGAAATGCTATGCAAATAACATAGATGGAGAACTTCAATGAATCTCTCTACCAAACAATAACTTTCTGGATTGCCAAGTTCATTTGTATGGGGAAATTTTCAGATCTCTTCAACCAAATACCACCTTAGTGTTTTTTGCACACACATAGAAATTGTGTGAGACTCATATGGAGCCATATAAAGAAAAAAAAAATCATAAACTCCATATACTTTTATGTATATAAGAAATAAAATTATCTCGTACAACATAAGAAATATTAATTTTTTTTTTATCGGGTGTAACCGCGGGATTGAGGTCTCTTAGCTGAATTCCTTTATTGACTTTGAACTTCTGACTTGCTGGCTATGAATCTATACATGCATAAATTTTGGGTTCATTAGATATTCAATCAACTCGATCTTAAACCAACCTAAAAACCACGGTACCATCTGCCCCTAAAATTTGAAATTGAAGTCAAAGAAGGACGACAACCTTGTATATAAAGGTGGAATACTGATACTGTTTTTTTTTTTTTTTTGATAACAATACTGATACTGTTTTGATTGCTGGAAACCGTGACCAAAAACAAATTTTCGATTAAGTATGCTTTTATTTTTTGGCTATATCTTGAGTTTTGGACTTGGCAAAATCTGTTCCTAAGAGATAGACAAGATTACGAAAAGCAAAGAAAACTAATCTATGAGTTCGCTTTTTTCTATATTCAATGTAAATAACTTATCTACAGTGAGTCCAAAACGACGTCGTTTTCGGGCAAAAATAAAGATATTTTTGTAATTATAATTTATTTCAGGGTTATAATAGTCTTTTTCATTATAATTTTTTAATTTTTAAATCCAAAACGACGTCATTTTGAGAGTGAATGTAGATAAGATTAAATCCTATACTTATACTGACAAATATTGACAAATATTAATTCTACACCTTGGTTATTAATGCTTTTCTTTCATATACTTATATATATATTGAAAGGATCCGTTTACAATTTTTTTTTACAAATTACACTAAGTATAACCTAACCGGTCATACACTCTTGATTAGTGTATGACCGGTGTCAGACATAGTGTAATTTGTAAGAGTTTGTAAATATAACTTTCAATATATATATATATATATATATATATATATATATATATATATATATATATATATATATATATATATCAGTCCTTCTTAAAAATATGGGTTATCTATGATTAATTTATGTCCTACTTGCTTACTTTCCATGATTAAACCTTTGTTGATATATAGATATGCTTGCTGCATTGGTTGTCAAGTGTACTGCAATCTAGTATTTTCTATTTGTTGTCTCATTTTTTGCTATTTAAGCTACACTTGTTGTCTAGTAATTCCTGTTAGGTTTGATAGCTACTAGTATAAATTAATAGACAACCACATATAACTTATGGATCATGTACTGTTATATTTAAGGCGCATATGAATATATATACCTAACCTATGGCTATAAGTATCCTTGCGGTCCAAAATTTTGATACATGAACTAATTAGATTTAAGGCGAACTCGGTTTGCTAACGTGTCACATTTTTAGTGGATAACAAGTATCAAATTAAAAAAAAAAAAAATGAAGGTCGCCTACATGGTAGGCGAACTTAGTTAAAAACAGAGGTCGCCTGTGTCAGAAACGAACTCTGACACCACCAGCTTCATGACACATCATCATGCATAGTTCGCTACTGCTGCAAGCGACCTTGCCTGCGTGACAGTTTGAAAAATTAGTTTAGGAGCGTAGCATTTAAGTAAATTTGTGTGAGAACAGTGGCACAATGGTCAGTGTTTCACTATTTTGGTTCAAGACCTCAAATTTTGTAGATGGTGTCAACGCAATGTAGAAATTTTGGATCTAAGGAGTAGCATGAAGAGGACATTTTGGAATAGCAAAAGTCTACTAAGTACTAACGCTTCACGCCTCCCGGTCTTATTTTGTCGGGCTAATCCATTTAACTCGGCCCATTTTGACACTTTAGTTTTAGTTTAGAGTTTGGAGATTTTTATTTATTTATTTTTAGTTGAAGTCTTATTTTTTTTTTATTTGACTGATTTGACTTTTGGTTAACTCATAATCCTTTTCTTTACCTTTCTGAAATCGATTTAGTTATTTACTGGGCTATGGTTAATGGGCTAATATTAGTTAGTTGGTATTTGTTTGTAGTTTATTTTTTAATTTAAACAAGTTTTTCTTTACACAAAAAAATTAAAACTAATTAAATGATTAAATAAGTTGGGTTAGTGGAGAAAAAAGGGAGAACTAAGAGAATTGTGATTTGTTTTTAAGAAATAAGAAAATATATTTCTCATATTACATAAGATAAATTATCTCATGCAACACACACAAAAATATGTGGAATCCATTTTTTCTATTTTTTTTTAGTGGGTCTCATTCACTTTTTTATATGTTGTTGTCTGTAACATGAAAAACATATTCTCCCAAGAAATAATATCAAAAACAAAAAGTAATAATAATAAAAAAAAAGTAAAAATATTTTTGAGTTCTTTTCTTTAAGTTATTTAGAATTACATTACCTTTTATTTTTATGCTTTCTTTGCTCAATGATATGATTTTATGTTAACTAAATTATTGTCACTTGTTTATCCTAGTACATTTGCTTGCCTTTTGGTGATTAATGCTAAAAAATAAAAGAAAAAGAAAAATTAATCGATCCCCTAACTTTTAGAAAAAATCATTTTAAAACTTTTAATCCGTGTAATAATTAATGCCATTAATTAAGTTGTGTTGCACGTGCTAACTTCACTCGAAGTCATAAAAATTTACTGAGTAACTCTGTTCTTACTTTAACCTTACGCAGTATTGAATTTGTTTTCTTTTAAAAAAGAGCAATATTTTTATTATGTTACGTAAAAAAATATTATTTTGGATAGAGACATAATCAGATAGGTTCTATAACTAAATAAAAAGAAAAGAAAAAAAAAATGTTCGCTCGAATTTTGATAGGTGTGTAACATAAGAAAAGCTTCCTCATATAACATGTGAGAAAAACATTTTTCTTTAAAAAATGTAACAAAATATTTTTTCAAAAAATATCTTCATTAATAGAATCAATCGATCTATAATATTCTCCACACAACAAAATTGACCTATAATATTTTTGGGAAAGAATCTGTTTACAATTTTTTTTAACATTATGTACTTCGGAAATACATAATGTAACCTAGTATATTTCTGGGAGTACATAATATAATTTGTAAATAAAAATTTATAAATATAACCCTCCCCAATTTTTTTTGGTAAATTAGTTTCTTGCTTAAAAGAGATAATACATTTGTAGAATTGACTTGTGGTTATTGTTTAAAGTCGGGTGTAAGGGTATTTACCAAAAAAATGAAAATGAAAAAAGTCAGGTACTAGGGTGATGTAAGATTAAATTTCTATATTTTTGTGTACATAAATTTATCTCCTAATCATGCTACTTTTTTGTAAAATATTTTTATTTTCTTAAAAGTAAATAATATTTTTCTCAAAAGAAATTATTATATTAAGACTGCTTGTATCAAAATTTTATAGTCAATATACTTAGGAAAAAACTATTCTCACGCTAAATAATTTTTTCCTTCTAAATATCTTTCGATAATTTTGTTATTTTTTTTCAGGTGATGAAGTCCATAAATTTATCTCTATGATATGAGATAATTTATCTCCTTTAAATGAGATTAATAAAACTCATATACTTCTCGTTGAAATTAACGAATAAGGTTGCACTATTATAAAAGAGTCATGTTGTTTTAAAATTTATAATAAATTTTGGTTAATACTTTTCGCCGTTTTGTTGCGGTTCTGATCATGACACTAAATTTGCCAAAAATCCCTTCGGTGGGGAACATGTTCCTGATTTGAGTATCAGTCTAGTCAAGTTTTGAAACTATGCATTATCGGCGAGATTTGGGTTGGGGCTATTTTTTGCTTTCGAACGTATCCTTCCGTCGATAGTTGAAGACTAATTTTTTCGATACGGGAGATCACATTGAATGGGTACACTTCTCCTAACAAAACATTTTTCATACGCACGGTCAGAGATCGAAGCCCTGTCAGCATGCTTAAAGAATCCAGCTGTTTACCAACTATACTGAACTTTGTTAGTTAGTGGGGCTATTTTTAGATGACTCTGGTCTGGCTATGGTTGTTACTTGTTAGGAGCACTTTTTTTTTTTAAGATTATTTCTGGGTGATTTCTAGATTTTTTATAGACTAATCCGGAGTTTGGTTCATGTTCAGAATTAAGGCTTTAAATTTAAATACCTTTTAAAAATAGTACAGGATAAGACAGAATACATGTTCTCATTCTCACATCTTATTCTTATCTCTTAGTTCCCGTATTATTCTCACCCCTATCATAATTTGGTGGAATTCATTTTCGGTATAGACAAAAAAAATAAAAATGAGACATAAGTGAAAATAATGTAAATATATTATTTTTGGTTATATTTAATAAATGATGTACCGTTGAAAATATTTTCGATTCTTAAATTGGATACCTCGAAGATTTTATTTCTGATTAAAATCTTTCAAACTCTCTTATTCGTTTTTATTCCACATTTCTGTTACCTTTAACTAGGTTGAAAGTGGTTGTTGAACAAGATAATATTGTAAGCAGGATGCAACCAATGGCGTACCTGTATATATGTGTGTACGTGTACCCACAAATTTTTTGGGACAAAAAAAAAGTAAAATATATTTCGAGTCGTCAAAATTATGGAACCTAATTTAATCCCTCGAAAAAAAGTTATCTCGTGGTCCCTCTAAATTCTAAAATAAATCCATGTTAGTTCTTTGGAGGACTATTGTGAATCTTTTTTAATTTCAGAGGACCACGATTTTAATTATCTAGGACTATTTTTGAATTCTGAGGGACAACGAGTCGACTTTTTTTTTCTAAGAATTAAATTGGGATCCATAATTGTTGGTAAAGACCCAAAATTTTCTATTGTAGAAGTTTAGTTGACTCTTGATTACTTTTTTTTTATGTTAAGTTAAATTTTCTTTTCTTCTTCTGTTTATATTCTTTTGTATTTTAATATATTTAAAAAAATTCTTTATTCTTTTATTCTAAGTGTGCAGACATAAATAAAATTTTCTAAGTCTACCATTGCATGCAACCATTCGAGAACTAACAAACATATCGACTTTTGCTATTTAAATAATCACATTATGTACAAAATTCAATATTAGAATCATTTTTTAATCAATTTATTTTTATATGAACTCGTATAAATGGTTTCATGTTATACTGTTTTAAATTATTTTTTTAAAATCGCCAGACACCCCCATTTTTTAATTTTGTATAATGACAATTATTATCCTTTATTACATGGAACATTTCTTATTTTTGACATGTCATAACTTATCATTCATATCTTATAATTAATTTTAGGAAATCATGTAAAATTTGAAAGAAAATAATAAGGGTTCGCTTTTTCTGTAGTTACTGCAGATAAGTTATATGCAGTAAGTCAATACGACATCGTTTTGGGACGAAAATCATGGTGTTTTTGTAATTTTAATTTATCTTAGGGTTATAATAGTTTTTATATTTATAATTTTTTAAGATTTCAATACCAAAACGACGTCGTTTTGGGAATAAATGCAGATAACTTATCTGCATTAATTGCGGAAACATTTTTCCCAAATAATAAATATGAAAATTTCACAATTTTTAAGTATAACGTGTGATGGAACACAATTGTTATCTAGAATATTACAAAATAATACGAAATGTCTTATCCAAAAAAATGTAAATTTTAATAATTATGACGTCATCTTTTATTTTCAAATTATTAAAATAATAAAATTTAAAGTTTATTTATGAAAAAATGTAAACTTGAATTGTTTTTTTATAAGGGGTATTTATCAATACCATTCCCTGACTTAATGTATTAAAGAATAAGATCGGAATTTGGAAAGTGATATCATTTTAGAAGTCACAAAGAATCGAATGGTAATAAGTATTTCATTTTAGCAAATTTTTAAAAGATTTAATGTCTCTCATATTATAGGAGATTTATATAACCCTATAATGACTACATATATTTTTATGTGTATAGGAGATAATTTTATTTCTTACGATATAAAAAATATTGAATCCATTTATAAATGTGAAAATGGGTCAAATTAGATGGATCTACCAAAATAATTCATCAAAATGTGTGAGTTGAATGAATGAAATTAATAAAATTAAAACTCGAATGAGTTTTAATCTAATTGGCCTAACTTAATTTACCCTGACATTACGCAAGCACAAATCTAAAAAATGTCAAAATCAACTGTTATAATTATTGAATATATCTTTTTCAAAATTACTAAATGTCATTTAAAACAAATATTAATCTATTTGAATTATAATTGCATGAATAACAGAAAAAATAAATGAGACATAAGGCAATATATAAGTCCAAATAACCTGCCGGCTACCGTGCGTAACGGATCAAGCTGTATTAACAATTTGCAAGTTCAAATTATAATTACACTTGACTCAAATCTAACCTAGTAGCCTAACTTGAACGGTGCAAAAACTAGTCTTGAATTGGCATCCGTACCATTCTTATTTCCACGATATCTTTGATAGTAGAGTAGGTAGGTACTCTTTTATTAAAAATAAAAAAATATGAGAGTTAGATGACAATAATTATAAAAATGATAAATAAAATAGATAAAATTAATTATAATATTTTTTTCAAATTTTAATAAAAATTATATTCAGTCTTCAATATTATAGGAATATTAAAGATATTTTCTATTATTTCATATAATCACTCTGTATGATGTAAAAAAGAAATTTCTACACCACAATTGAGGGTGAGATCCACCCCCTGGATTTTCTCTCTCCTCTCAATTATGTATGTACGAATGACATTCGATTTATCTTATATTATATATATGTGTGTGAAAAATATCATGAGAATTCAATTCTTATGTTGTGACCTTTTGATTTGCATACAATTTTCTTTTTCTTTTTTTTAATAAATATGGGGCCTACCACTAACTGAGTCTCAACATGAGAATTCAATTCTCATGCAACATGAGAAAATCAAGGATTTGTGACCAAAATGCCACGTTTTATCAAATTTTTTATCCAAATATCACGTGAACAATATTTTTTACCAGACTGCCACGTGTCATAATTCGCTACCAGTGGTAGCGAATTTCGTGGCCAATGATTTCATGACACATGGTCATATTGTAGACCAAATTCGCTACTAGTGGTAACGAATTATGACATGTCAGCTTTTTCCTGCGAAAGTGTGTCACATGTCATAAAATTATTGGCGAACATAATATGCTACCAGTCATAGCGAATTATGCTTATGTGGCAGTCTGGTGAAAAGTATTGTTTGCGTGACATTTGAGTAAATTTTTTGCCAAAAGATAGCATTTTGATCACTGTTCCGAAAATCAAACCCCATATATATATGGACACAATTAATTTATGTCAGTGTATGAATTATAATTTATGTCAGTGTATGAATTATAAATCTTATATTTAAAATTGTAATTAATTAGATTATTCTCATTAACTAATTATTAATTTTTAATAAATTATAACTGTTAGATATTCAAAAATCAACGGTTAGAGCATCTTACCCATATGAATTGATTTAATAGAATGGCATTAATAACATATAATGTACCAATTCTATTATATTTCAAAGGACAAATATTTATGAAGGCACATGCTTTTATTCTTCTAATAAAATAAAGTTAAAAATGAGGTTGGGTTGGGGCAACTGCCACCGTTTGCCCTAAAAAAAAGGTCCGCTTATGCTTTGTTTAATAAAGAAATAAAGAAATAATATTCATCCATCATGTAATATTGAAGATCAACATAAAACCTTAATTCTAAATCTGACTCTAACAAAACTTGAATGTGTGAATATACGGGATTCGATTCGTCTCACAGAGATAATCAGAATTAATTATCAATTTTTTTTACTAAATAATTATTAAAAAAAAAAAAAACAGCTCTGGATCCCGACTAAATTTAATAATGGACCCGCCCCAACTGAATTACTTGGCAGTTCGGAGGATACGCGATTTATATATATAAAAAAAAAAACTAAATAACACCGGAACTTTCTAATAATCACGACGCGTAAGCCACAAGGCATAAAACGTGTTTTATAAATATTTTTAAAATAAAAATTAATATAATCGGAGAGAAAAGGGCTAACCTCATATATAGCTTCTCTCCCAATTCGCTTGGAAAACTCTACAGTTTGACGCCACACAGAAAGCAGCCGCCACCTCTCTTTCTCTCTCAGGTTATCAACCCTTCTATGGTTCCACAAAACTACTGAACGATGCAGGTACCTTTCTTGATTCATATTCATGTTCCAGCTACATTGGTTTCATGGGTCAATCATGAATTTACTGTGCAGTCAAAGTATCAGTCTCAATAGTTCGTACCATTACGGTATTCCCTCTCTTGTTTGGTGGCCTAGAGAAGATAATTATGTCCATCAAAGTTATTAATAGATTAAAGGGTTTTGGAAATTTATTTACTTTTGACGTATATTCCTATTCCCAGTTTCTTTGTTATTTGGAGAATTGCTGATTGTTTTTGCTAGCAATGCAATAATATTCGGTTTGCTGAGTGTTTTTTTTTTTTTCAATTTTGAATCATTTGAGTTGGTCTTATTGCCTTCTTTTTTTTTTTTCAATTATTTTGGTTGTCCTGTTCCTAATATTGCGGCTCTTTTTGGAGTTGTATAGGACAGGAAGAGAAGTGCTACCGGTTATGGTCTTTTCGGGATGAAATGGGATTGCAGCAACATTTTCTTCTTTTTTGTTGAAATTTTCTATATCCAAAGGTAGCTAGCTCATTTGATATAAGGCTTTGTTGATGAGTATAATGTACGCGTTCTTAGAATTTTGTCTTTGCTCTTCTGCCAGGTCAGTAGTGTTGGTGCTTTGGTTCTTGGCACTGCTCTTTTATCCAAATTCGACTTTGTAGCATATGATATAATGTCATAAAAATATTAGCTTCGAGATTTTTAGTTGGGCTGGTTCTTGCAATTTCATATAGCTGTGGTTGGTATGTTGTTTTGTTTGCAGACATGATGATCTTGTCATGCACAGAAAGTTCATGGAAAATTTGCCTCTTTCATTTTTCGGGTTAGAGTTTCTTGATTATGAGCTATTCAACTTTATTTGCAGAATATGTTACGAGCAAAGCAGATCGGTACCCTTTCAAGCAGTGCTAGGAGTTTTTTTCTTAGTGGTTCAAGATGTAATGCGGCAGATGGCAACTCATGCACTTGCACTGAGGATGAAACGTGTCTGTCAAAAAGACAGCAGAAAAGAAATGAAGTTTTACTTGTGCAGAAGCCATCCTCCTTAGTATCCAAAACTACATCTCGAGTAGAAGGAACCTTGGTTGCAGGAAACTCAGCAAATGGGCCGGTTTCCCACAAGGCTGAGGGTGCTAATCAATCTGGTCATGTACAAGAAGTTAGGTCTACTTCATTTCCATCAAGTAAACCAGACTCTGTAACATATGCCTGTGTTGTTGATGGTGCTCAGAACCATGTTTCACACTCATCTCCTATTAATGCTGACCAGTTTTATAGGGCCGGTTTTGCAGCTGTCAATTTTCTTTCTGATTTAGTTAATTATAAGCTTCCTGTATCAGATGGGATGGGAATACTGAGCTACTCTAATAATTGCATGGTTGATCCCGCCAGAACCCTACCCAATATCAGATCTTCCAATGTGAAACAAATTAAAAAGGAGGACTTTACCAGTATTCATCCCAAACCAGCTGTTTCTACTCATCCAGGGCCGTCGAACCATTCAAGTAATTATCATGGTGCAAAGGGAAAAGGTGATAAATCAAATATAGGTAAAGGCTTTAAGCATGTTGCTTCTTCAGGGACAGAGAAGTCAGGGGTGGCTCCTAATATTCCTTTAAATAATCATGACCGCAAAGCCTTGCCACCAAGAACAAAAACTCATTCAAACGGCTATGTGACAAATTTTGGTTCCAACACACAAACTTCAAATCCACAGATGTTGGGGTCATTCAAGGAAAGTTTCAATAAACAGCCCAGGGATCTGAAATTGCCAGCTGGAATTGCTCCAACAAACAGGCACTATGCAAACAATGGGCGTGTTGTGGAAGTGGTTAAAGATATTCTGCAACAGTTAAAGTGGGGTCCTGCCACGGAGAAGGCTCTTTATAACCTGAACTTTTCAATAGATGCATATCAAGCAAACCAAATCATAAAGCAACTTCAAGACCATTCAGTTGCACTAAGTTTCTTTTACTGGTTAAAGCAACAACGGGGTTTCCGGCATGATGAACATACTTACACAACCATGGTTGGTATACTGGGCCGGGCGAGAAAGTTTAGTGCAATAAATGAATTGTTAGAGCAGATGGTTAAGGATGGATGTCAGCCTAATGTTGTAACTTACAATCGTCTAATTCACAGCTATGGCCGTGCAAACTACCTAAAGGAAGCGCTGAATGTGTTCAATCAAATGCAGAAGGTGGGATGCGAACCTGATCGTGTCACTTACTGCACGCTGATTGATATCCATGCAAAATCTGGATTTCTTGATGTGGCAATGTCTATGTATGAAAGAATGCAAAAAGTTGGCCTTTCTCCTGACACCTTTACTTACAGTGTTATAATCAACTGCCTTGGAAAATCTGGTAATTTAGCTGCTGCCCATAGGCTATTTTGTGAGATGGTTGATCAGGGTTGTGTTCCTAATATTGTCACCTACAATATCATGATTGCTTTGCAAGCTAAAGCAAGAAACTATCAGACAGCATTGAATCTATATCGTGACATGCAGAATGCAGGATTTAAACCTGACAAAGTTACTTATAGCATTGTAATGGAGGTGCTTGGCCACTGTGGGTATCTTGAGGAAGCAGAAGCAGTTTTTGTTGAGATGAAACGGAAAAATTGGGTTCCGGATGAACCTGTTTATGGTCTTCTGGTAGACCTGTGGGGAAAGGCTGGTAATGTTGAGAAGGCTTGGGGATGGTATCAGGCGATGCTTAGTGCAGGTTTGCTTCCAAATGTACCAACATGCAATTCCCTTCTCAGCGCATTCCTCAGGATGTATAGGTTACCAGATGCATATAATCTTCTCCATAGCATGGTGGCTCTTGGCCTAAGTCCTTCTTTGCAGACCTATACTTTGCTTCTCAGTTGTTGTACAGAGGCACAATCACCATATGATATGGGTTTTTGTTGTGAGCTTATGGCAGTTACTGGCCATCCTGCGCATGCATTTTTACTGTCCATGCCAGCAGCCGGACCCGATGGTCAAAATGTGCGGGATCATGTAAGCAAATTCTTGGATCTGATGCATTCCGAGGATAGAGAGGGGAAACGAGGTCTTGTAGATGCAGTTGTGGATTTTCTTCACAAATCTGGGCTCAAGGAGGAGGCTGGTTCAGTTTGGGAGGTGGCTGCACAAAGGAATGTGTATCCAGATGCTGTCAAGGAGAAAAGCTCTTGTTATTGGCTTATAAATCTTCATGTCATGTCTGATGGAACTGCTGTAACAGCATTGTCACGAACACTTGCTTGGTTTCGCAGACAGATGCTGATATCTGGGGTTGGCCCTAGCCGGATAGATATTGTCACTGGATGGGGTCGTAGGAGCAGGGTGACAGGTTCTTCCCTTGTGAGACAGGCAGTGCATGAACTGCTGCATATATTCAGTTTCCCATTTTTCACTGAAAATGGCAATTCCGGGTGTTTTGTCGGATGTGGGGAGCCTCTTAATCAATGGTTGCTCCACTCTTATGTGGAACGAATGCATTTACTCTAGTTTGTTATTGTAGAACCATTTCCCCTTCAGCTTTGACACAATTTTGCTGCGGGAAATGAGCTTGGAATGTAATGTTTTATGCACTATTCTAACACTAGTGTGCATTTATCAAAGTTTATTTATTTCGGAATGCTTGATGGTAGTCTTTGATCCCCATATTATTCAATTTGTTTTCTTGCAAAATATTGGAGAACATTATCTTTGGTCATGTCATCTCATTTTTTTATGGTTAAAACATCAGGTCAAAACTGTTACAGATTATGCATGAAACTTCATCTTACTGAGAACTGAGGACAATACCATCCTACCTATTGAACTTTGATCCTTATCGACTACTGAATAAGAAGGCATGCCTAATTCCATGGGGTACGTCTACTTGTTAAAAAAAGACATGCCTCATTTCTCTGGGCACTTGTACTGGTTAATTATATTGTTTCAATAGATAATTCATTTATAACTTCATTAATATTCGAGCTCATTAATTTATCCCATTTATTTGAATAATTGGTCTCAAGGTTCTATGTTTATTCGGATAAAATGTCTAATTCCATGAGGTTCGATGCTTCATCCTTTGAAAAAAAATCTTATCCTCAAAGTTGATGACCTAAAAAGTAAATTAACAAATTTTGCGAAGTAACAATAAAAAGCTGAGAATAAAATTTGCAACCAAAAGTTCAGGAGTCCACGTGACTTGAGGAGCCATTTTTGTCTACGGTGGATCACGTTAGAAAAGGTGCACCATTGGACCGTGGCTGTTTAGCCGTTCGATTTTATAAAAATGATGTCAATGGTAGAGATTGTTTACTAATAACCTCTTGAATAAGTAAGAATTGATAATTGCAAAATGGTTCCTGAAAAATAATTGATATTTATCATCATAGGATTAATATTTCAATAATTTTATTTGTTACACGTACATAAAAATATATGAATTTATAAATCTTTGAATAAAAACTTGGTTTCAGCTAACAATGACCCAATTGTATTTACTATTTAGTTTTGGTCTAAATTTCTATTGGGCTGTTGATGCTTACAAGTGTTTGTTTTATTATTCTAAAGACCCATGGTAGCAGACTAGCAGCTGCATTGGAGGGCAGAATTGGAAGACAAAAGGTAAAGTGAGGACAAAAGAGTAAAGCAACTCGAAGAATAAAAAATGAAGACCATCGAATGCACCAAACCAAAGCTCACCGGTGTCTTTACTCTTCACAGACAAGATCCAATTCATCTTTGCCTTTGCCAACATTCATCATCTGACAGTATGCATTCTTCACAAGAGATGAACCACGACTTCTATTCTTCCAATTTAGCCCGTCATCAGGTTTGCTGGAATTAGAAGGAGGAAATCTTTTAATCTTATTTAAAATAGATGGCTCAAGAAAATTCGTCAGATAGCTTCAATTCCACTCCCCTGTACTCAAATCAACAAGATCATATACTTTAAGATCTAGATCAGAGTTGGGAGGTTTGGGTGAGGCCATCTCAAAAAGATTATTTTGCCCAACTCGCCAAGCATCTGTCCAGAAAAAAATATCCTTACCGTTGCCAATCTCCCACTCTAGATGATGAGCAATCTTCTCTCTGGCAGTGCAAATATTCTTCCAAAGAGTAGAGTCACTTATTCTAGCAATCAGATTACGTTTATAATTCTGCTTTCTACCATACTTGCCAAACAACACCTGGCCCATAGACTATCTTGATCCTTGACTAACTGTCAAGCTAATTTCTGCATGAAAGCTTCATTCTGAATCCTCAAGTTAATAATTCCAAGGCCTCCACACTCCTTTGGACAGCATAACTGATCACAGGCTACATAATGAGCTCTCCTTTTAGACTCTAAATCTCCCCAAATAAAATTTCGTTGCAACTTTTCAATATCCTAACAAACATGCACTGGCAGGATGTTATTCTACATCTGAAAACAAGGAATGACAGAGATTACACTTTTAGCTAAAGTGATTATGCCTGCCAAATATAGGGACTTAGACTTCCAGTCTTGAAGTCTATTTTGAACTCTATTATTCACCTCAGAATAGTGATCCTTTCCTATTCTTCCATGTCTCATCAGAACTCTCAGGTACCGACCGAAGTTATTCACCTTTTTAAAACCACTAGCCTTAGAAATTTCATCCGCAGCTTCCTGAGTAGTATTTTTAGAGAGGAAAATGCAAGATTTCTCTATACTCACACACTGCCCTGATATGCTAGAAAACATCTTCAAGCAATTGATGATGCTATTCAGTTGACTAAGGGAAGCTTCAGCAAAGAGGATGATATCATCTGCAAACAAAAGGTGAGATATAGTAGGACCAGTTTTGCCAGCTTTGATTGGGTTCCAATTCTTCTTTTCCACTTCATCCATGATTAAATGGGTGAGTTTCTCCATGCATAAAATAAAAAGATAAGGGGATAGGGGATCCCCTTGTCTTATTCCCCTCTGAGGCTGAAAACCGTGAGTTCTAGCTCCATTCCACAAAACCTCAAGGTAAGGGCTGGTAACACAACCCATGATAGCACCAATTAAGTCTTCTGGAAAATTCAGATATTCTAGGACTGCTCTTATGAACTTCCAGTTGAGCTTGTCATAAGCTTTCTCCAAATCTATTTTGATAGAGAAATAACTTTTCCTGCCTTTCATCCTGTGCGTAGAATGGATAAGTTCCTGAGCAATTATGATGTTGTCCTGTATGTGTCTCTTTGGAACAAAACTAGTTTGATTTGGGGATATAATGCTCCCCAGAAGTGGTTTGATTTTGTTGACCAGTGTAAAACCCCGTGTATACCCGGAATATTAATATTACATCGTATTAAGTGGTGCTTAATTAAAAATGCGAAATATTCTTTTTCTTTTCAATTATGACGTCATTATCAATTACCAACTTGATTACTTAATCAATTTCATAAAATATCACCTGTATGTAAAATTGCAATAAGACATCTACTGAAATACCTCAATATATAGATAAAGTGTGTATCTAAATCACGGCATTACATCAAGTAATCCGGACAATATCCTGATACATTATTACAATTCCAAAAGACTCAAGACATAACCAAGACATAATAATACTATGTGTCATGGACAATCCCCATGCTCACCAAATAAACATAGTAATCAACAAGTCTCAACATAAAACACCAAAACATAAACTGGAGCTATAAGCATAAAAGCAGCATGCAAATCCAGCATCCAATCAAGGCAGCATAATATAACAGCAATCTAACTCAGCTCCGGCCTCCTGCCGCCTGAGGTCTCAACATTACCTGACCCTGAAATAAGCATTCCCCAGACGTGGGGTGAGATCTCTAAACTAGAAATCTCAGTAAGACAAGGGGTCCTCAAGGATCTTCCACCCCAAGCTCACTTACATGTGCAATATAAGTTCAAAAAGCATTTATATCATTATCAGTTCCAAAACTATATAGTGCAACAGATATCTATGGCATGTGTGTAATCACTATCTACTGGCCAGAGAAATGTAGGAATACGTCTATTCCCTACATGTAGTACAAGGAACACCGCTTGCACCTCACCCTATTGTATGTTCTACATACTCAGGCTTACCGTATAGGTGGAACACCTCCATGCATATCAACAGGGCACTAACATACAATAGCTCAACAACATTTCCAAAACATCAAAAGCATGTAACACAACATGCATATACCATATCCCCATGGGACATGGTGGAACCACAACATGGCTAAACCGAGGACACGAAAGCTTACCTCTAAGCTAGCTATCCAATGCCACAAGCTCAAAGTCCAATCACAGCGGATCACAATCTGATATGGACCAAATATAAATCAATAAACATATACCACATGCATACAATTAAAGACAACGTCTTCTCATTACGTTTTCAAGTCTTAAAGCTTCTAACAAAGCCACAAGCCTTTAATCCCATGATTCTGGCTTAATCCATTAAAAACAGAAGTTCAACTTCATCAATCTAGGGTCTATAAACCCCCAATAGCCTACTGTATGCACAACACAGCTACTGTTCTGCGAAATCCAGAATATTCGGATACTCCTCGGGACCATATCCGGATATGCAATATCCGGATATCTCACTGTCCATATCTGGATATGCAATATCCAGATATCCCAAAACCCCATATCCGAATACACATATCCGGATGTCATATCCGGATATCCAATATCCGGATATTCCACGGGCAGATATCCAGATATTTCACGACAGAATGCAGTTTCTGCATTTTTGTGAAGATATCCCAAAAAGGTTCCTTTTTACCGATTTTAAGCACCTAATCATGCATTTCTAGGCATGTTCAACATTACCCAACAACAAGTTATCATCTTTTATTCATAACATGCATCAAGCTTCCATTTTTAAGCCTTAAAACTCAAGTTAAAGGTTGATACACATACCCTAGCTCAAAACAGAAGGAAAGGTTGCCCTTTGGAGCTCACAATCAGTCTCAAGCTACTGTCACAAGAGGATGCACGAAAATGGTAAGAAAGGTTGACCCTTTAGCACCAAAGATCAACACTTGGACCACCAAAAACCCAAGACAATGCTTCTTTCAACCCAACCACCAAGGTAAGCCCCCAAACAAACAAGAACAGTGGCTGATCACTCAGAAAAATGGTGTCTTCCAACCTCCCAAGGCTCACTCAAATAAGAACAAGTGTTTAGGAAGAAGGTTTTAAGGAGAAACAAGTATAAAATGATCACAAAGTCTCAAAATGGAGCAAATGGCAATGGAACAGTATAGGAGGTCAGCCACCAAGGAGAACTCACGCTGGTTTTCTGGTATCTAGGGCAATGTGCCCTTAGTAAGTGTATTTATAGCTAAAACTCACTTAAGCACACAATATTAACTTTAATTGCTACGCTTAGCATTTTAATCCCAAACTTTGGATTATGAAAGTACATAATTTTCTAAGAATTAACATATTTTTCTTATATTTTTCTGAGCAACTTTCCGGTACGCGCTTTTCAAAGCCAGTACCGGTTTCCAGCACCAGTTCTCATTATTTGGACTTGAAACTCATTTTGCAAGTCCTACATATTATTCTAGTAATTATCATGCACTTACTTTAATTTTCCGGGATACTTTTTCGGCACGCATTTATACCGACTAGCAGAACCGGTATCTGCACTTTTCTTCCGAGAAGCGACTTTCAGCATTCTTAATCACTTATTATGATTATTAAGCCTCATAAATAATTATTAGGGTCAATTATGGAATCATTTCCTATTTTTGCATAATTAATTAATTAAATACCTTAATTAACGCTGCAGGTTCTACAACCAGGATCTTACTGAGACCCTTGTAAACAGAATTGCATAAGGCAATAGGCCTGAACTGCCTCAACAAACAAGGCCTGTCAACTTTAGGAATGAGGGCAATGAGTGTATGGTTTACCTCTCTAATCTGATCTGGATGATGGAGATAATCTGTTAAAAATTTGAGTTTTAAACAAATCCCAATTCCTTTGATAGAACATGGCTGGAAGTCCATCTGGTCCGGGAGCTTTAAGAGGAGGCATTTGAAAAAAATGTCTTTTTGACATCCTCAAAAGAAATATTCAGAGATAGCTTAGCAAGTTGATCCTCTCTTATTTCTGGCCAGCTGCTTTTAATTGTCACCCAAACTGGAACATCATTATTGTCCTTGAACAAATCAAGGAAAAAACCTCTGGCTAAGGTAATTAGATCCTCTTCTGCAGTCACCCAGCTCACCGGTGTCTTTACTCTTTAGGAACCCTAGCCCTTTTTTTCCCTCTTAATCATTGAGACATCCATACGTCACGTGACCATATTTCTCTTCGATTTCACTGAACCCACAAGCCACAAGACCATCCTCCATTTTGTTCTAGCCCAAGTAGTTTGCCCAATCCGCCACTTGAACCAAACCACTCTCACAAAAATGACAAAATGCAAAGAAGGATCGATTGAATAGTGAGATCGAGCACACATGGATGCTGATGGATTAACTATCGAGGCTCGTACACGCGGAGGGAGCGATATAAAAGAAGCGAGTGACGAAACGTAACGTATGAGTGGGAAGATTTGGCATAAGCCTATCATTGGGATGTTACACTTGTAGATGGAAAAACAACTCAATCTTGATGTGCATTGGGCTCATCGATGAGGAATCAAGGAATTCACTTCATATATGAAAAAGTTCTCCATGCAATAAGGAATTTGAACTTAAGACTCCTTATCCCATTTGTGTAGATGTATATGCATGGTTGAATCTTGGAGAAAAAACTTTTTAAGGATTGTGTTCTGTTAACTGAAAAATAATTGATGAAGCAAATTGATAACCCATTTATTCAAGTGTTATGGGAAAGACAACCAAAATTCCAACCTATTTTTCATAAAATTTTCACCAACACATTTTTACTTCTTTGATTTTAACATTGGGTCAATTTTCTACTTTACATTTTATAAAAAAAAATAAAAAATCTTGCACCAGAAAAGAAATATACAATTCCAAGTTAAGTCATTCAATTGAATTACTAATCGACTGCTGATTCAATTATAAAAATCTTTCAAAAACAATGATATTTAATTATTTTTATATAGTTTAGTGAAACATTTTGTTGTTTTGATTTTTATTCTTTTTAGTTGAAATTCTGGACAGCGATTGCTAATTTAATGGGAGTCAAAACGCCAAAATTTCTGTGGCACAAAATTAGGGTCTTAAATATCCCATTGTTACTTGTTGTGTAGACTCGCACGCCACACACACTTACATAACTGTTAGCAAGGCAATATGTTATTAGAAGAGAAAATACAAAAAAAAATATAAATTTTATGTACTTTTATATGTATATAAAAAATAAAAATTTTAAAATAATTCCACTATTATATTGCCCAATTGTTGAAACGGTGGGCAACAGATAAAACGGTGCCCAACGAGTTTAATAAAAATTTAAAAATCAGAGAAGTTTGGGAAAAAAAACAGAACCGACAAAAAATGCTTTGAAGATGGGAAACGGCCGAGTGAACATGGTTCAGGTTTGGCTTTTTTAAACCAAACTGAACCAGTTAGCTGATCTAATTCCATTTTCAGCCTTCGACTCGGGCTGAATTAAACCGGTTTAGGATCAATGTGGACCCCACTTTAAAGTCTTCGATCTAGAGGTGTTATTGGCCCAGCCGGGTCAGGCTTTTGTTTTAAAAAATTAAGCTTGTATTTAAATATATTAGTCTGACCAATCTTGTTACTTATTATGAATATAAGTATTAGCATGAAACTTAATTTATTTATAAAAAATAAAAATCTGATTTAATCTGTTAGTCTGTTCAAAAAAATAAGACAACAAAAATTTATCCAAACAAAATATATGATCAACAGTACTAATAATTACACAAAGATTCATAAATTCAATGTATATTCAAACAGTATAATATAGAACAAAATTATTCAAAAAATTTGTTTAACCAATAAAATGGAATGAAATGGGTTGAGGAGGAAGAAAGGGCTATTATAAGTAGTATAGAAAATATAAAATAAAAATAAAAGTTAGTATACCAAGCCAACCTGGTGAGAGGCTTCCACGTAGGGATGTAAATGGGCTAGGTCGGCTTACAGGGGCCTACGGCCTAGCTATATTAGGCCAGACTTGGCCTATTATAAATAGTAAAATAGAATAGGCCTAAGCTTTTATAAATACCTATTTAGAAAATAGGCCATAGATTTTTTTGTACATGTCTAGCCTATAAGCCTACAGACCGGCCTATATCACATTATTTATTTAAAATATAATAAATAAAATTATTATTTTAATAATTTTGAATAATAAAATAATATTATTTTAGTTATTCTTTTAATTTTGAATGTTTAATAGGCTTAAACAGGCTAACAGACCTAGGCCAAGGCATTTTTTTTTTTAAATATAGGTCAGACCAGACTTGTAATTTGGGGCCTACACAGGTTAATAGGCCAGGTCATACTAGGGGTGTTCGCGGTCTGGATTGGATCGGTTTTGGAAGCAAATATTATCTGATCCAATCCCTTCGGTTTGATTATATCATCATCCATTCGGTTTGGATTTTTTTTCAAATCCGATCCGATCCAATCCAATTTTTTTCAATTTGGATTGGATCGATTTTCGGTTTTTTAAAAATTCTAAAATTTATTTCATGATTATTTTGCAAATAGCATCTTTTGTATATATTGGCTTTGTAATTTTTATTTTTTTTGAAATACAAAAGCATTAGTAAACTATAATATAATTTTTTTTTGGTAATGAGATATGAAGCTCTACAAAGATAAAAAAAAATTGATGAGACGTGACTAGATTTTTTCTTGAGTTTAGTTGATGGGTTAATGAGTCTTAGGTTTAGAAATTTTTGGACTATAATTGGGAAAAAAACCCAAGTAGGTAGAAGGGAATTAATATATTAGATCGGTTTGGATTAGATCGGTTTTCATCAACCCATCCAAAAACCGATCCAATCCAATTAAAATTTGCGGTTTTTTTTCGGTTTTCAATTTTTCGATTTTCGGTTTATTCGGTTATCGGTTTTTCAGTTCGATTATTGCGGTTTGAATCGGTTTGGATCGGTTGATGAACACCCCTAGGTCATACCCAATGTTTTTTATACAGGTATGACCTATTTAAGCCACAGCCTAGCCTAGCCCAGCCCATTTACACCCTTACTTCCAGGCCAGATTTTTGTATTGGAGTCTGAGGCATTTTTCTTAAACGAGCTTTTATACAAGTCTAAGTTTGATTTCAACAACCAATTTTTGACATATAAGTTCAGACCTTCACAAGCCAGGCCAAAGGCCTCTGAAAGACCCCTTGGTTCATTTAGCACCCGCGAAGAGGACTAAAGGCCTGTTTGGATAAGTATTTTTCTCTCCAAAAACTGTTTTTTTAAAAAAATAAAAGCATTTTTCACTTTAAGTTCATTTATATGTCTATTTTTAAAAAAAGTATAAGTCACAAAAAAGTCAAAAATCTATTTTTTTGGAAGTTAAAAATTTTAACTTCTAAAAAAAACAAAAGTTAAAAGCCAATTTTTTTTAAAAAAAAAACTCAATATTTTAAAAAATAATTAAATAACTTTAATTTTTATAAAAAATACTTTTAAAATAAACAAGGCATAAATACTATTTTTTTTTAAAGGTTAAACAAACAGGCTCAATTGAGGGTTATTACATACTATGATAGTTTTTTTTTTTTTTTTTTTTTGAAATAACTTACTGAATAGTTAGCCCCGGTTATATGAAAAAAGAAAGATAAGAGAGAATGAATAGATTTAAATATTTATAAATAGAGCTTAATGTTTCTGTTTTTAGTGGAAAAAAAAATTATGCCATATTTACATAAAAGTGAGTGGATTTTATTGATATTTTCTCTCTCTTCTTTTTATAATAAGACTTACTCAATTTTATGCTATATTGCACTAACACACGACACGGGATATGACACGATACGACACGTTGACATATTAATTTTAAAAAATATCATATTTTGACACGTTAAAACACGTTTTGATATTAAATAATATTTTTAATATATAATATAATTTATATTTAATACATATAACAACCTATAATAAGTCATATAACCAATCAAATATTCAAATTTCATAATATAAATATAAAGCAAAAATAATTTTTTGTGCCTTGTTAATTTTTCATGTCAAATTTTATAAAAGAAAAAATAATTATTTATAATTTTTTTTATGTTTAGTTAATAAAATAAAATTTAGACCTAAAAAAAGTGTTAGATATATATCAGAGCGTTGACCATATGTCCTAAAATAATATTGTCCACGTGTCGGAAGTGTCAGTGTCCGACACGCATTTTTTAAAATAAATTATGTGTCGTGCTTTGCAGCTTTTGTGTGAGTGTAATTGAGAAAAAATTTATGCAACAGGAAATATTTTTCCGTTGTAAATATTATTCTCCTCCTTTATCGATGGATGATGCATGTCATATTTTATTTTTATTTTTTTATAAATTTTAAATTCAAATTCTTTAGAACTAATCCTGTATATTTTTTTATAATTTTAATATATAGCTTTTATATTTTGTTTGAATTTATACTTTTTAAATTTTGCTTAAATTTAAAATATTTATACAATACACGAAATACTTATTAATTTCCTAGTATGCAAAAAATTCAGTTGGTGTTATTATAGTAGTAAGAATACTGTGCTCTATATTATTATATGTGTGTCAGTGTCATGCATTAAAAATATAATTAAAATAAAAGATAATAATAACCGATAAAAACTGGTATGAGATATATTGTAATATTTTTATTTCGCTTGACAAAAATTTAAGAATTTCACTAGTTATACTTGATTGAAAGAGGTGAAAAATAAATTAGGTTATATATATAGAGGAAGGATATTCTGATTACCAACATTTTCTACTACTAACTTACTACTAATCTAATAATTATCATTGGATCAAAGAGAGAGAATGCTAAAAAGTTTATGAAGAGGGAGAAAATATTGATCCAATGGTGATTAGATAGGTAGTAAGTTGATAGTGAAAAATTTTGATAGTAAGAATATCCCTCCTCGTATATATATATATATATATATATATATGTCAACTACTTATATGTCTTTGACAGGCTGCACTCTGATAAAATTTTCATGCGTCTATTGGTTGACCTAATATCAGTGATCTTATGGACAAGATGATATTTGTGGAACCTCAATAATATATTATTGTTATATTAGGCTGATCTTATTTCTGTAGGAGAAGAGCGAGTCATTAGTATTTATTGATTAGTTTTTATTTATGTTTTTCTTTCTTTTTGTTTGGGTTCCTGGCCCTTTTATTTACCCAAAAAAAATAAAAAAATTCATGCGTCTATTGGTGAAGAGTAGACACGCTGAATTAAAATATAAATATATAAAAAATAAGAGTAAATTGGCTATAATTAAAAAATAAAATTCTATAAACATACTAAACTATACGTTAGTGTGGTTTCAACAGTGAGTCGTTACTTCAACGATGATACGATGTTTAATTTTTAATGGCAAGTAAGGAGAACCATGTTGGCTAAAACCATAACGAAAAAGAAAAGTTATAAAAGTAACGAAATCTTATAATATAATGACAAGAGGGAGCAGGGCTGCCTGCAGACCGAGGATGGTCCACCTAAATTTTAATTTTTTATTTTATTTTATATATGTAATAATATTTTTTAATTATAATAAATTATTTGTATTGATAAATAGTCTCTCCCTTAAAAATATTTATAATAGTTCATATCTCATATTAGTCTTAATAATATTTATAACTTTAAATTTATTTTTTTTGCCTTTTATTATAATTTTTTTTGGGTTCGGCAGCTGCCTACATGTCTCATTTGGCTAGATTGAATGTAGATATTGGAATGATGATCATGAGAAAGAGAAAGATAGACACAATTAATAAATGTGAATTATAAATTAATTAATCTCGCATAGAAATTTAGTCCATTTGCTAAATTTTTTGTTCTGATGATATAAGATACATAAATTTCATGTTATGAAAGTCATGCTCAATATGAAATAGGTTAGAGCACGCGGGCAATGAAATATGCTGTGTTTTATTACAATATTTTATGGGTAAAGTGTGTGTCATTTTAAAATATGTAAAGTTGTATTATTTTAAGAGAGAGAAAGAGATAGATAAAGGAAGAGAGAAAGTTGACAAAAAAATAAAAATGTGAGTCCCACCTCTTTGTGAGAGTGAAAAAATATAAGTTGTGTCATTTAAAAAGATAAACATTTTTCCCATATTTTATAGCAATTTATGATACTAATGCGTGTTTGAGTATTCAAATAATGGTGGTTGGTTATAAAAAAATAAAATAAAATAATGGTGGTTGGAAGTGAAATTAAATGGATATCACACACAAATATATAAGACAAAGTGTAGAATTGTCAAATCTGATGAGAAAATAAAGAGAGTGCAGGCGACAAGAATTTATTTTATTTAAAAGAATTTTATTTAAATGTAAAGTGTATAATTTTAATCAACTTGAGTTTTATTTAATGAAAAGTTTAGAAACTTTCACGTAGTTTAATCTTTTATTATTTACTCCCCGTGCATTGTATTTAATCACTTGTTTCGCGTTTTATTTTATTTTATTCACAGGTGCAATTGACATATTAACCTAATTTTTGATGGCATCAAATGTGAATTTTGATGGAAAAAATTATTAGAAAGCAAAAGATTAAAAACAAAACACAAAGGATAGATGATAAAAGTTAAACCACTTTGAGATTTTTTAATTTATTCCTTAATTAAACCAAAATATAAAAAGTCTAATTCTGAATTATTTGTTAAGAGACTTGCTAAAAAGTACCTTTCTAAGTTAATTAAGAAGAAAATAATAAAAAGTATTAAATAAAACTAGAATATTTATTATATTGAAATCACAAAAGCATTAAATATTTTTTACATTAATTGGAAGCATTTAATTAATTAATTAATTAATTAATTATTCCAAATCTCAATTCTTTATACTCTAACATTAATTATTTTCAATTTTTTATGTTAATTTTTTTCCACAAATCTCGTCTACTCATCATACTCTCAAATTTATTCCTTTCAAATTTATTTTTTAATTAAAATTGCTCTTTATGTTCAAATCTCAACTATTGCACTCTTTTATATATTCTTTTATTCTCCTTACTATGAGAGGGAAATACACGTTATTATTTACTTCTCTTTTTTCTAAATTCAAATTCAAATTCCTTAGAACTATTCTCGTATATCTTAGATATAATTTTAATATATAGTTTTACATTCACCAAAAATAATAATATACAGTTTTAGATTTTATTTTAATTAATTATGTATACACCTCTCATAATTTTAGTTTTTTTAATTTATACTTTTAAAATTTTACTTGAACTTATAACATTTATGCAATACACGAAATTCTCACTAATTTGCTAATTATACAAGAAATTCAGTTAATGTTATCATAGTAATAAAATTATCGGCTCGATATTATTATTATTATTTTTTTGAGTATAATCTGGAGGTATCTTTATTCAACATCCTCCTGTCATCTTGCCCCTCCTCTGGTTATCTTGCCCTTGGGTACTTCATTCGAAGAGAGAGGCACATCCTCTGACCCCCAATTTTTTTTAAAGAATTTGTTTAAAGCAGGGTTTGAACCCCCTAACTCAAGAGAATCCCAGACTCAAGCAAATCCTTGGGAGCTCAGTTGCCAACTGAGCTACCCGATTTTGGCTCGATATTATTAAATGGCGTGTTATGCATTACAATTATAATTAAAATAAAAGATATTACTAACCTATAAAACTCGTACGAGACATATTGTAAGATATTTGTTTTGTCTGAGAACAAAGAATTTCTCTAATTATACTTGGTTAAAGGAGGAAAAAAATAAATTCGGTTTGTTAAATGTGTTTTCACTCTAATAATTTTTTTCATGTTTCCATGAGTGGACATGCAGAATTAGAATATAAGTATATAAAAAATAAGAGTAAATTAGCTATAATTAAAAAATAAAGATCATATAAATAAAAGGTTCGTTTTTTTTTGCAGGAAGCCCAATATGACGTTGTTTTGAGACAGAAATCATAGTGTTTTTGTAATTTTAATTTATTTTAGGGTTATAATAATTTTTATATTTATAATTTTTTAAGATTTCAATACCAAATTGATGTCGTTTTAGAAATAAATACATATAACTTATTTGCAGTAATTGCAGAGACATTTTTCCCATAAATATAATAAACGTATGTTAGTGTGGTTTCAACAGTGAGTCATTACTTTAACGTTGATGTGTATGATGTATAACTTTAACTAGACCCATATATATCGGACGAACAAAAAAAAAATCGAATTATTTATCTCATAAAAATTAATGTAAATTAAAAAATATTTCGCTGCATTTTATTTAAATAAATTCTATGAGGCAATGTTATAAAACTCGGACCGATTATTGATCCGGTCGGGTCACTGAGTTACTAGTTCAACCATTGGATTATTAGTTCAACCGCTTAAACCGGATATATATATATATATATATATATATATATATATATATATATATAGGGAAAAATGTTTGTCATTTTAGATGACATAAAGTTATGTCATTTTAAGAGAGAGGCAGACACATAAATTTTTTTTATTTAAATTTTAAATTAAAAAAAGCCACTCACTTTCTCTCTCCCATGATTTTTATTTTCTGTGTCTATCTCTCTCCTAAAATGACATAACTTATGTCATTTCAAATGACAAACACCAAACCCATATATATATATATATTTAAATTAAAAAAATAATATAACCTAATAACTTATTTTTGAAATATATTTTAATCTTCTTTATTAATAATATGAATATTAAGAAAACATATTATTGTCAGTAAAATAATTAATGAAAATGAAGTTGAAACATATATATTGATAGAAGAATAAAATAGTAGATTAAGAAAATATAAAAATATAATACAATTCTGAAATTAATAATTTTTTAAAAGAAAAAACTTTTCAATTTCTATTTTGTTTCAAAGTAAGAAATTTTTAAATTTCCAATGCAACACATGCACTCTATTAATAAATTACTTTTCCAAAACCAAGAAAATGAAGGGTCTGTTTGATTTCTATTCTCAAAAACAGTTTTTAAGTTTTTAAAACAAAAAAGTAAAAAAATCTGTTTGGAAGTGATTGTTTTGTAAATTGCTTCCCATAACAATGATTGTTTTTTAGTTTTAAAAATCAAAAAACCAAAACAACCTCACATGTTCTCCATAGGTGCTTTATGTTTTTTTTTTTGCGGTGGCAAATTCGTAAATAATAGGATTCATTAGTGACAATTTTATAAATATGAGAACTCAATGATATAACTTTACGATGGCATTTTGGTAATTCTAAAACTTCATTAATGGCATTTTTGTAAATAACTACAACTTCTTTATAACTTTAATTTAACTACACTTAAACAAGTTTTTTTTGTTTTTTTACTCTCAAAATCAATTTTTAAAATTCATATTCAAAACAGCTTTTGAAAACAAAAAAACTAAAACACTTTCAAACACACCCAAAAACTCTTCAACTTGTTTTGGAGAATGGGTAGTTGGTTTGGAGTAATTTTTATCTTTAATGTGTACTTTTCCCAAACAAAAAGCAAATTCCAAGAACCACTTGGAACCCTTCTTCTTTCATTATCGTATTTGGGATGAAGACTTGGGTGAGTCAACTGAAGTACGATGCGTGGCATATCCTATTGTTTCAATCCCTAAAATCAAACCCGGATGTTTCTCATTTCCAGTAACCCAATTTGTCTACAAACAAAATCCAATATTCTCATCTCCGCTAACCTCATTTTTTCAGTACTATTGTTTCAATCTATAATCTTTTTTCTTCTTCATCTATGAGGGTGGTGGTTACCATGAATGAAAAAAAAACCCACAATGAAACTCAAAGAGAAAGTCTTGGAGAGAGATAAAATACCATGGTGAAGAAGGCTATGCTAGTGGATGTCAAGATCTTGAAGGGAAACGATGAAATATCGGAAAGATTCTTTTTTTTCCATCTCCGTCAAGATCTGTAATCTTTCTTCTTCTTCATTTTCGACCGGATTTTTTTGAATCGGCGGGTCACCGGTTTTTAAATACTCGGCCGGTTTCCACCGGTTCTTACCGGGTGGTTGACATCGATCCAATAGGTTGCCCAGACCGGTCACACGGCCGGTTTTCGGTTCGAATCGGCCGGTCCGGTCCGGTTTTTATAACATTGCTATGAGGTATCTAACTCCAACTTTTTGTACATGTAGTATATGATAATGGCCAATCAAATTCAGATAATCACGCAATACATAAAGAAGAAAAATTTTAAAGTTGTGCTTGACATCAAGGTAATAATGAAGATGGCCCCAACTTGCACTTGCAAAAGTGATAAAACTCATTTCGCGATGCACTTTTGATCCTTGCTCCTGCTGAAAATAAATGATAAACAATCTATAAATAAAAGTGTCAAATAAATAAGCATGTATAAATCATGCATAAATATACACTCATGTCGTATAACTACAAACTACTATCAACAGTGTGCTATTTGTAAATCTACGCAGTACACATAAATGCATAGCAACTGCATATTGATTTTACATGAATGACTATCAAAGGGAGGACAGTACCTTTAGCGTGTATAAATTTGTTATCTCGCCATATTTCTCAAAATGACTGTGCGGGGAACAAATAAATTGTGTTTAGATGCTTGTTTCTGAAATATTTACAGCAGTAAATCTAATGATCTTAGCCACATAAAGACGAGTTTCTTAGGCAGTAAATATATATATAAAAAAAACGTGTTGGCGGGCGGGGAAGGTCAGCCTGCCGAAATGAGCCCATTTTGTCACCTCTAACTGTCAGCATTTAATATCAGCATGTAATAGGTTTTTATATTTATCCACACAAAAAATAGTTAGTATCTAGATTACTATCTATTTATGTTTTCTATTTTTTTGGAGATATTATAATCTATCTATATTTTCTATAGTTGCCTCTAAATCGATTCTGAGGTGTGTGTATTTGTGACATATATAGTAGATAAAGAGTTGACAAATATATGAGTTAGTACGTTCAATATTCTAACAAACACTTTATAGTTAAAGTTGAATGTGGTAATATAAAAACCATTCATTAGCTTAATTGCAAAAATATAAATAATTATTCACAAAATTAACATATACATATAAGCATATATTTAATTTATCGTATTTAATCTCAATAATCCTTCAACTTTACCAACAATAATTTGGTGAAAAATATGAAAAGCCAACTACTCACGGGTTGAAAACAACTAATTATAAATAGCATTAAAATAATGATATAATGCAAAACATTGAATGATCATTCATTTTAATTGAGTAATTATTAAGAATACTTTTTTTTAATTCAAACAAAACTCGACTCCGTGTATGAAGTTTTGTACTTGTGGGCTTAGTGATTACCTGACTATCCACCAAACTCTGCAAAGGCATTTTGTTTGATCCTTTGATATAAAATGCAAATGCCATTGTATTAGCTTGTCCTGTAGTTATTCAAAGTTTACGTAGTTTAACTTGGCTTCTTTTAGTATTTCTCAGCAATGAACTTTTGTTTATCACAATCTGATTGTTCAATTTTTTTATATACTTGTTTCTGAAATATTTACAACAGTAAATTCAATGATCTTAGCCACACAAAGACGAATTTATAAGACAGTAAATATAAGAAAAAGCCCATTTGGCATGCAGGTGAGGGCGAGCCCATTGTGCTACATCTAACTGTCAATATTTTATAGGGAAAAGTTCACTAATGTCCCTGTGGTTTACTTCAGAATCACTTATGCCCCTGTGGTTTTTTTCCTATCACATATGCCCCTGTGGTTTGTAAAAGGGTATGTTTTTTTATCACATATACCGCTGTGGTTTCTTATTTTTTACAAAGCACAAGGGCATACGTGATAGGAAAAAAATCACAGGGGCATAAATGATTCTGAAGCAAACCACAGGGGCATTGGTGAACTTTTCCCTATTTTATATCAACATATAATAGGTTTTTATATCTATCCACAAAAAATATTCTTATAGTTGCATCTAGATTACTATCTATCTATGTTTTCTAAAGTTAGATAATAATCATAAGAAGAAAAATGTGTTGGCGGGCTAACCCGTCCGTTTGGCGGGCGGGGGGCCGAGCCCATTTTGTCCCATCTAGCTATCAGTATTTTATGTAAGCATATAATAGATTTTTACATCTATGCACAAAAAAAGGTTCTTATAGTTGCGTCTAAGTTATTATCTATATATGTTTTCTACAGTTAGACACTAAACATAAGAAAAAGAAAAAGAAAACGTGTTGGTGGGTAGGATGGGTCGGCCCTCCGAGTCGAGCCCATTTTACCTCCTCTTGTCGGCATTTTGTATAAGCATGTAGTAACATTAATATTACTCCTTTTTTCAAACGATTGGAAGTTAAAAATTTAGAAGTTATTTTTTAAACTTTTAAAAAAATATTAAAGCTACTTTTTTAGGTCTTAGTTTTTATGAAAAATTATTTAATTATTATAAGCTCCTAAACATATTTTTTTAATTAAAAAACACCTATATAAAACTAACTACTCAGTAGTTTGGAAACATGTAATCATAAATAGCATTAAAATAATATTTCGGTAAAAACTGATTTTTCAAGCTTCTAACAAAATAATGTTTAGTTTGGTTAATTTTTTGTAGCAGCAAAATTAATTCATCCTAATATGTAAAATAATTAAGCCAGATGGACAAAATATTAACAAATATTATTAATATTATCTAACCTTGTTTTCAAATTATTATTTTTATATCAACTATACATATATATTTAAAATTTTAAATATTTTTTTCGTTCAATCTATAATTTTATATTAAAATTAAATTTATTATATATATATATATATCTTTTTTCCAGTTTCATAATTAATCCTAATAGGTATTATAGTTAAACCCAACAGACATAATAAAAAATATTATTAATATGCTTAAAAGTTTTCCATCCAGAAAGTAGTGAGAAACATTAAATACTGAACTCTTTTTTCACCTATCAAGTTAAAATTCAAATTTAAAAAGCTTAAATTTTAAATATTAAATTTTTTCCCATTTTGCCACCTCTTGTCAGCATTTTGTATAAGCATGTAGTAGTATTAAATATATTACTCCTTTTTTCAAATGATTAGAAGTTATTTTTTAAACTTTTTAGAAAATATTAAAGCTACTTTTGTTTAGGTTTTAGTTTTTATGAAAAATTATTTAATTATTATAAACTGCTAAACATATTTTTTTATAAAAAAAAACCTTTATAAAGCCAACTAATCAATAGGTTGGAAACATGTAAGCATAAATAGCATTAAAATATTCTTTCGATAAAATTTATTTTTTAAAGCTTCTAACAAAAAAATGTTTGGTTTGTTTAATTTTTTGCAGCAACAAAATTAATTAATCCTAATAGGTATATTAATTAAGCCCAATAGACATAATATTAAAATTATTTTTTTCATCAACTATACATATATTTCTATAATTTTAATTTTTTTGTTAATCTATAATTTTAAATTAAAATTAATTTTATTATATATATTTTTTCCAATTTTATAATTGATCCTAATTGGTATTATAATCACACCCAACAGACATAATAATAAATATTATTAATATGCTTAACAATTTTTCATGCAGAAAGTAGAGAGAAATATTAAATGCTAAACTTTTTTTTCACCTATCAAGTTCAAAATCTAAATTTAAAAAGTTTAAATTTTAAATATTAAATATTTTCCCACCCAATATACATAATAATAAATATTACTAATTGGCTTAACAATTTTTCATATAGAAAATAGTGCGAAACATAAATAGAAGGCTGCACACATTCTCCAACTACTAGCTTCTAGTTATTTATTCACGATATAGAAAATTGTGTTATTACACTCTTAAATTAAAAGAATGAAAGTTTAATTTATTTCTTATATATTAAATTAAAATTTGTATTTTTATCGTGAGTAAATTTTTATAATTTGTTTTTTAGTGAATGATAAATGTCAATTTTAATTTTTTTATTTAAATTTAAAATTTAAAAGTTAAATTCTTTTATATTAATTATAAATATTTTAATAAAAATAATTTTTTCTCTTTGAATTTATAATTTATATATATATATATATTAAATTGGTTATACATATATATTTAAAACGTTTATGTTAATTTTTTTAAATAACTGTATGGAATTTTTTTCTCTTTTTGTATTTTTTTAAGTTAATTTTTTAATTTATTTTCTTTTAAATTATAAATATGTCATTTGTTTTTCTTTCAATTAAACTTCAAATTTAAATTATTTTTTATCAATTATACATATATTTTTATAATTTTAAATATTTTTTTGTTTAGTCTATAACTTCATATTAAATTTAAATTTATTATATATATATATATATATATATATATATATATATCTTTTTTCCAGTTTTACAATTAATCCTAATAGGTATAATAATTAAGCCCAATAGATATAATAATAGATATTATTAATAAGCTTAACAATTTTCGATGCAGAAAGTAGTGGTATTATTAATATACTTAACCATTAATTACTTCGATGCAGAAAGTAGTGGTATTATTAATATACTTAACCATTAATTACTCATGCAGAAAATAGTGTAATATTAAATATTAATACAACTGTTTGCCACTAAATAATGTTGAAGTCTTTTCCCATGGATTCTTCGATATGGTAAGTCAGTGGGGGTAAATGTGGGGGTTTCGATATTATAGATCGTTTAATGATGCTTGGACCTTGCTTTCTCCCAAAAATACAATTTACAGCTACATAACCAATTGATACCATGCTTGCGATGTTATAAGAGCAGCCTGGGAACTCGATCTACCTTTAACTGTTGTTTCTTTAATTTGTGAGCAACTCTTTTGCTTTTTTCTTTCAAAAACCAAGGTTCAAAGAAAACAAACACAGTGACATTAATTGCTTAAAATTCAGTTTCTTTGGCATATTTAATGGTATTTAACAAATTTGAAATAAAATTTTTAGCATTTGATTTACGTTTTCATTTAAGGGTATATACTATTATTATTTTTTATTAACTTATTATTATTATTATTATTGTTATTTACCAGTTAAGTGTGAACAGAAATCTGGTTTACGAGGTTTAAAACAGACAAGTGACATTTTTGTCCTTTAGTGGCTTCTTTCTTCTAGCAATAATATTTTTCTCTATAAATTTTACTTATTGAAACATTAGATTATATGGGTTTAGACTGCACATGAATAACAATTTGTAAAGACCAAAATTATATATATATATATATATATATATATATATATATATATATATATATAATGGGTTGCATATCTGATCCGAATTGATTCGCATTTTCAATTGCCACGACAAATACCAAATAAATTCATTTAACCCTAAAATAAACACACTATAACATGTCCTACATGTACTAATGC
The DNA here is from genome assembly GCF_033153095.1 of Gastrolobium bilobum. Classification (NCBI taxonomy): domain Eukaryota; kingdom Viridiplantae; phylum Streptophyta; class Magnoliopsida; order Fabales; family Fabaceae; genus Gastrolobium; species Gastrolobium bilobum. Next base: position 279,403 of record NW_026898407.1, read on the forward strand.
ATGTTTTTTTTTTCCTTATCTTCAAAATTAATAGTATTCGCTAATTGATGTACACAGAACAGGAGAAAAATATTTGCAAAAAAAGAAATAGATCTTGCATGATGCGCCTATGATTACTACTTTACAAAACCTCTAGTCGCCTGTTGCACATGGTGCAGTAGTATCTGCGCTTCATCTTATAGCACAATGGTAGAAAACAGAACCTCCAATGCCTCTCTACGTCAATGGCTTACACCATCCCTCCACAAGTAAGGACACGTGTCTGGTGCGAGTTGCCTCGCCAACACCCTTTCATCCTTGTCGCACACAAACACCAAACACATCTTCTATAAACACAATCAACTCATACTTACTTCTTCCCAGGACTTTTCTTAGCACAATATATTCATTAGTCACAAACTTCCTTTGTCTAGCAAGGTGTCTCCAACTTCAACTTCAAAACTAATTCAACAAAAAATTGCTCTTGTAAGTATGCTATATTAATATAGAATATAGAAATAATATAAACAATTCACTCAATAAAGTACAGAACAATGAACATGGAATATCAATAAACATGAAGTAGAAAACTATAAATGTACATATAATGGGTAAGATTATCCAGAAGAACAGCTTGAGAAGATAAAGAAGATAAACAGACAAAAATAAAAGAAATATGTGCACAGAAGCTGATTACCAATGGCAAATATGCACTAACACATATCCTATTTATACACAAACTATAATAAATATTATTAACATGTTAACAATAAACTATGCAGAAAGTGGTGGGATATTAATATAATTATTTGCCAGGAACTTCTTTCCAAATCTTTTCCCACCTATGTCGTTTAAAATTCGAATTTTAAAAGTTATTAAAAGAAGAAATATTTCAAATTGATTTCAAGTGTGAACACAAAGCTAAAATTGAAGGAGAAAATGACAAGTCAGCAAAGTTTGCATGAGTGAGATGAAGATTTTATATATTAAGGGTGTGCATGGCAACCATTATGTTTCTTGGCACTGTTTCTGAAAAGAAATAATTTTTTTATATTTCTGTGCCTTGGAACAATTTCTTAGAAAAAAAATGTGTTTGATAACATATTTTATTTTTATTCCGAGAATGAGAATTGTGTTTGATAACACAACAAATAATAGAATTAAAATCATTCCTATTAAGTATAAAAAAATTCAGATCATCACTTTCCTTTTCATATGGTGTGGTGGTGGTGGTGGCAGCGGCGACAACGATGGTTGTAATAGTGGCATTGTGGTGGTGGCGGCGGTGGCAGTAGCATCATGGTGGTGGTGGCGGCGGTAATGGTGGCATAGTGGTGGTAATGGTGCGGTGAAGGTGACGGTAGTAGCTGTGACGATGGTGGTGGTGATGGTGGCGGTGATGGTAGTGATAATGGTGACGGTGATGATGGTGGTGGTGACGTAAAGGTGGTGGTGGTGACAGTAGTAGCCGCAACGATGGAGGTGGTAGCAGTAGTGGTGGTGATGGTGACGACATGGTGGTGGTGGCGGTGGCAATTGCGTGATAATGGTAGTGGTTGCAGCGGCAGTGGTGGTAATGGTGGCATAGTGGCAACGGCGACGGTAGTGGTGGTTGCGATGGCAGTGGCATGATAATGGTAGTGGTAGTGGCAGCTGCAGTGGTGGAAATAGTGGCGGCGACAGCGATGATAGCAGTGTCTACGATGATGGTGATGGAGATGACATGATGGCGGTGGGGTAGTGGTGGCGGCAGTAGTTGTGGCGTGATGGTGGTGGTGCTGGCAGTGGCTACGGTGATGGTGGTGGTAGTGGTTGGTGACAATGGTAGTGATAATGGTGGTGAAAATAATGGTGGTGGTGGTACGATGATGATAACAGTGGTCGTGTCAGGATTGTGATGGCGGTGTGATGAAGAGTAATTGAGAGAGATAAATGTTTCTCATTTTGTGCCAAGAAAAAAAAACAGAAATTCTTTGATTCTTTTTTCTGTTCCCCAGCACAAAAAATAAATCGGTTCATCCCGAAAAATAACCAATTTTATTAAATAAGTATTCTATCGATTTATATTTCCAGGATAAAAATTAAAATGAAATTGATTCCGAAAAGATTGTCATGCATAAATTGCCAAGTCAAAGTAAAGAGTACAATGTTGGCTAAAATCATAACGACAAATAAAGAAAAATAAACGTTATAAATCATTAATCTTTTTTTAAATAGTAATAAGCAGTGTTTAAAAACCCGGCCCGACCATCGACCCGGCCGAGGTCAGGGGTCATGGGGTCACGGGTTCAACCGGGGGGTCACTACGCTGACCCGGTTTTATATATATATATATATATATATATATATATATATATATATATATATATATTAAAAAACAAACCACCAATCATCAAAGATTTAAAATATACTTAACATAATTCACCAATTACAACCACAAGTCAATATTATACAACCTAATTAAAGTATCAAGATACCAAAGTACAAAACTCATATTCTAATGGGGTCACTATGGTGACCTAGTTCTGCCTCTTTTGATAAGGTCTCTGACAAAGGAAGGAAAATTTAAAAGAAGTAAGAATGAGTTTTTGTTTTCCATCAACAGCTGTAAGGATTTCATTTGAATGGGAAAAATTCTTTCCTTTTCTAGAAGATTCACGGCAGCAAGGTGAAGATTGAAGACGTAGGTCACTGGGAGAGAAGATAACGATTAGATTTAGGTTTGTAAGCATTTTTATTTTATTTTTTTTAATAAAATGACATTGTTTCAGGAAATTTAAAAAAAAAACATGTAGTGATCCCCTTTGACTTCTCTGACCCGGGAGTCACTAAAACCCGGCCGAGTTTTGGGGGTCGGAGGGGTCGATGTGCATATAGAGTCCAACTTGTGACCCCAACCCTCATAGGAGAGGGGTCAGGGTAGACCCGGGTACCCGGGAGATGGGATGAAGTTTTAAAACACTGGTAATAAGTACGGATTAAAAAAAATATTGAAAAGATAACCCAAAATAACATAGGTGCTTGTTCTGTTACATGATTTCAATTATTAGCATTTATCAGGGGCGATATCAGAATCAGAGCAGATAGAAGAAACAAAAATGCAAACTTCCATTCAAATTTAAATTTAAATTTAAAATTAAGATATACTTGAAATGTTTGGGATGGGAATAATTCGGATATTGTTTATAAAAAAAATCATAATTTCACAGTCACATTCGTTTCATCAAACCGCACCCTTCTAGTATTTGTTGTTGGTGTGTGCGTGGGGTTAGGTACCTGTTCACAGGTTACCCCCAACTACGCAGTTTCCACTACCTTCTTAGATTTCGCCGCCGATCGTTCTCCGTCGTAGTCACCGTCGTCGGCGGCACCACTCCCCTCTCTCTCTCATTCTCTTCCCCTTCTCTCTCTACAATTTCGAGTTACCCTCTCTTTCTCTCTCTCTCTCTCTTCCCCAATCTCATTTATTCCTCACACCTTTTATTTCTCTCTCTATAAATATACTCGCATGCACACTGGTAGATTCAAAAACACACATATATATGCACGTGATTCTGATTCGTGCGAACTCAATTGAATTCGATGGGGCATAAAAAGCGAAACCCTGCCACACGCTCGAAACAATCTGCTGCGACGGCGGCGGCGGGTTCTCCGGTGTCACCACCGACTAACGGAAAAGCGTCCAACGGCACAATCATTTCGGCGGAACCGGAGTCATGCGCGGTTTCCGATCACGGTGTCGATAAGATCGAATTCACGACCTCTCAATCTGATGCTTCGGCTAACTCCGCAATCAAGCAGGAATGCGAGCGAGCCCTAACGGCGCTCCGGCGCGGAAACCACTCTAGGGCGCTGAAGCTGTTGAAGGATTGCTGCTCCAGGCACGAGAGTTCTCCTCAGTTGGGCTTCGCTCACCGAGTTCAGGGCACAGTGTGCGTCAGACTGGCGGCGATTATCGACGACCCGAGCTCGAAGCAGAGGCATATGAGGAACGCCGTTGAGTGTGCAAGGAAAGCGACGGAACTGTCCCCGAATTCGATCGAGTTTTCGCAATTCTACGCGAATTTGCTGTTCGACACTGCAAGCGAAGGGAAGGAATTTGAGGAGGTTGTGCAGGAGTGCGAGAGGGCGTTGGCGGTTGAGAATCCTAATGATCCTGCTAAGGAGAGCTTGCAGGATGAGAGCCAGCAGAAGATATCAACGGCGGAAGCACGTGTGGTGCACGTGCAGAACGAGCTTCGGCAGCTGATTCAGAAGGCCAACATTGCTTCGTTGTCGAGTTGGATGAAGAACTTGGGAAATGGGGAGGAGAGGTTTCGGTTGATTCCGATAAGGAGGTCCACTGAGGACCCTATGGAAGTGAGGTTGGTTCAGAGCAGAAGGCCCAATGAGATCAAGAAGGTCACCAAGACCCCCGAAGAGAGGAGGAAAGAAATTGAAGTTCGAGTTGCTGCTGCGAGGTTGTTGCAGCACAAGTCAGAGTCACCACAAGTTCAGAGTGAAGGAGATAGGGATGAAAGGACATTGGATTCGTCTTCTTCAGGAGCTGGTCATAGGAGGAAGTATGGACATATGAGAAAGAATGGGTCTTCAGCTGAAAGGAAGGATTGGGTACGCTCATATTGGAATGTGATGAGTATGGATATGAAGAAGGGCTTGCTTAGTATTAGAGTTTGTGATCTCAAGTCCTACTTTGGGTCTTTGAAGGATACTTTGCCTAACGAGGTTTTATCAGAGGCTTTGTCATATGCCGAGGCCAATAAAACATGGAACTTCTGGCTTTGCTGCCGATGTGATGAGAAATTTTCGAATTCGGAATCTCACGGGCAGCATGTTGTGCAGGAACACCTGGGGAATCTCTTGCCCAAAATGCAGGGGCTTTTGCCCCAGAATGTTGACAATGAATGGACTGAGATGATTCTTAATTGTTCTTGGAAGCCACTGGATGTCTCGTCAGCTGTTAAAATGCTTGAAAACAGAGCAAAATCCAGAGATCCTTCATTCTCTGAGGATTCCTACTTGGGTCATCATGGAGAGGAGTACATTAATTGTTTTAAAGACCCAAGTGATTCTTACCATGATAATGGAATTACAAGGTATAATCTTCATAATTGTACAACAAAAAGCAGTAACTATTGTAAAATTGCAGAAAGTGATATTGGAGGTGGTGTTGAAGTCCAAGGATCTGTAGCATATCCCCTTGCTGTTAGTTGGCCAATATCTGATGACTCTGAGCGTGCAAAACTTCTTGGGAAAATTCGTGCAGTATTTGAGATGCTTATTAAACACAAATATCTTGCTGCTAATCATCTTAACAAGGTCATCCAATTTACTATGGATGAGATACAGGGCCTTGCTGGTGGTTCTCAACTCCTTAACCATGGTTTGGACCAAACACCAATGTGCATATGCTTTCTGGATGCAGCCCAGCTTAAGAAAATTATCCAATTTTTACAGGAATTATCTCATGCCTGTGGTTTGGGTAGATATACTGACAGAAGCAGTAGTCCCATGTATGATTTGAACAATACTAATCAAGGTCCTGAGATCAAAGAGAAGATTGTTCTCAATGGCGATGCATCCTGCCTCCTCCTGGATGAGTGTTTACTGCCAACACATGACACGTCTGGTACAGCTCAGGGAGGTGTCTTGGATAATGCAACTGCCTCAGCTTCTCCTGACAGGGTTTCACACAACACCGATGCTTTGCTATCCTGGATATTTTCAGTTTCACCTAGCGGGGATCAATTGACATCATGGATGCGTGCAAGAGAAGATAGAAGACATCAAGGAATGGAAATTGTCCAGTTGCTCGAGAAGGAGTTTTATCACCTACAGAGCCTCTGTGAGAAGAAATATGATCGTGTAAGTTATGAAGAAGCTCTGCAGGCAGTAGAGGATCTTTGTCTTGAGGAAGGTAAGAAGAGGGAAAACATTGGCGAATTTGTCCAGCGAAGCTATGAGTCTGTCTTAAGAAAACGGAGAGATGAGCTCATTGAGAGTCAGAATGATGTGACCTATGTTAGCAATAGGTTTGAGTTGGATGCTGTATCAAATGTTTTGCAAGAAGCTGAAGCAATGAATGTTAATCAATTTGGTTATGAAGAAACTTATGCTGGTGTGACTTCTCAGCTATGTGATTTGGAATCTGGTGAAGATGAATGGAGAATGAAGGAATATTTGCATCAAATGGATGGCTGTATAGAACTTGCTATTCAGAAACTGAAGGAGCACTTATCTGTAGAGGTCACTTTTTTATTTGAATCTTGTCACATCTCTACTATATGACAAGTGCAAGGTTGACCTAGTTCCTTTTTGTTCTAACCTACTTCATTTACTATGCAGCTGAGCAAAATTGATGCACGAATCATGAGAAATGTTACAGAGATGCAGCAATTGGAACTCAAACTTGGGCCTATTTCTGCTTATGATTATCGAGCAATATTATTGCCTCTTGTGAAGTTATATCTTAGGGTTTGTATTAAAACTTCTGAAACATGTGCTGTTGCCTCACCTTTCTTTTAACTATATAAGCCTTTCTTTTGCTTGTTTAGGCTCTTTTGGAAGATTTGGCTGAGAAAGATGCGACAGAGAAGTCTGATGCTGCAAGAGAAGCATTTTTGGCTGAACTTGCTCTTGATTCTAAGAAGATTGCTCAAGGGACAAGCGAGAACACACGACATACGGAGAAGACAAAAGATAAGAAGAAGAATAAAGATCATAGAAAAACAAGAGATTTAAAGGTGATCATCATGCATACTTTATTTGTTTATATTGGTCCATATTCCATGATGCCTGGCTAATATTTCTCTTTCTTGCAGGTTACAAGTGGTCATGAGCAGCTCTTGCTTCAAGCTACAATTCCTGAGTCAGTATATGTTTCTGTTTTTAAGCTTTGGCATTTTTTTTTGTTTTATTATTATTATTATTATTTAGTCTTTGAGACATGGTGACTTCTTATTAATGCTTTTAATGTGTATCTGCTGCAGTTCTTATCCAGTTTCACCTGATAGCAACTATCAAGGTTCTGAGGTTGTTGTTTCTATGGATGGTGATGACTTGGATCAGCAGGAAGAGGAATTTAGATGTAAAATTGAGCTAGAAGAGGAGGAAAAAAAGCTTGAAGAAACTTTGGAATTTCAACGAAGGATAGAAAATGAAGCTAAACAGAAGCACCTTGCTGAGCGACAAAAGAAATCATCTGGGACATATTTAGAGAAAGCAGCAGACAACCGTCAGGATGCTCAGTTGAAGGTGGTTGCTGATGGCCCAGATTTACATGAACATATAAGACCACCTGTGCAGGTATGAATCTCTCGTTTGATTTTGTCTTATTTAATGCAAGGGGATATGATTTCTGGGTACTTGTCATAATTTGATATTTCATGGAAAAGTGAACCTTTAAAGGCTATTTTTCAAAAGGGAGATACTTTACAGATATGAATTAGGTATTGCTGGAAATACACCTCTGAACTTGCTCATTTTTTCAGGAGGAGTTGGCAAAGGAGAATGTGCACCCAAGCAATGTGGATGGTGTGCTTATTACCACAACAAATGGTTTCATGGCGCCAATTAAATCTTCAGCTGATTTAGCTGCCCACAAGATTCATTATACGCATCATTCGAAAGCTAAACAAGGTTGGTAATCATTTTCAAAGGTATCTTAAATTGCATTTTTTTATGTATTTAGCTATTCTTTTGCTTGATGCTCTCATCACTCTCTTTATTCTCTAGGAGATATGGCTAATGGTGTAGTTACGGAGAATGGTGTTCAGTTGTCTGATCGGCGTGCAGGAAAAAAACATAAACGGCATAAGAATCCTTCCACGTTGGTTGATGGGAAGTTGGAATCTGTTGCATTGGAAAAAGAGAATATTGAGGTTACACATACTGATAATCACTTAAGAGAGCAGGCTAAAGTCTATAACAACCAAGATGCTAACAATGGTTAGTTCTAACCTTTCCATAAGATTCTTTTCCCGTGATGCTGGTGCATATCAATTTTACCTTATTAGGATTTTTATAGCAGATGTTACTCGTAATTCTTTAAAAAGAAAATCTTTGTCTCATAATTATCTTTTGGCTGCTAGTTTATGGCACTATGTTATGCACCGAGATCTTCTCGTGGTATCAATTATCATTTTCTTGCTTCCATCAATTAAAGATTTGATTGGTATCAATTAGTCACGATTTGTATTAATTAGCATTTGTTAACTTCTATTAATAAAATATTGATATCAATTAGTCCATATTTATATCAATTACCTTTTTAGTATTTCAAATCCTTGTTATCTTCTGTTATAAAAGTCACAAAATGGCTATATGGAATTGGAAGCAATTCCTTTCTTCCAATCACTCTTATTCACTTCTCTTTCTCTCCCCTCTTCCCTCTGGAATTCTGCCGTTTTACGATTACGCTTAACACACTATATAGGTTTGACCAACAAATAGTATTCATTAATTCAATAATTTTTAAGATGCCCTGAGGAAGACTTTCTCTTGTTAAGATCATTACTATACTGCATCTTACGTTATCATTTGAGCTTCAGTTGCTCACTATCATTCATTTTGCCTGTAGAACTGGGGGTTCAATATCTTCATTTAAGCCTCATGTTTTGCACTTTGGCTCCTCCAGTGGATGTTTTTCAAACTTTTATGTATAGCATGCAAAATCAAATGCAGATTAATATTTCAATGTTTTGATAAAAGGCACCTATGAAGCTATTTTCTCCAAATATGAAAACTAATATATTGCTACTTTGATGTGCGACAAGTGTGGGGAGACAATGGATTAAAGACGGTGAAAGAGTTGCAAGTTGAAGATGAGGAGGAGGAAAGATTCCAAGCTGATCTTAAAAAAGCTGTAAGCCAAAGTCTAGGTATACTGTTTTTAACTCCCTTGTTATATAGACTGGTTTCAATTATCTTATGCATCTAATATTTATTTTATTATACTTACTACCATATCTGTACTTTCTTGGAAATTGGACTCACTGCAAATGACTTACTTAAGGAAATAGGGTTGTTTGAATGCAGATTGGAAATAGGGTTGTTTGAATGCAGATTTCTGTGATGATCTTCCTTTCTCCTTTTCTATTTTTGTTGAATCCAACTATGGCTTGTTGCCATCTTTCGTAAATCCAAAGCAATGAAATCAAACCATATTGCAGATATTTGTTAATATCTGAACTAGATTCAAGTAATAGCCTATGACCACCATTTTGTAGGATACGAGTCTTATTGATTGCATAGTTCATTTACAACATGATGGATAAGAATTCAGATTACTATAATTATTGAATAAAATAAACCAACGAAGGGAGTAAGCATCCATAACAAGTATGGAATCTGATTTACAATTTGTACTTGTAATTTCAATAGCTTGAGTAGGGAGCATACCTTTGGTACTGCAAGAGTATGTACTCCTTTACTAAAAATAGGAAAAGGTGTGGACGTAGAGGAAAATAACCATAAAAGGATGGGTAAAATGGGAAAGTTAAATATATTACTCTTTTCATATTTAGTAAAGGATGCACTGGGTCTGGGTCTTCAGTACTCCCGTATTATTGAAGATATTTTCCTTGAGTAAGAGTGCTACAAATCTTCAGCCTGATCTGAGTCGTTGAGGCAATTCAATTGTATGTTTGAATATGTTTTGTTCTATGCCTAAGAATAGGCTTGCTTGTGTAAAGGTATAATGCTGCGAACTTCCATTCAAATTCCACTGCCAACTTTCTCAATGATTTGACTAATTATATTTTATATCTTCTGCTTGTTAATAAACTTAGCTGCATTATCACATGAAGTAATACTATTTGTTCTCACTGATGGTGCATCAGAGAGCTATTGTTTGTGTTTGGGCTAAATGTTGAAAGGTTGCATTTGTCATTTATTCACTATAACACTATCAAGCTTCGTCAACTATATGCCTATATACATACCCGACACACCTGGGTACTCATTTTTAAAAAAATGGGTTTGGCTTGGTTACCAGCCGGTTCGGTTAGGGATAGAGCTGGCATGACTTGGGCTACAATTTGATTAAAAAATCGGAAAATCCTAACAAGATCAGTTTCAATTTCTATTTGAAGATAGAGTTTCCTAATCTTTATTTGAATATGGATGATTTGAAGCAAAATAAAATAAAAAAAAACTTATCGACTGTGCATCATTGGTTCCTCACTGCTTCTCACTCTTAACCCAAACGGCCATTCCCTATGTCAGTGCCTTTAGCTTTCTGACAATGGCACTGTTCTATTACTCTTACTCTCAGTTTAAGATAGAAAGTTCTCCATCAAGGCGAGTAACTTAGAATGGTGTGCGAGTCATTTGTTCAATAATTTAATTTCTTATTGAAAACTTAGAATGTTAGTTTTAAAGTTTTTTGGAATTTTAGAGTTAGAATATATACATATACACACGTTCCCGTAACATGCTTAAGAAAGGAATTCTGGATTCACAACCTCTTTTCAGAATTATGGAAACATTGATGACTCTAACCTTGGAAGAGATGCTACTTTGCAGATACATATCAAGCACATAGGAAAGTGCCTTCAGTTTCCAATTTGAGAACGTCTCAGAGAACTTCACAAGTAGATAGTGTGGGTTGTCCATTGGAGGAAGAAACAACTGAGAATGTGAATGGAATAACTTCTATTGGTGCTGGGCTGAAGAATGAAGTGGGTGAATATAATTGTTTTCTCAATGTTATTATACAGGTAGGTCTTTTTCAAGTCAGTTTTCGGATTTGTTATAATAGCTGCTGCTGCACTTTTTTTCAATTGATGTATCACTTTCCATAGTGGAATAACATCTTGTCTCTGTACAAGTACAGTCGTTGTGGCATTTAAAACGCTTTCGGGAGGAATTTCTTGGCAGACCTAGATCGGAGCATGATCATGTGGGTAATCCTTGTGTTGTCTGTGCATTGTATGACATCTTTACTGCCATGGATGTTGTTGTATCAAAACACTTTAGGAGAGAAGCAGTTGCACCTACTTCCCTCAGGATCGCTCTCAGCAATCTATATCCAGATAGTAACTTCTTCCAGGAGGTAACTTCACTCAGATATGTTTGTTCCACCCATACAATAAATTCTTTGTAACTTGACTTTTGTCAACTCATTCATTCATCATGGGAAAGAGATAAAATTTGGTTCTTTTATGGACAATGTGATTAATATGTTGGCATTTGACAGGCTCAGATGAATGATGCTTCTGAAGTACTGGCAGTGATATTTGACTGCCTCCATCGATCATTTACTCGGAGTTCAAGTGTTTCTGATACAGAATCAGTGGAAAGCAACTGCATGGGATCTTGGGATTGTGCTAACAGTACTTGTATAGTACATTCACTCTTTGGAATGGACATTTTTGAACGAATGAACTGCTACCACTGTGGTCTTGAGTCCAGGCACTTGAAGTATACTTCCTTCTTTCACAATATAAATGCCAATGCCCTTCGGACAATGAAGGTATCTTTAGGAAGGATATATTATTTTAACATTTAATAATTTACAAATTTTCTGATTTTTAGCTTCTGAAAACCTTGTTAAGTACCTTAGCTCGATCCCTTCTTCACTTTCTAGGTAATGTGTGCTGAAAGCTCCTTTGATGAGCTTTTGAATCTTGTGGAAATGAACCATCAGTTGGCTTGTGATCCAGAAGTTGGTGGTTGTGGCAAGCTGAACTACATCCATCACTTTCTTTCAACTCCACCGCATGTTTTTATGACAGGTGACTCTGTCGTTACACATGAATTGTTGTTTTTTGTTTTGTATGTATGTTTGTATTTATGTACGTATGTATATGTATTATCTTTTGCACATTTTGAGGTTTCTTTCTCTTTATCTCCTACATGTTTGGAATTTGCAGTTCTAGGTTGGCAAAATACATGTGAGAGTGCTGATGACATATCAGCAACTGTTGCAGCCCTCAGCACTGAGATGGATATCAGTGTCCTTTATCGTGGTTTAGATCCTAAAAGCACTCATAGCTTGATTTCGATGGTATGTATTTGAGTGATAATATGTATGGAGTGTTTATATTTTATATTGATTGCATGATGCTGTAATGGTGAGATATACCTTTATGATACAAGGGACATATTCAATTTAAAACTTCATAATTAAAAAAATTGTTTTGAATATTAGATTTCATGCACAACTTAGCAGTTTTAGCCGTTCAAACTTCATATTTCTCCTTCCTGTTTGTTTCTCTGCTCATCCCCCCCTGCCCCATCCTAAATTCGTTTTTTACTTAATTTGCTTCATAAATCACTCATAAAAAGTATTATTAAATTTAAAGTGAATTCCTTATAGGAATGCACCAAACAGTGAAAATTTCATTTATGCAGTACATAAAACAACCACGATACTGATTTGTAATTTATTTCATAAAGGAAGATGGGAAGAATGAATGAAGACTTGTGGATAAATAAATTTTTATCCTTTTCACTCCATTCTTCCAATTTTCATCAGATGATTGATTGACATTTTGTTGTTTTGCATGGAAAAGTAGCCATATTTTGTACTACCTAAGTACCTATTGTGAGTGTAAAGAATCAATTCAATCCAAAACTTAAATTATTAGGTGAAGCTACATTAATGGTTTATATAACTTTAACACCCCCATTCACATGAGAGCCCACTGGACTTGAAAGGTGAATAACGCACAGGCCACCTACCTGTGATAAGAAACTCCACAAGACTTAATTAATTATTTACTAAATGAGGGGCAGTGAGGATCGAACCCGTGACATCGAGGCTCTGATACCATATAAAGAACCAATTCAACTCAAAAGCTTAAGCTGTTAGGTGAAGCTACATTAATGGTTTTATATAACTCTAACAATGAGTTCTACATTAAATTACTAAATGAATACCTGGTTCAATGGTGCTCTGCAGTTCCAATTTTCCGCACTACTTATGTCATTATGTGCCTAATATATGTTAGTGAAACTTGTAGGTTTGCTATTATGGGCAGCATTATCATTGCTTTGCTTATAGTTATGAGCACGAACAATGGATTATGTATGATGACAAGACAGTCAAGGTGAGTTGAATCTTTGAACAGATATGAATATATTATGTTTCTCCCTTGTTGTTTTCAATTTTTTTTCTTCAATATCCAGATAATTGGTGGATGGACTGATGTTCTTGCAATGTGTAAAAGAGGGCATCTGCAACCCCAGGTTCTTTTCTTTGAAGCTGTAAATTAGATATCTATCGGAACTGAATATCATTTGCTGGACTGAAGAACTTTGGGTTTGACTGAGTTTGACATCCAACTGGTTTATGGTGAGGCCCTGTTTATCCAGATGCATTTCGCACGCACTTGGCTTAGGAAATAAACTTGCAAGTTTCAATGATGTCAACAAGTTTTGGGATACATGCATAAGTTGAGATATAGCATTTAACATTATGTGAAACAATTCACTGTTTTAATAGTAACAACTAGTTCTCGGGGGAGAATCATGTCCAAAGCAATTTTTTGATACCGGACGTAATTGGACTTCAAAGAGCCTAGAGAGTGGTGTTTGGTACGGAGCACGGCTCATCAAAATTGGTCTACTGTGAAAATATCACATTCATTTCTTGTATCCAACCAAAGGTTTTGGTAATGGAAAGAAGCACCACAATTTGCTGAGATTTGCCAGCTTTGTGTGAGAAGGGGCTGTTCTATGATGGACATAATTGCCCATTGTTGGCGGGAACATATACCATATTTTGGAGGGTTGTTAACAAAGTTTTTTCCTTCATCCCTCCTCTTCCCTACCCCCTCTCCCCCCTCAGAAAAAAAAAAAAAAAAGACTTCAGAGAGATTTTGTATAGCTTACATACGATTAGATTATATTTGTTATCTTGTTACCACTGCGGCTGAAAAGAGTTTTGTTTGCTGATCTTTTTATCTACTTGATAAAAGTTTTCTCTCCTCCGTGATACCTGAGTTATGATGGAACGTGCTGCATGCCGGAATTTGTGCAGTGATAAAATTGAGGAGCTTCCCTCCATTATATCCATATCACTGTACTTTCTTCTTTTTAAATTTCTTGTCTTTATGGGATTGGAGGAGGAGTGCTTCAGTTTTCTAGAATCAGCATAAGTGAAGGTAATGATTTCAAATATTTATAGTTGCAGATGTAACTGTAGCTTTTAGTGAGTAAAGAACAAAGTTTTTGTTACAATTTTGTCCAAATTTTTTGCGATTGGTGTCAATTAAGATGGATTATCATATTTCATTGTTCTACATATTGTTGTGAAGGTGTGTAATTGGGCATCTAGAGACTCTGATTTCGCTGTAGTTTCAGTTTCGTTTGGATTGCTTAAAATTTCCTTTTGAATTTGTTTTGCCCTTTTGGGTTTAATAGCTTCGTCATTAGTTGTTTGTTAAGAACGTTTACTTCCGTTATGTTGTATAATGTATCAAACAGACTGTTCAGTCTTTGCAAATCCTTCTATGATGATATTATTTTACTTTCATTATTATTAATTTTTTCATCAATTTAATGCTAATAAGATCTACCAGCTGTTGTATATTATATTTATAAAAAAGAAAATGGATTGTGTCAATTTAGCCGACAAAATTCATATTAAGGTCACGCAACCAATAGCTCGTTTTTTTTTTTTTTTTTCATTTTTTTTAAATCATGGACACTTGATTTTTTTGGATGCGTTGTTCTTTGGAAGTTTCTTTTTTTTGAGTAACCTCATAGTGTTTTCATCTCAGGATGAGATTGATTCTTTTGTGGCTTTGAGCGAGAAGGTTTTACCATTGACCTTAAAGTGCTTCTCATAGGAATTGAATTCATGATTTCATCAGTTGTCATAGCCTGACTTTTAAGCTGCAGTTCGCTTACCAATTGAGTTATATCTTGGGGTTGGAAGGTTTTTGTTTGAGAATTGATTTTAGGAGAGAAAGGAAGGGAATGGTTTTATTAATCCCTTCTTTGTTTGTGAGTTTAAAAAAGTGAAAGGAAAGATTTTGGGATTTTCACAAAATCTTCTGAAACTCTTTGTTCTTAAAATTAAAGTTCCAAACAAAGCCTTAATTGAGAATAGGAAAGTATTATCAAAAAACCAATTAGTATATTAAGGGGGTGTTTGGTTCAAGTTTTTGAAGATGATTACCGGTAATCCTTCTTTGGTAAATGTAATTACCACGTTTGGTAGAAGGAATAAATTACGATTCCCGGCTATCCAAGGATTACCGGTAATTTGATTTATAAAGAAAAGTCACTATTCAGATTACCAAAAATAATATGGTAATTCGGAATACCAATCAGAATACCAAGTAAAGGGAAAGTACAACAATAAATTTTGAGACAAAAATACCCCAATACACATAAAAATCTAGACCCAATCTATCAATTACAAAAGTAAAAATAGTTTGGGGTTATTTTTGTAAAATAACCTCATATTCCAAGTCATATTTCGTTCTAAACCAAATATGGAATCAGTAATTTTTACCCAATATTCTCAGTAATATTTTGGCGAACCAAACACCTCTTTCGTAAGATTCCAAGTAAACTCAATTTCTACTGAATTCCCATTAATCATGATTCCTGGTCACCAAAAAATTTCTCTTGTACCAAACACACCCTAAGGGTAATTTCTTGTCAGGCCCGGCTCTCGCTTCTAACTTTTGTCTTTTTTTTGTTTTTTCGTTTTTCGTGCAACACCTAACATAACTGAACAGACGAGAAAATCCAGACTTATTACACACGATTGAATCAGGGTCTAGCACGAGCTTCAAACTGGTCCAAGTTGATTTTCAGAAAACAGGTGGGGTGGTTGCTCAAGTCAGTAGCGTTTTAAGTTGTTAAGTGTGGTAGGGATGCCTGATTAGTATACCTTTGGGTAGTTTAAGGTTGCTTCATTAAGGGATAAGGACTTTGCATATGATGGACTTTCATGGGCTTGGATCCTCCATATCTTTGGGCTTTTGTACATGGTCCCAAACAAGAACAGTACCAATACTTCTTTCACAATACCTGTTGTCTCCAATGAAATGTGAATGTGTCTCATATTTAAACAGTATTAAAAAATATTTAAACCTCGTAAGTAAATTGTCTATATGCATTAAGAAATGATTCTTATACGTTGTTTTGTTTACGACATTCCCATCATCCTGTTTGGAAGAAGAAAAACAAAATGTGTTAGAACGTGCATTTTTATTAATTTATCCTTTAAAAAGGAAGTAATGTAAGAGTAGTCTATTGAAAATAATTGTTAATATGTGTTGCCAAGGTGACACAGCCCTAATGTAGGGCAATACTACTTAACCGTGTCACATGAAAACGAGCAACAGGAAAATAGCTATGACCACAAAATGGAAACCCCAAAACTTAGGACTCTTCCACATTGTCATGTACACTTGTCACTAATGGTCTCACTATTGCAAGAACAAACTCCATATATTTCGCTTCTCTCTTTAATATGTGATTTTACTGAGTCTTTCCACACCCACCACATTCGCATATTAACAGAGGAAAATAGCTATGACCAACTAAAGGTGATTTCTCTATATCTCTCTCCTTCTAAGTTCTTCCATAGCTTTCTCCTACAAAAAGTTTCTTCAGTGCATTTATCATCGTGGCTTTGATTACCTTTTTTCTAAAAGGGGTTCCATCATTTGACAAGGTGGTGGAAATATGACCCATAAGGGTGGAATAAACCTTGCATGTGCTTCATGCAAATACCAGAGAAGAAAGTGCACTCCTGAGTGCCCTCTTGCTCCATACTTCCCTGCAGACCAACCAAGGGTGTTTCTTAATGTCCATAAGCTATTTGGAGTAAGCAACATTAATAAGATGTTGAAGAAGTTGGAGCCTAGTCAAAAAAGAATAGCTATGGAGACTCTCATTACTCAAGCAAATTATAGAGAAATGTATCCAGTTCATGGTTGTTGGGAAGAAGTTTGTAGGCTACGTTACCAAATATGGCAAATGGAAGAAGAGCTTCATGTTTTTCATCAACAACTTGAGATGTATAGGCAACATCACCAACATCAAGGACAATCCATGCATGATGATCATGTCACTTCACAATTAGAGTTGGGAATGGCACCAAGTACTAATGCTCTTCCTCTCTTCAATGCTCCACAGTCACAGATTTATAACAACACAATGGCTACTTTGCCTGTGTCACAGCAACATTCTTACTCCAACAACAGCATGGCCTATAACTCCCTTTACATGGATTCAAAGGATTATCTCACAAACCAATTGTGGGTTCAGCATCCCTACACAAATCACAATAATAGCAATTCCATGACAGTGCAATCTCAATTGGTTACCACACAGCCACTGCCTGTTCAACAGGAAGTTGTTGAAGATTATGATGAGATACATCCATTTTTTGATCATACAATTGATGACAGACAATCATATATTTATTCCGAGGAGGCTTATGAGCCAAGGTAGATTGATCGTTTTTTGAATAATCATTAATTAATCAGAAAAAGTAAACCAAAAAAAAAAAAAAAACTGGATTTAATACTTGTTATTGTCAAATAAGGTTGAGAGTTTAACACACAAATTATATATAAAAAGAAACATAGAAAGGGTTAATGTAAACAAATAGTTATGATGATTGAAATCCAATAAAAAGAAAATGGTGATATTTGGCCAATGAGGGTTGGCTCAAATTTAAGAATCAAACTGTGTCATCATTAGTATGTCATCTGGAATGCTAACCTTGAAAAAGATCCCTCTAAACTTTTGTAGAAATTTATTTTAACAAAAATATGTATATTTGATACTGTACATATCTGCCTGCAGTTCCGAAGAATCACTGAGGGATACAAGAAAGTGCATTGAGACTGTTGCTGAGAATGAATTGAAGAGTGCTGCTGCATGCTTCAGCCTTACTAGTGTCAGCTAGCTGTCCCTCCTCCCCATGAACAAAAAGAGGTGTTTTGAGCTTCCTTTCTCCTTTCCTTATTGGATCCTTATTTTCTTGGTAAGATTTTAATTATTGAGTTTTTAATCCTTCACTTGTGAACGTTTTGAATAGATGTACATACTTTCTATTGTTTATCAGATTGCATGAATTGCTATATGTGCAGGCAAAGAATAATGCAAGATTGGCTATTTTTGTCAATCAATATCTTTTGACTGTTCTCGGCTGTTAGCTCTTTCTGTACCAATACACCACAACAATTTGATGCATAACACTCAAAGAAACGAGTTAAGGGATAATTAACTAATCAACTAATGAAGCCAATAAATTTTTTTAGCCATTTTATAGCTTTTCTTCTGATTTTGGAAGCAGCCTCATGGAAAAGAATGACAACAATTATGCATTCACCCTTATATATATAAAAAAAAGATTAGAAAGTTTGAATTGGAAAAAAGAAAAAAAGAAAAAAAAAGGGGGAAGCCTAATATGTTTATCAAGCACCAACATGCTAATTTGATTCACAAAAACATCTTACAACATGACAATTTGATGTATAGTTCGATTGACAAAGACATCTTGCTTAGATTTTCTTTCTACAGTTCAGTGCAGCATCCAATTTCCCTTTCCCTACTCAATTTTGAGGTCATCCATGATCAAACAGTCTAGCTCATTCTAATATTTAAACAGTGATTATGTATTTATGAACTTCAAGCTCGTTCATATTCCTCTAGTTTTCCAGTATCTCAGCTAACTTCTCAGCCGTCTTCATGTCATCAATTAGAAGATATATAGAAAAAGATCAATTTGTAAGGGTTCAGAACACTGATGAGCAGAAGGCAAAGTTATGGAGTTATCCATATTCCAAATTCAATGAGTCAGCAAAGCACTTGAATGAAGCAGATAACTAATATCTACTAGACTACTAGTAGTAAGTTTCCATGCTAGCATTCATTGGTTTAGAATAAAGATGTATTAATGATGATTTATAATATCTCATATGAATCAAGAAATTATTCTTACACTATAGATTAATTATTTTGGCACAAGCCGTAGAGACAAAGATTAAAGAAAAATGTTAAGCGTAAATTATAACACCCCGTTCTAGAACCGGTTTGTTAACATCGCATTATGATATTAAGCGCAGTTACAATCACATTGGCTCAATTAAAAATCCGGATGAATTTTTCTTTTTAAAACGATGCCGAATTTAAAATATCCAATTGCGTGATCATAACCATATTACCTTGCGGAATCAGATAAACCAAGCTTAACATCATGTTCTCATTCCATTTTTAAACCATTAATTTACTTCTTATTTATTTCACAACTTCTACTATATTGTAGATCTCTTCGTTAGCTACGCGTGGGTTCAAACCGCGCTCAAATCGGAGCACTGTAGCCCAAGTTATGGGTTTTCTACGAAACGAGCGCGTGAATCCTGCTGATCCCGGCGCGACCGGCGCCAGCTGTGGCGCGGCGGGCGCCAAAGAAACAGAAGCTCCCGATCGAAATGGCGCTGGAGGCGCCAAGGTTGGCGCCAGGTGCGCTAGCTGGTGATCCCGGCGCGATTTGCGCTACGAAACAGAAGCTTCCAAGCATTATGGCGCGCGGTGCGCCAAGTTTGGCGCCAGGTACGCCAAAGCTTTGAAGGTTTCACCAATTCTTAGTATTTTACCTCTAACTAGAGTTGTACTTGTCCAATTCACACAATATTGGTCTCTATGGAAAGCTAAGAAAAATATCTACAACTTCCATACATACACCACGGTCCAAATCTGTCATATAAATTCCTCTCCATAATTGATTTAACGAAAATTGGGCAGCATAACCTTTGTTTTCTCAACGTTTCCCAATCTAACAGCTTAGCTCCTAATAGACAATTCAGCTCAACATTTCCAATATTCATCATGCGTTCATAACCTTGAAGTAAATAACATTACACAAGTTTAATTACATAACGAGGAACTTAGCTACAACAGGCTATGACCATCCCTTGGCTCTCATCAACAAAAGAGATATCCAAAGGCATGATCATAGGCTAAGTCCATCAAATATAACGAGATATACATACGTCAATGCTATCAATAATCAATCCTATACATGTAAATCTACAAAATAACATGTATGATCTCAAAACACCATTTTCTTCATGCATGATCTACTGCAAATAAGGCCACTTGCCATCAGAGGCTCCTGCAGCTTCCTTACCTGAAAGGGGGTCCTCATAACACGGGGTGAGATATACGAATATATCACAGTAAACCAGAGGTCCTTGGAGATCACTCCACCCTAAGGTTCACTTTCGATGTACACATAATCATAATAGCTTAACACATTCTTATCAGCAAGCATCACATGGACTTCCAAGAGAGATCCACTAAGAGCTGTTTCTCTTAGGCTCTTACCACATGGAGATCCACATAGGGCTGTTTCCAAGGGAAGTCATTTCCTCAATCTAGGAACCTCCAAGAGGGATCCACATAGGGCTGTTCCTCTTAGGCTCTAACCACATGGAGATCCACATAGGGCTGTTTCCAAGGGAAGTTCCTACCAATCATCCTCATCATAATACTATCACTCATAACCTCAATCACAATCCTCAACCATTACCTCATTCATTATTGCTACTTCTATAACCATTCCTCAATTACTCTTAAACAATCAAAAATCAACCAATAATCATCAATCAATCATAACATGTATCAATGCATGAATCAATGCATGAGCATGCAATTACAATCATAATTACATATCACATCTCATAAACCATTTCTCCTCCATGGAGTATGGTGGAACACTCAATGGGATCAACCACAAGGTCCAAAGGTTTACCTTGCTCTTGAGCTTTCCTCAATTGCACACAACCACAAAGGTTGGTCACTCTACTTGGTCTTCTTGCCTCAATCCTATCAACACAAGGAATACAATCAATTGATGCTAATAATATCTTAACATTTAAGAGCATCCTTAATCTCAAGCATAATTTACTCAAATGACAATCTAAACTCATTTTCACCGTTTATTTATCATCACTAACAACATTTTCAAAGACACCAAGCCTCCATCACACTCAAAATCATAAAACCCCAAAATACACTATTCATCATGATCAACCTCAAGAAACTTCCAAGAATACAAGGTTGGAGAAGTGGAAACTTACCACAATAGGTCACACAACCATGCAATAGAAGCCTCCCAAGCTCCCATGGAGGTAGGAGCCATCAATCTCCTCAATTTCACCTAGGGTTCGAATTTTTGAAGGAGAATATCTCTCTCCACAATAACCCCCACTCAAAACTAAACTAGGATTATGGAAGAGGGGAAGATTTTGAGTGGTCTAGGCTTTGGAATCACTCCGATCGGTGGAGAATCGTCCTCTCACCCTCTTCCTCCCTTCTCCTTCCCTCCTTCCTCCTTCTCTCTTTTTTTTTTCTTTTCTTCTTCCCTGGTGCAGGGTGTCGTGGGGAATGAATGGGGTAGGGGTTCTTTTGGCTTTTAAGTCACTTAACTTAGTTAAGTGGCTTATGTGGGTATTGGTTCATCTATCTATTCAACTCTATTAATTACCAAACTTTACCCAAAAGTATGGGATATTATTCTAGGAATATTAATATTTATATTTTATATTTTGGACACTTTTTCCAGTACCCATTTATACCCCTTAACTTTCACTGAGTACACTTTTTACCTCCAAAGTGACTCCAATTCGTTTAATTAAGTGTTATACTTAATTTTACTCACTAATACAGGCTTAATTACTTAATTAAAATTAATTAATTAAATACTTAAGTTTGGGGTATTATATAAATCTTAAGGCAGAAGCATTGGTTATTTGACCATTGTGACATTTTTTCATTTAAAAAGTATCATTTTGCCTCGTTTTAAAACTATACATTAATATACCCTTGTTTGACCAATATACTCGAGTATAAAATCATATACTCGAGTATATCAAATCTCATGAACATGTTAGATTATATAACCCAGATATTCAAGTATTTGCTGTTTTTGGACATGTACTCGAGTATAAGGGCTTGTACTCGAGTATATGTTCAAAAACATTTCTACCAATCTTTTCTAATGCGTAGCTCTCGAAAAGTTATGTGAAATTAAAAAAAAACTTAATTCTGACACCTGAGTCAAAAGTTATAGCCTTCTGAAATTTTATTAAAAAAATTTCAAAAAATTTTATAATGCCAATAGGTTTTGTGATATCCACAAAGCTCTTCCTCATATTACTTGAAGGAGCTTTGTGGGTATCACCACAAAACCTATTGGCATTATAAAATTTTGATTTTTTTTAATAAAACTTCATAAGGCCATAATTTTTGATTAGGGTGTCCGTATCAGGTATTTTTTTTTATTCCACATAACTTTTCGAGAGCTACGTGTTAAAAAAGTTTTGTAATTTTTTTTTTGAACATATACTCGAATACATGCCCATAAACAGCAAATACTTGAGTATCTGGATCATATACTCGAGTATATGTTCATAAGACTTGATATCCTCGAGTATATGGTCATATACTCGAGCATATTGGTCGTTTAACGGTCCAACATAGACAAATTGATGTATAATTTTATGACGGAATAAAGTGATAATTTTTAAATTAAAAAGGGGTAAAATAGTTAAATAGCCCAGAAGCATTCAATAATACAAACATCATACTCTAGTTTAAACCAAACCATTTTCGAACTGAATTGTTTAAACCAATTCGGTTTGGTTTTAAAAAAAAATCAATTTAATTCGACCCATGCACACTCTAATTCCAAACGCAAACATTACAGTGTTCGCCCGGATCTAGTAAAAACTAGCACAAAGTTAGCTTGCATGGACAAGATTGCGAAGCGTGGTAAAATATTATGATCCCATTTACAAGGTATGAGACTTGCTCCACATTAATTGTATGAACAACTATATGTCACGTAATTATCAAATTCGACGGGGGATATTAACTTAATAAGCTCCCCCGTAAAAAAAGGTAATTTAAATCTGATTAGGAGGA
Organism: Gastrolobium bilobum; assembly: GCF_033153095.1. Taxonomy (NCBI): domain Eukaryota; kingdom Viridiplantae; phylum Streptophyta; class Magnoliopsida; order Fabales; family Fabaceae; genus Gastrolobium; species Gastrolobium bilobum. The sequence continues at coordinate 302,287 of NW_026898407.1, forward strand.
TATTAGTAGTTATCATCTTTCCATAATCTTAGGCTACTAACGAAGAAGTTACCAAACAGAATTTGATGAAACTACAAGATACGTATGATGCGCTAACTATTCTGCTCCGATCTCATCCTTATTACACCATAATGCTTTTTTATTTAACTATATTAATTATCGATTTGGGACGAGATAGTTCCCTGGTTATCCTCATGACTAGCTAGGATGAGGAAAAGAGGCCCACAAAAACTTATCCGAATCGGGTGACAATTATTCAGCTCTGGTCTCAATTCTATATCATTTTTCTAACCGATTTAGAATTGATTTTTGGTTCAAAACCAATTTAATTTTAAAACCATATCAAAATTGGTTTTGATTCGCTTTAGATCAATTCTGAAAATTGAACCAATATTTAATGAAATTGCGTCCGAGTTCCAATAACTTCTCTGAAACCATTTTATTTCCAAATTGCAATGTTTGAGTCATAGCTCTATGGACTAAACATCTTAACCGAAAAATTGGATACGAAAATCAACATCTTTTCAATACCAAATTACTAATTCTATATTGTTACAAATAATATTATTATGGGATGTCGATAACTCCCAAAGAAATAATATGTAACTTTTGTAACTCGGTTATTAATATGTAATTAGGAGGATTCTTTATATATATATATATATATAGAGGCAGGATATTCTTACACCAGTGTAAGAGTTAGAAGTCTTACACTCAATCTTGACCATTGATCCACTTGTATCCAATGGCTCACATTACTAAAAAATTAGAGCCCTTAGATATAAGTGGGATCAACGGACAAGATTGAGAGTGTAACTTACACTGGTGTAAAATGATCCTGACCCATATATATATATATATATATATGAAATTAGGAGGATTCAATTTTGTCAATTATTCTATTATAATTCATTATAATAGAAGGTCTATTTTTTTTTGGAAGAGTATAGTAGAATGTCTATGAATAGAGACCATGTGCAGATATTGAATACACACGACACAACACAATGAAAAATTATCCTTCTTTCATTTTGTCCAAATTTTCTCTCTCTTTTTCTTCTTTTACCTTTACTGTATTCTAATTACCATTTAGTTTCGTAACACGTTATCAGCACGATTCCGCTCATATAACGATTCCACTCGAATGATTCCTTTACCTTTTTCTCTTTTCTACGTTTTCTTCTATTTATTCTTTTCCTTATTACTTACTTTAACTTTGATTATTTTGTAGTTACCTTTCTATTCCACTAGCATAATGGAGTGGAGTTTTGGGTACAAAGAGTATAACCAAAAGGTGAAGAGATTGAGAATTTTTTTTTCTTTAAAGCAAGGTTAGATTTTGCAATAACTAGGGAGAAATGTCACTAACCCAATTCTTAGCATCACCTATGTAAAATCATGAATTCTCAAAACCAAATGATGGTAGCTTAGTTGGCACATGCGAGCTAAGCAGGTGAGGATGAGAACATGTGTTCGATCCTCCCCAGTATTATCTTTGGTAGGGGTTTAAAGTCTTAATCCTGGACCCGCCTCGAACATAATTGTCTTTCGTGAAAAATACATGTGGTTTATAAAAAAAAATCATGAATTGTCAAGATCCCCTTTATATTATTGTGTTCTTCTCTTTGAATACTGTAAAGAACCTTGAGATACACCACTCCAAAAGCTAGCTCAAAGGGTGAGAGTGCCCAAAGCCTTATAAAGGCCACATTAGTTGCTCATACAACCAATGTGGGACTATACGACTATATATCTCAACTCACCCCCTCACATGAGAGGGGGCTTGAAGAGTGGATGATGCAACAGGCCCAGTCTACCTGTGCTAAAAAATTCCACAAGAGAAAGTGAGAGGCAGCGAGGTTTGAACCCGGGACACCGAGGCTCTGATACCATGTAAAGAACCTTGGGATACACCACCCCAAAAGCTAGCTCAAAGGGTGGGAGTGCCCAAGGCCTTATAAACTCCACATTAGTTGCTCATACAATCAATGTGGGACTATATATCTCAACAAATACAAATATGAATCATTAGTTTCATTGTTTAAATGGTTTGTGAAATTTAGTTCCCGATATTTAGAATTTTTTTTTTAAATTGTGCTTAGAAAATGATATTTGAGCTTGGTATAAGTTAGAAAATATAAGCGCAATGGATATAGTTTCATTATTTTATTTTTTAGCTTGGGTTGTTCATTATATTTGTTACTTTGTTTATTGATCGATGAGATTTTATGTGTAGTGAATATATATATATATATATATATATATATATATATATATATATATATATATATATATATATATATATATATAGGAAGCATAATGTAAGAACATAAGTTGTATCCTATGTAGGGTATAAATGGGCTAGGCCGGCCTATAAGGGCCTACGAGTTAACTTATATTAGGTCAAACTTGACCTATTACAAATAGTAAAATAGAATATATCTAAACTTTTTTAAAAACCTATTTAAAAAACATGCCATAAACTTTTTTTATACATGTCGGGCCTATAATTAAGTTGAGTTTGTTATACACGAGTATTTTTTGTTTTTTCCTATGGAGTTAATTATATACCTTTTGCGTCTGTTATTTTTATTTTGAATGAAAATTTTGCCATTTCTATATTAGTGGGAATTTTTTTTTCATTCTCACATTTTTTTTTGGTAGGACTGAAAGCAACAATGAATTAAAATAAGTTGTGCAGCGATAATATTGATGTTGTCCGGGATTTAAAGCCATTTAATTTATATAAGGGAAAATATTTGTCCTTTTAAATGATATAATGTGTGTCATTTTATTCTCACAAAGAGGTGAGACCAACACCTTTATTTTTTTGTTAATTTTTTTTCTTCCATGATTTATCTCTTTCTCTTACTTAAAATGACATAACTTTACATCTTTTAAAATGACACACTTTTTCCTTTATATAATCAACTGACTGTGGCGAACACACTTTTTAGAATTCTCTTTTTCCAATTCTTTTTCTTTTCCTTTTTCTCGAATTTTTTCTTTGGCTTCCAGTAATTTTTTTAACAAAGCCAAATCTCGGTTTTGCTGGGCAATTATTTTATTTTGCTGAGTAATGAGTGTCAACAAATGTTGAGTGGTAGGTAAATTTTCATTGTGTAGTGAGATGGGTGCGACTGAGGAAGCTGACTTTTCTTGTGAAGCGGGTGTTCTTTTTTGCTTTCCCTTGGAGCTGTTATGGGATTTTATCGTGAATATGCGCCTGCAATTTGCAAACAATTGGGGAAAAGTGAAGACGCACTCCTATCGTAAAAAAGAAGTAAGCATACATCACTAGGAAATACTTTGAGGAATTGGCAGCGCACGATGAGTACACCCGCTCGTTCAGGGGAACTACCGATAACTCCCAGTTATCATCTTGCGCTTTGTTTGGATTTAGGTGGATTACGACCTTCAACTATTCCAATTTCCTTGGAGAATTATACACAGAGACAGTATCCAACACGATGTCTGATACCCAATCCAATGTCTCCTCGTCACGAATGCCACGAGTTCTCGCTCCAGCTGCCTCGGGATCTTGCTTTTGTTTTTTCTTCTTCTCAGTTGCGTTACATTTAGCCATGATCTCCTTGATTTTGGGTGAAATAAAATCTGATTCATAAGAGGAGGCATTAGTAGAGCTTGAAGAAGCAAAATAAGAACTAACAAAGGAAGACTTAAAGTTGTCAAAATTGCGTTTCTTATATTGATACCCGGCAGGATAAATAACATTTAATTGAAGTGGACTAGGACTTTTTTCTTGGTTTGGCTCATTACGCGCAATAGGAGAAGGAGAATTGCGCGCTGACATTTGGCAAAGAAGACTCAGAACCTAAGGCATTTACAGAGTCACAACCATTTCTCAAATTAGAACTGGAGTCACTTGATATACATATAGGATGAGCTATCTTGCTCGTAATTGACACTTTGGGAAAAGGGGACGAGCTTTGTTGCGACAAAGTTCTGGATATCCCGCGGTTAGGTTTTCGAGATGAGAAGCCTATCTCAAACCCTCAGAGTGTGGATGGGAAACTTTGATCAAGTTTCACTTTCTCCCAGGGTGCAGAACTTTGCCTGTTAGCCACCATTCCCCAGTCCCTAAAGACCTGGACCTAGGGAAGGACCTTGATGGAGGACTGGTGGAGTCAGACCTCTCGGCCATTCTGATAAAATTCACGAATTTGCGATTATCAGGCATACCCTAACATGATGAAAAGAAGAAACAACAATGGAAAAGAACACAGTAGAATAAAATACAGAAACAAAGGCAGAAGCATACCTGGGTTTTATACTTCGGAAGAGGAATAGAAAGCAGGACGTGTCAACGCCAAGAACTAATCGGAGTAGGAATATTGAAGAAGAGGTCCTTGCAACAGGAATTGATGCTTAGAGTGATTTTCCCTCCAAACTAAGCAGCTCAGTACAAATATGAAAAGTCATCGAAAAGAATCTAAAAAGGTTAAAACGTGTTGGATGAAACAGATAAAAGGGGGCACGTGGGGAGAAGGTAAACATATTAAAACTTAAAACACCCACATTAGCTCTTAAGACACCCACGTAATTACGGTAACATTTAATGCTTCTGACAGTTAAACATCTAATCAACCATTTTAAACGATGAGGTAATGATGGTATTTTCATCATGAAAAGCGCAATACAATTGAACGCGCCAAAACCTCGCAAAAGCACACCGCGCGAAAGTATGAATATATCTCACAACTTTTTAATACAAAAGTTGTAAGCTAGGGGCAACTGACCTGGATAAAATACAATAAGTCCACAAAGGGTTAAAACCCAAAGATAAAGGCCCATGCGATGCGCGATATATCTATCACGCATAAAGAAACAGGGACACGATAGCCTCATCGCGCCTAAGCCACCTAAGGTATGACTTCAGAGCTAAGTAAGAAACCCATGAAGGAACCACCGCGCCAAAAGCCAATACGCAAAAGACAGCTCCAGCTTGCCACCACTCTACAATGGCAGCTTGACATATAGAGGTATAGCCAAAAAGGCACCAGCTGAGAGCAGATAAGCTTGCAGCCCATAAAGAGCCAATCAGAGGACACACCGCCTACCAAAGGCGTCATTCGATTTACTATATAAACAAATGATACACACCCAGGTATAATATTCTAATTGAGTAAGAATATAACATAAGCCTAGCTTTGATACTGACTTGAGCGTCAGAGTGTCATTGTAGGTACCCTCAGCCAGAGTCATCGCGCCAAAGAGGAACAACACCAACCTTCCACATAATAGCCATCATCAGCCCAAGAAGTAGATCATCCAACTGAAAGCCTTCACTCTTTAACCGTGTGTGATTAAGCCCAATACTTATTGGCCTGCCCATATTGTACTGGACCGATCATTGGCGCCGTCTGTTGTTCATGTTGTCTTTCCCGTGTTGGTATTCCTTCTTGTCTATCGGCACGGTCATACCGCGTATTCCTATCATTGTTATTTCTGACATAATTGTAACCTCCTCTGGGATATGTCCTTTGTCTATCAGGGTTCCGATCAGATTCGTTTACAATTTTTTTATACAAATTATATTAAGTCTGACCAATCATATGCTTTTAATTAAAATATAACCAATCAGACATAATATAATTTATAAATAAAAATTCATAAATATAACTTTATTCTCGAGAAAAAACATAAACCCTTAAAGAATCCTTACCTTAGTCGCATTAGAGAGGGGACCACGGTAAATTGTATAATAATTTAACAGTATGAATTTAAACACTTGATTAATTATTTATTTAATGTGTCAGAGGGTCGTGGACGAATAAAAAGATCCTTCAGAATTATTGTACTTACAAATCAGATTTGACACGTAATCATAACGAAGAGTGATAATCTTTGAGGGTGTAACTGTCAACTGTGAAGTTTATTTTTCTTTTTTATACGAAAAAAATATTTGTGCTTTGTGTAAAAAAAAAATTCGTAGGTATTGGAACCCATTCATTTATTTTTATGATAAGATAGTTATGAAAAAAAAAATAGATATAATAAACTATTCTATTTTAAAATAAAAATTTTATAAGAGTTATATAATTATGTTGTAAGAAAAGTAATTGTGTAAAGTTATAGATATTCATTTTGCATGATATAATTTTTTATTTTTTTCTTCAAAAAACATGAACCCACAAAATATTACGCGTTACATCGTGTTAAATCAGAAATGCAAATCCCTTTTAATAATACATGTTCATGAATAATTACAAAATGTCGCTTTTCTTTCCAGTTCATTCATGTCAACAAAATTAAAAAATCCTGTCCGAAATAATTGAAGCTCATCGGAAGCGGAGGGGATGATGATGAAGATGGAGTGGGTTGCGAATCGTTGGACATGTGTGGCGGCAGCAATATGGATCCAGTGGAGCTGCGGTGCATCATACACCTTCAGCATCTACTCCCCTGTTCTCAAGTCCACGCAAGGCTACGACCAATCAACCCTCGACACCGTTTCCGTCTTCAAAGACATTGGCGCCAATTTCGGCATCCTCTCCGGCCTCCTCTACTCCGCCGTCGCTCCGTACACCGACAGCCGCAGCGGCTCGCCGTCCAAGTCTAAATGGACGTCCCTCGGAGGACCATGGGTGGTGATCGCGGCGGGCGCCGTTCAGTGCTTCGTCGGGTTCATGTTCATTTGGGCTTCCGTCGTTGGTTTGATCGACCCGCCGCCGGTGCCGGTTATGTGCTTTTTCGCGTGGCTTGGTTCTAACGGTCAAACCTTCTTGAACACCACCAACGTTGTTACTGGCTTACGCAATTTCCCTGATTATAGCGGCACCATCATCGGCATCATGAAGGTGTTTTTAATTCTTCAAAAAATAAATTAGAAATTGTAATTTTGTGTTTCTGTTGATTTAATTGGATTTTTTTTTTGTTTTTTTGTTTTAATCAGGGATTTGTTGGACTCAGTGGAGCAATCCTGATTCAACTGTATCATACATTTTGTGATGGTGACCCAACCACTTACCTTTTGATGCTTGCTTGCTTGCCTGCATTTATCTGCATATTGCTTATGTTTTTGTCGAGGATCTATGAAGTGGACGATGGTGATTACAAGAAGCATTTGAATAGTTTCTCTGTGGTTACTGTGATTATTGTTGCCTATCTCATGTTCATAATACTTTTGCAAAATTTCGTTAGCTTACCATATTGGGGACGGTTGTTCATATTTGTAATCCTTATGGTTCTACTAGCATTGCCTTTTGGTATTGCTATCAAAGCACAGTTGGAGGAGTCACAGAAATTTTCACAAACCTACTCTATTCAGAGGGTCTCTGCTACAAACGATGGCAAGTTAATTACATCCTCCAGTCATGCTCCATCAGGGGATCAAATGGAATACCAAGAGCTTCCAAGTGATGAGGGGCAGGTACAGGTGGCTTCAGCAGATGATGGCATGTTGCCACATGAAGTAGAAATGAACCTCTTGCAAGCTATGTGTACGGTTGATTTTTGGATGTTGTTTGTAACCATGATATCAGGGTTGGGCTCTGGGTTGGCAACAATAAATAATATGAGCCAAATTGGGCAATCTCTTGGCTATAGTACTATTGAGATTAATAACTTGGTGTCACTATGGAGTATGTGGAATTTTCTTGGCCGTTTTGGAGGTGGGCATGTATCTGATTATATCATGCACAAAAAAGGTTGGCCGAGGCCATTGTTGATGACCGCAACTCTGGGGATAATGATTATTGGCCATGTAATTATAGCCACTGGTTTCCGTGGAAATCTGTATTTGGGTCCTGTCCTGGTGGGAATCTGCTATGGTGCTAATTGGTCCTTAATGCCTACGATCACTTCTGAGATATTTGGTGTAAAGCATATGGGTACCATTTTCAACACTATTGCTGCATCGAGTCCACTTGGATCTTATATACTTTCTGTGAGAGTTGTTGGATATATTTATGACAAGGAAGCTAGTGAAGAAGATAACTCATGCATTGGCGTCCACTGTTTCATGTCATCGTTTCTGATCCTGGCAGGTGTGGCTTTTCTTGCATTTTTGTTTGGTCTGGCATTATTCTTCCGGACCCAAAGGTTCTATAAGCAAGTTGTGATTAGAAGATTAAAACATTATGCACGATGATGAAGAATGTATTTGCCAGCATTTCAGCACAAGGTAATGAATGTCTAAGGAAACCAGTCTTGTTTTTTTTTCTTTCTGTTCTGTTAGGCATAAATATAGAGGTTATCCAAAAGGCTGATTGAAGTTATGCATTTTACTTGTTCTGTTCTGTGTGCACAGAATAAGAAAAGATATGTAGTCCACTGTTCTTTCAGTTATCATCTGTCACCATTGTATTTGATTATGAGCATATATTCTCACTTCTCCCTTGGCTACATTTTTTTTTTCTCTTTCTTTACTTCCCCATTCATGGGTGATGGGTCTTTGACGTGTGTATAAGAGAAGAAAAAAGGAGAGTGGACTGGAGAGTGTTGGGCAAGGGGAAATTATACGTGTTCATGAGAGGAGAATTAGGAAAACTGCTTGAAGTAAGGAGGAAACAATAGTGGCAGAGTGTAACACAATGTACACATGGCAGCAAGGTATTGGAGAGGAGAATTGTGCAATGATGGGACAGGAAGGGAAACATGAATAAGGAGGGGGTGGGAAATTGTGAAGGAGCATAACAGAATTTTGGGGTGAATTGGTGGCTTAGGTCAGGTGCTAATGCTAATGGTATTGCATCAGAGGGGTCAGTCATGGAGTATCGCAAGCAATTCAAGCTCTCCTTTCAGCTCAGCTCCATAATGCTGATGAGGATTTCATATGTGGTGCGTTAATAGATGGACTGAAGGATGAGGTGAAAAGCTTAGTTGGGGATGATCAGTTCAGGGGACATTTATTTGTTATAGGCAATGGTTCAGAAATTGGAGGAGGGTCGATCGTATGGTTATTCAACCCGAGTAACTGGGTTCACATACAGCAGGCCTGTTGGAAAGGAGGACGATGTGTTTGCAACACTGGTGGAATGGTGGGGGCAATTGTGGAGGAAAAGATTGAGATGGGTGATGAAAATGGCAGTGGAGGTGGAGAACTGTTGGAGCAGATCAAACCACCCAGACAACAGGTCATGCATCAAGGTTGGAAATGGTCTGTTTGAGATTCCCAAATATCAATATTCAGTTACAAGTAGTTACAGTTGGGTATCAATAGTTAGTTAAAGATGTTGGAAGGACAATGTTTTAGCTTAAATAGGAAGAGGGGTAGAAGGAAGTGAAGGAGAGTTGTTAGCATTGAGAAAACAAACTAGTGACTTAATTGTAAGGGGAGGGAGGAGATCTCTCTCTGATAAGAACCTTGGGATGCACCGCCCCAAAAGTTAGCTCAAAGAGTGGGAGTGCTCAAGGCCTTATAAACCCCACATTAGTTGCCTATACAACTAATGTGGGACTTCAAGTTCTATACCTTGGAAATGAGTCCTAACATTCCACTATGCACCGCAGCCTCGGTCCCCCCGCGTGCTGGCTCTGCGCTAGTCTTTTATTAGCCTCGGGCGAACATTGCAGTGCCGGCGTCACCACCTGCGCCATTCGATTTGTACCCCCAAGACTCTTTTACTAGCTCCGAGTGAACACTGCAATGCCGGCGTCACCACCCGCGCCGCTCGATTGCAACCGGGAGACATAGTGGAAGGCTCTAATACCATTTGATAAGAACCTTAGGATGCACCACCCCAAAAACTAGCTCAAAGGGTGGGAGTACCTAAGGCCTTATAAACCCTACATTAGTTGCCCATATAACCAATGTGAGACTTCAAGTCCCATACCTTGCAAATGGGTCATAACACTTGCCTTTCCCGATTATTATTCAATCATCAGTAAAGATTTATTCTTTTTCTTTCTTTTGTATGATTTCTCTGTTCCAATTTGTGGGTTCCTAACGTGGTCTCTGTCCCAAGGCGCTGCATCCATGCAGGGGAGGAGAAGATGTGCGAGTGTCCAGGTCTAGGTTGAAAGAAGAATTGAGCTCTGATTACTTGCTTAGACCAACAAACGTGAGACGAGATGGTGTTGGTTGGGATGAATCACTGGAAACTGGTGGTGGGTGGAGCAGAGGCATCAATGAATGTTGCAAGGGTGTTGGGCTTGGTGGCAAGAAGGCCAATGGCTTAGGAAGCAGGGCTGATGGGTGCTGCGAGGGAAGTGGTCAAAGAGTATGTTGGGTTCTAACTTCTAATTGGTCACATCAGTAGCCTTTGAAGCACAATAGAGAGGAAGGAACATCATAGGTCGATGGGGGATGAATCTCACCACCCAGATGCGCATTTCCCAAAGGGATGGTGAGTTAGTTAGGATGCTTCTGGGATATCGAAGGCAGACAGAGGAGGTGAACCTGCATCTGATTGAAGATCTTTTGCTCTCTTTGTCTAAATTCTTGTTGCACATATCACAATTTGAATGAGATTATGCTGTTTACTTATTTATTATTATTTGTTCTCATTCGCTTCTGGATGAGTTATTTGCTTGTTAGCATTTGAGATAACTTGCTTCCTTGATTATAGATAGGAGAAATTCTGCCACTTTACATTGTTAAAATATTCTCGCAGAAGCATCAGTCACTTATAAAGTTAAGAACTAGTACAATTAAAATCATTTGAAAAGGCTTTTTGTGGTTGCAGTATGCTGCTAGTCTGTGTGTGGTGAAGTTTTTGAGAAGTGGAGTGTAACAAGGAGGCACAATGTCATGATAAGCATTCCTTACAATTTATGGTTACTAAACTTTGGGAGGTTGTCAAAAGAGCAAATCTCAAGCTGCAAGCTTTACGTATTTGAGTATACCTTGAAATGTATATATTATTACAAAGAAATTGGTTTTGGATAGTTTCAGTTTGGGCTTGTATAGTAGAGTAAATTAGTTTGGAAGAATTTTTTTTAAATAAGCCATGCATAAAAAGAGTGTTGAGTTTAGAGCAGTGGTAAAGTGGATTCTTTGGGACTAAAAGGTCATGGTTTTAAATTCGAAAAACAATCTCTTTACAAATATACAAGGGTAAGGTTGTATACAAGAATTATTATCATTCCATAGGAGTTGAATGAAAAGTGATTTTAGTGATTTTTTTTAGTAATAAGCCATGCATCATTATGATGAATGTGCGCTGTATTTCATATATTCTTTTGCTGCAAGTGTAAGAGAAATATAGGTATCTCTGTTGAAGTTTACCTTCCCATTTGGTTGATGCCGTTGCCCTTGGAATGAGAGGTTCTACCTTAAAAAGCTGCTAGCTTCAACTATTGGTAACCCTTTCGGCCTGCTGTTCTGAAGTTTGTTAAGCCTTAATTTACGTGTTATGTTTGTTTTCAAAATGAATTTTACTTAGTAGCCTGTCAATGCAAGCGGAATGTTTTAGTTGATATTTTTTTTTTGGGTAAGCTAGTTGATATTTTTATTATGTGCAACGTGCTTCTAAATTTAAAATGAATTTTATGAGATTTATTTCAAAAAATCTAAAATTTAAACTAAAATACACATGTATTCATATTTGTTTTGTCAATTATCATTTTCTACACTCATTCTGAATGAATTACTTTAATTCAGGAATAATGCTACCTACATGTAAAACATTTTCACATAACTTGCTTAATCTCATGTCATTAACTATCTATTTACCTATGTCTTTCTCCTTTTTCCTTTGATTCTACATTTTCTTAAGCGAGATTATGTGTATAAAATTCATTTGCAACTAACATTTTCTTTAGTACATTATTAAGTGAAAATATGTCTTGGAAAATAATGGGAATATATTCTTTGAAGGATCTAAACCATTTAGATATAAATCAATTATTATTATTATTATTATCTTTTATCTTAATGCATTATTTCGTCACTGTTAATATTTGAATAATTGAGATCTTCTTACATGATTTCATATCACGTGAAAGCATTTATTTCCGAAAGTAATAGAGAAATAATTTACTTCCCTGTAATGTCGACAGCTGCACAAGTAACGCCAAATGTTTTTGCTAACACTAAATTCTGTGACATTTTGGTAACATTAAAAATACCAATTTTTTCTGTTAACACAAACGAAACTTAAAGTACATGAATAGGAAAAAGCTTCTAAAATGATTTTTTTTTTTTGGGTGGGTGGGAGGCTTTAAGGTCAAAAAAGTCTTTTTGAAAAATAAACAATTATTTTCTCAAAATAATTATTATTTTGAGAAAAACGCAAGAAGATCAAAGGTACAATAAGAGGAAATTCGTGTATTTCATTATAATTTTGTCCGCAAATAGGCAAACTTTAAGCCAATAACTATAATTTTTTTATTTTTAGTAGTTTTACTGATTCTAGATATGGCTATGGGGTCTTTGTTGATTATAGACATGGGGTAAGGTTATTGTTACATACCGCAACTTTGTGATAGGATTGGTTTAGTGGTGAAGAATTGAGGTAATTTGTATTAATTTATGTGTTAAATTCACATCATTCAATCTAAAAAAAATAGTCATAATTGAAAATGGGTACGTTGTGGATTTGTCGGGTTAAGGACTATTGCTGGGTTTTGGTTTCTTGTTTTGTTGTAGTTGTGTGGCTGAAAATGGTAAGTGGCCATGGTCCTCGACCATGTAGTCCCTTAATATTATAAGAGGGGTAAAATGGAAAATGAACTAAAAGTTAGGGGTAAAATGGAAATTGAGTGTGAGAGGGAGCACAAAACCATCCAATGGTCCAGGACCATAAAATTATTTTTCGTAAGTCGGCTTGTGGCTCTGATGTTCCGCTTTTGTGGATATATATATATATATATATATATATAGGGATAGGATCAACTTACACCGGTGTAAGAATAATACATCTTACACCAAATCTTAACCGTTGATTTCCGTGCATCCAATGGTTGAGATTTATTGGGAATTAAAAATTAATTAATGAGTGAGACCTAATAAATCTTAACCGTTAGATGTAGAAAATCAATGGTTAAGATTTGGTGTAAGATTTATTATTCTTACACCGGTGTAAGATGATCCTTCCCCATATATATATATATATATATATATATATAAATATATATAAAAGTAGGATCTTTTGATATTAGTGTCAAATTTGAAGTTTGACACCTCATCTGAGAGCCGTTAGATCAAAAAAGATCAACGACTTTGATTTGTAAACATGTGACACCATTGATCTTTTTTGATCTAATGGCTCTTAGACGAGGTATCAAGTTTCAAATTTGACACTAGTATCAAAGGATTCTACCTCATACATATATATATATATATATATATATATATATATATATATATATATATGAGGAAGGTTATATTTACAAACTTTTTATTTATAAACTCTTACAAACTACACTGAGTATGACCGGTTATACTTTAATCAAGAGTGTATGACCGGTCATGCTTAGTGTAATTTGTAAAAAAAAATTATAAACGGATCCTTCCCATATATATATATATATATATATATTATCAGATGAGGTGTCAAATTTTAAATTTGACACTGGTGTCAAAAGGATCATGCCATATATATATATAATATCAGATGATGTGTCAAATTTTAAATTTGACACCTCATCTGATAGCCGTTAGATAAAAAAAGATCAACGGCTCTGATTTGTAAGCATGTGACACCATTGATCTTTTTTTATCTAACGGCTCTCAGATGAGGTGTCAAATTTTAAATTTGACACCGGTATCAAAGGATCACATCCCTATATATATATGAAAAATTGTTTTCTTATATTACATAAGATAACAAAAGATTCCTACTCACACATGTAAAGGAGAGATGAGAGAGAATATAGGAGAGAAAAAATATATAAATGAGTCCCATTTCGTTATATGTGAGTGTAGAAAAATATTTTTATCTTATGTAGCATAAGAAAACAATTTCATATATATATATATATATATATATATATATATATATATATATATATATATATATATATATATATATATATATATGGATATGATCCTTTGACACCAGTGTCAATTCTAAAGTTTGACACCTCATCTGAGAGGCGTTAGATAAAAAAAGATCAATGGTGTCACATGCTTACAAATCAGAGTCGTTGATCTTTTTTGATCTAACGGCTCTCAGATGAGGTGTCAAACTTCAAATTTGACACCGGTGTCAAAGGATCCTGCCCCATATATATATATATATATATATATATATATATATATATATATATATATATGGATTTTATAAGAGTTATGTTGTAGGAAAAATGATTGTGTAATGTTATAGAGATTCGTTTTGCGTGCCTTAGCTTCTTTTTTTTTTGCTTCAAAAAGTGTGGGTCCCACAAAATGTTGTGTGTGTAGAAAAAATTTTTGTGTCATGTGACATGATAGATGCAAACTCATATATATATATATATATATATATATATATGTTTATTTATTTATATTGGTTAGCCTTGTATTGATTACCTCATACAAATATGATGTTGTGGAGGCATGTCTACGTAGTTTCAACTTCATCACGTGGGAGTCATTTAGATATGATACCCCAAGAATAAGCCATAGGTCCAGTCTATGATTATGATATTAGTTAAGCATTTTGTTGCATTTGGGAATACATTTTGGTGCATATTGGTGTTGTATATTTACTGCATTTTGGTGCATACTAGTACTACAATTTAGTGCTATAAATGTATTGCATATTAATGCTGCATTTAGGTGCATTTTGAGACTGTATTTTAGGGGGCGTTTGATTCAGGAATTTTTTTTGGAATAGTAGAGAAATGAGATAGATAGAGAAATGATTGAAAAGATAGATAAAGTGAGATATGTAGAAAAATGTAAAAAAAAGTTGTTTGGTGGGGAAAAACTTTACTGGGAAAATTAGGTAACTTTATGAAATCAACAGTGTATTAAAAGCCAGATAACCGGTTTTCCGAAAAATTCCACCTTCAAATTGGGTTTCTAAACAGTGCGGATATCTATGTTTCTCATAAATCCAGACAAATTGGATAGATGAATTTTTGGTAAGAAACGTTAAAACAAACATGGTATTTTTAAAAGCCATACTTGAGAAAGATAGATATCCGCTGAAAAACTCCCAACCAAACACAACCTTA
Source organism: Gastrolobium bilobum (assembly GCF_033153095.1). Classification (NCBI taxonomy): domain Eukaryota; kingdom Viridiplantae; phylum Streptophyta; class Magnoliopsida; order Fabales; family Fabaceae; genus Gastrolobium; species Gastrolobium bilobum. The sequence goes on from NW_026898407.1 coordinate 317,353, forward strand.
CTGTATATTACTGTGTATTTAGTAGATATTGTGTCACATTCAGTTGCAATTTATATGGATTTGGAATTCTCCTATGAGCTAGATTTTAGAGTGAAACTCTCCAATGATTCGTACCATATTCATTATGCATGTATTGGTATCTACACAATGTACTACCTTCAGCAATGTTGGTTTTTTCGGTATGTATTACAGGATTTATTTTAATGAATTCAGTGTTTTTTTTTCTAATGAATTCACAAATGACCTTGCCACAAAAGATATACCTTGCTATCACAAATGAATTCAGTGTTTTTATTTTAATTGTGGTTTATTAGTTTGTTTAGGGATTTATTTTATTAAAAACAAAAGATATACCTTGCTACATTTATTTCATCATTCTTTTATTTTTAATTTTAAATAAGTACGGAAAGTTTACTAGAATAAAGTTTATTTAAATAAAAATGTAAATCTGTGCTTGTATCGTGAGGAAATATTTAATGAAACTGGTGGAGTAACACTAGCAGGTACAGGTGGCTGATGAACAGTGTTCAAGGTCCACGTGTCATCACCATGGCGAGCGAACGTAAAACATCAGAAAAACAACATAGGCAGGTTCAAGTGTTCATCTGCTTTTGAAACTGAGAATTTGAGGTGGCTCAATGGATTATGTGGACTTGAATTTCTACCTTAACTCGAAGTGGGTATCGACGGTGGCTAGCATATGGATTCAGTGCACAAGTGGATCACTCTACACTTTCTCCATCTATTCTCAAACCCTCAAGTCAACTCAACACTATGATCAGTCAACGCTTGACATTGTCTCTGTCTCCAAGGACATCGGAGCCAACGTTGGTGTCCTCGCTGGTCTCTTATACGATTTCTTTGCCACCTCATCAACAACCGGGCCTTGGCTTGTCCACTTCTTGGGCTCGGCCCAATGCTTCTTGGGCTATTTCCTCATGTGGGCCGCCGTCGCCGGCGTCCTTCCTCCGGTTCCCGTGCCGGTCATGTGTCTGTTCATGTTCGTCGCAGCTCATGCTCAGAGTTATTTTAACACTTCCAATGTTGTCACTGGTGTACATAATTTCCCTAACTACAGCGGAACCATAGTTGGCATCATGAAGGTTCTTTTTTATTTATTTATATATTTATTTATTTATTTATTTTTGGTTGTGCAATTGCATGGAAACTTTAATTGCTTGTGTCTTCATAGGGGTTTCTTGGTCTCAGTGGAGCAATATTAATTCAAGTGTATCGGACAATATTCAACAACAAGCCTATGTCATATCTTCTGATGTTAGCACTTTTACCACCTGTAAATACTTTGCTGCTTATGTGGTTTGTGAGAATCCATAAAACTCATGAGGGAGAAGAAAGGAAGTATCTGAATTTGTTTTCTTTCATGGCTCTGGTTGTTGCTGCTTATCTTATGGTTGTTATAATCCTAGAGAACATCCTTAGTCTGCAATTATTGGTCCGCATTTTTGTACTCATTGTGCTTATTGGGTTGTTAGCCTCACTTCTTTGCATTGCATCTAAAGCACATGAAAGGGGCTCAAGTAGTGTTTCAGAAAATCTTCTTGATGAGGGGTCCCTACTAATTGTGGAACCAAGCCCCCTGGATACTGAGAAGGTAGATGCTAGGCATACTAGGACTAATACAAACAATCAAAGGACTTTGCAACTGGGAGAAAACCTGAATCTTTTCCAAGCAGTGCAAACTGTGAACTTTTGGATTTTGTTTGTTTCAATGGCGTGTGGTATGGGATCAGGACTTGCAACAGTTAATAATATTGGCCAAATAGGGGAATCTCTTGGTTATGCCAGCCATGAGACAAGTTCCTTGGTGTCTTTGTGGAGCATTTGGAATTTCCTTGGCCGGTTCGGAGCTGGTTATGTTTCAGACTATTTTTTGCACACAAGAGGTTGGGCAAGACCTTTATTTATGGTCATCACTTTAATTATCATGAGCATTGGTCATGTGGTCATTGCTTATGGACTGCCAGGTGCTCTATATGTTGGTTCAATATTGGTTGGTATTTGTTATGGCTCTCAGTGGTCCTTAATGCCTACAATCACTTCTGAAATATTTGGTGTGGGAAATTTGGGCAGCATATTCAACACCATTACCATTGCAGGTCCAGTGGGATCTTATATATTCTCTGTAAGAGTAGTTGGGTATATATATGACAAAGAAGCATCTGAAGGAAATACATGCATTGGAACTCATTGTTTTATGTTTCCTTTTCTCATAATGGCAGCTGCCGCAGTTCTGGGTTCTCTTGCAGCTTTGGTTTTGTTTTTGCGGACAAAAAACTTTTATAGTCAGGTTGTACTCAGTAGAATTCATATTTCATAATATTCTGTGATGGAGTGAAGAGATCAGGTTGTAGTATACTGTGAAGGAATAATGAACTTGTTGGGGTTCAGTGTCTTAAAGGTAATAATGTCTGTGCTTTTCTTTCGCTTTGTATGTGTGTATGTGCATGGCTGTAACTCACTCTCTTTGATTCTTGTGACACACTGCAATTTGTTGTGGATTATCCTCACTAAGATCATTTGCATGTAATTAATTTTTTGCAGTCACCGCGTGAGAAAAACTCTTTTGTGTTTATGCAGTAGTCTTACTGCATGATACATGATCCAGTTGATTTTATCCCATGCTTTCATAAGTTCATACTTCTAACTCCAGATTTGCAGTTAGAATATGGCTGTCTTACCGTAGCATGTGAGGTTTGTGTCCATGTTATAAATACTGTGATCCACAATGTGCAGTCACTGCAGTTTCCTGTTTAGATCACTACTTGGGGTGATGTATGTCCAAGCTCTGTGCCAGTGTATTGGCCAAGTGAAACGGTAGTACATTGGGTAAAGAAAACATTGGGATGAAAATCACGTTGTACTTTGTTGGTATCAAAGCAAAAATGTGGAATTGGCAGTGTAGAATACAACTCACTTTCACTATGGACCATCTTTTCAGTAGCAGGAATGCTAGTTTGAACTTTGTTTCCCATTTACGTTGGAGGAATCAACTAATCTTTGAAAAGAAAAAAAAATTCCTTTGGTTTTGGCCAAGTAGGATAGCAACCACCTAGATGTTGTTGGAAACTCTACTGATTTAGCTATTACCAACCCCTGATTCTTTGGGACAGGAGTGAATCAACTATTATTTCAAGAATTTGTCTCTTTCATATTCTACTTGGTCGATGCCAACTCGATTGTAACAAATGACCTTATCACAAATGTTTTTTCTTTTCTTTTCTTTTGGCCTTTGTGATGATGCAATGGGGACACATTTAGCCAAGTTTGCTATCCCTATAACTGATTTAAAAGTTATCATCTGCACTCCAGAAGACAACTGTTACTTAATTAATAATTTATATTTTACAGTAAAACAAATTATTTTGATGGATGAGATTGCGTTCTATTTTTTCAAAACTACAGACAATTCAAATCCGTAGCTGATTATGTAAAGATTCTTAGCTACTGTTATTTCTTTTGATATGTGCTGTTCAACATATATCACTTATGTTATTATTGTCCTTTACTTTAATTATATTTTCAATATTATAACTTAGATAATAGACCATCAAATGCTATAAAGCAAACTTATTTGTTGTTAAAAACTGCGAGAACTTAATGATTCAACATTGTTTTTATTGTAAAAATGTATGTACTATTTACCATTAAGTTTGACTTTGAGTTCGCTTAATAATCATTTACCAAATGAATATGAATAATATTGTCAATTGAAATGGTACGAAAAAAAAAAAGTTACTAAAAATTATCATTCTTTATAGAGTCAAAAAAATAAAAAATTAAATTACTAAAAATTCAATTACTAAAAATTCAATTGTAGATGTTCTTATAGCTAAAAAGATGTTTTTAAGGGATAAATTTTGAGTGCTAGTATATACTAATACTAGCACCCACTTTAAATAACAACACACGGAGTTAGGTTACATTAAAAATGAAGAAGTCGCAGCAAAGTTAATTGGATCCTCAAATATAAAATTCTTGTATGTGGAAGTTGTTTCTTTGCATGCTTTCTTCCATATGCTGTTTGAGAAGTTTGATGAAATAAATAACACTGTTAACGAGAATTCCAATAAAGACAACGTAGAGTAACAACTGAGTGGCAAGTAAAATATATGCTTGCTTCCTGTGTCTGTCTTCCATGCATCATCTTGTAAACATTAGTTCGTCTCATCTCACTTCATACTATTTTTTACACCTTCATTTTATAATTTCTTCTGAACATTGTTGGCTTAATTTGTTGCCATGAGTTGTAAAGGGATTCACATTCTCTTCCTCTTTTTCATATCACATCTTATCAACCTCTCTTCATCTTGTGCCATTTTTACCAACTCAAGTGGGTGTGGTTTGTTTCTTTCTCCCATCACTTCCTTGGCCTCTTTATGTGCATTGGTTAATTGATATTTGCCTCTTTGTTTCTAGCTATGTATTTAATTCACCAGCAGCACTTATTGATCACTTGTGAGTTGAGTTCTTGTTGATGGAGCAGGAATCTCTTCTAAACTTGAGGCTCCTCTGAAATTCCGTTCCTGCTATGGAAAGGCTTGTTGTGAAGTTAGTGAAGAAGCAAGGTTACAGAAACAATTCCAGGAGTTAAACATCACTCACCCAAAATGTGCTTCTCTCCTCAAGTCCATTTTATGCGCTGTAAGCATTCTGACTACAAGTGTGGTTTTTCATACTCACATGTAAAGAACCATTTAATTCAAAAACTTAAGTTATTAGGTGAGATTATATTAAAGATTTTTATATTATCATTCTCTAACACGCCCCCTCAGTGCTGAGAATCGAACTCATAACCACTTATTTACAGAGGCTCTAGTATTATATAAAGAATCAATTCAACCCAAAAGTTTAAGCTTTTAGATAAGTTCCATTAATGGTTTTTATATTATCATTCTCTGACATCACATGATGCCGTTTTGGGTGCTACTTGGTAGTGTGGTCAGTCACATATAGGAGGATGGTTATAATCTCCTGTTGTTTGTTACTTGTTGAGTTGATTGATAACATAGGACTATATTCATTTGTTTTCTCCTCACCTACGCGTGTGTCTTCGTTTGAAATTTTGCTGTATTAAGCCATTGTAAAGTTCTTAATTCCTTAATTTTGATGTTATCAATAATTTGCAGAAATGTGATGATCAGTTTTCTGCTAAATTGTTCCAAACTGCCTCAGGCGATAGAACTGTTCCCTTGTTGTGCAACACCACATCATTGGCGATGTCACAACAATCCAGTGGTGATGGTTCTCTTGATTTCTGCACAAGAGTATGGGAAACATGTGAAAGTGTTTCTGTAATTAATTCCCCGTTTGAACCTTTCTTGCAAGACAAAGCTGGAAAAAACCTTGTCTTCTTCACTTCCAAAGTGAGGGATGTTTGGAAGTCTAGGAAAAGCTTTTGTGAGACTTATGGTGGCTATTCAGAAGATGGAAAAGTATGCTTCCATGGTGAATCAATTTCATTGAACAATTTACAAACTCCCCTTCTTCCTAATGGTCTGTGTTTGGAGAAAATTGGGGATGGGTCTTACCTTGACATGGCTCCACATCCTGATGGTTCTGACCGTGCCTTCTTTGCTAATGTGCAAGGCAAGATCTGGTTGGCAAATATTCCTGTTGAGGGATCCAATGAGATTTTGGAAATTGATGAATCCAAAACCTTCCTAGACATTAGTGATGATATTCTCTTTGATTCTGGGCATGGTTTAATGGGAATTGCATTTCATCCAAACTTTTCACAAAATGGCCGCTTCTTTGTCTCTTATAATTGTGATGAGATGAAAAATCCTACATGTTCTGGTAGATGTGCATGTAACTCAGATGTGAATTGTGATCCTTCAAAACTTGGTCCTGATCATGGCATCCTCCCATGCCAGTATCACACTGTAGTAGCAGAATTTACTGTCAATGACACATCATCAATGCCTTCCATGGTATTTATTGACACCACTTTCTCAATTTGCTTAAAAACACTGTTTTTACTATATAATTTTCTCTGAGGTATATCTATATTCTGTTTATAGGCAAAAAGTGCCAATCCATCAGAAGTGAGAAGAATATTCACAATTGCCATTCCTTATAGTGGAGGTCATGCTGGTCAGATTCTCTTTGGACCTGAAGATGGATACTTGTACCTCATGTTGTCTGATGGATCTAGTCGTGATGATCCTTACAACCTTGCACAAAACAAGAGATCCTTACTGGGAAAAATTTTGAGAATTGATGTAGACAATTTACCTAGTAAGTCCCTCTAACTATATTCTTGACGGTTCTAATTTATAAACATTTCACTATATCACAACTACTTAGAGAGATATAATATAAAAACCAGAGTCTTCAGTTCTAAGTTTAAGATTTTAGGTGAAAAATTGCTTTACATGGTCAGTGACTACAGGTCACGAGTTCGATCTTCACCGCCCTTCACTTTCTAGTGGAATTAAGTCAATACAAGATAGAATAAAAATGATATTATGTAAAGTAACTATTTCATCTAAAAACTTAAGCTGAAAAGTAAAGACCCATCGGTGATTTTTACATATCTCTCTAAAACAATCCCACCCCAAGACCCTTCCTATTAAGACTACAAATGTGAGAACTTTCTGATACAAACATGGAATTAAATGCCCTCAGTTGACTTTTCTTACATTCCCTTCGGTGGATTATGTTCTCGGGAGACCATCTACTTTGAGGTTCTGTCACAATACCTTTTAATGTAGAAGTTACAATGATCACTTTATTTTGAAATTGTCAGCAGGTACCAAAGAAATAAATGACACGGGTTTGTGGGGAAATTATTCTATACCTAGAGATAATCCATATGTTAATGATAAGGAGCTTGAACCAGAGATATGGGCTATGGGTTTCAAGAATCCATGGAGATGTAGTTTTGACTCTCTGAGACCATCCTATTTTCTCTGTGGAGACGCTGGACAGGTTCAGTGATCCAACTTTATTTTTTTTAGGGGTCCATATTCAATGATCCAATTTAATATCTTGGGTTGGCATGCAATTATTTTATTTTATTTTAGTATGGTAAAGAATCAATTCAACCCAAAAGTTTAATTGTTGGGTGAAGTTACAATAATGATTTTATACTTCTCTTACACGCCCCCCTCACACAAGAGTTCACTGGACTTGAAGGGTGAATCATGCACATGTAAAGAACCCGTCACAGCAAAACTCTGATACTATATAAAGAACCAATTCAACCCAAAAGTTTAAACTGTTGGGTGACGTTACATTAATGGTTTTATTGACAAATATATTGTTCTTGCTTTGTTATTATCTTTATCAGCCTACTAAAGTATTCTTTATAGGATGAATACGAAGAGATTGATGTGGTTAAAAAGGGTAAAAACTATGGTTGGAGAGTCTATGAGGGTCCTTTTCTTTTTCATCCATCAGAGTCACCTAGAGGAAATACTTCAGCCAGTTCCATACACCCAATCTTCCCTATACTGGGTTACAGTCATTCTGAGATTGATAAGAAAACAGGTTCTGCATCCATAGTTGGTGGCTATTTTTACCGTTCCACGACTGATCCTTGCATATATGGAAGGTTTATTTGCCACTTTCCCTCTATATATATTAATGTGGCTTTATTTAGAAGTTGTCTCTAAACCTATTATTCAAATTTAAAATGACATATTAGTTGTTGATATTTCAGGTACTTGTACACAGATTTGTATGCAGGATATGTGCTTGTTGGTACAGAAAGTCCTGAAAACAGTGGAAACTTCACCAATGCTAAGATTTCTTCTAGGTGTGCTCATGACTCTCCAATGCCATGTTCTTTTGTGGAGGGAAGTGCTAGTCCTACAATGGGGTACGTTTACTCATTAGCAGAAGATAACAAGAAGGACATTTATTATTTGACTAGCACTGGTGTTTACAGAGTGGCACGACCAAGCCGTTGCAATTATTTGTGCACTAAGGAAAAAGTTGTTGGTCTACAAAATAATATGCCTCGTTCTTCTTTTCCCTTCCCCTTGCGTGAAGGTTTTGATTTTCTTCTTTTGTTCCTCTTTCTTACCTTCAATTTTATGGTGTGAACTAAAATCCCACTAATATTGTTTGGGAGAATGTGATGCATTGAACTTTATTATTATTATTATTAAATGCATTGTACACTTTCTGCTTCTTCGTGATCGTGAGTTTTTAATGCAAATTCTGGATCCTAAAATATTTTGGGAAAATATTTTGGAGATACCATTGGACCTAACTTAAGCAAAGGAAGGAAGAGAAATTTTCATATCAACATGTGAAGCCACCACTTAGCATATCAAAGTCATGGCATCAAAGACATTGTCGACACAGACCTATTATTAAAGGGTTTGATTTTTCTCTTGTTGCATGGGATAATTTGTCTCATACAACACACAAAAAAGAAGATAGAACTACTAAGAAGGAGAGAGAAAAAGAAAAGTGAGTCTCTTCCATTTTTGTGTGTACTGAATGAGATAAATTATCTCATGCAACATGAGAAACACATTTTCCATTATTAAACTAGTGAAATATTGGTTCACTGTTCATTGCTTCAACACTAGTGGAAGAGATTATTCAACGTGAAATATTAAATCATTAATTAGAAAAAAATTATAAAAGATTATATAGATGAAACTAGTTATAAAAATTGATCCGACCCGGCCGATTCGACCCGTTGATCCATGAACTGATCCCCCAACCAGCTCAGTTTAAGTATTAGATCAACTATGCATTTGGTCCGGTATGAAACTGGTGAACCTATCTAGAACTCGATTCAATCAATATTAAATGGGCACCATTTAAAAAAAAAAAAACTGATTTTGCGAAATTTTGGACAAAATATTTGAAAAATTACAGTAATGAGATTCGAACCTAAATTATGTGGCTTTTTGACCCTTATAACCTTTTATTATTAATTAATTACCGATTTGACCTTGATTATAAACTATTTCAAAAATTTAACCCCCTCAGAAAACATAACATCAATCTGCCCCTGTTTGACCGTTGACCACCAAGCCTACCCGGGTACACCCCTCTGTACCCGGGTATTTTTTGAAATTTTTTGTCTACCCGGGTAGGGAGGCGTGTACCCGGGTATTGTTCTTCGTACCTGAAAAATTGCTTGAATTATTTACCCGGGTAGAGAGGGGTGTACCCGGGTAAATCTTCGACCACCCATTTGGTATTTTTTTTCTCTTTTTTACAGCTAATGAGATAGATCAGTATTATCAAGTTATGCCTAACCAATTTGAAGAGCTTTTAGCTTTGAGAATGGATTTGGAATTTCCATACATCAACACTTTACTGCTCATCAAAGCGGTCCCTGTTCGTATCGATTATGATGGGGTCTACTTTTATGTACGTCAAAATCGCGCTCCTATATATAAATGTGGTACCGGGTCTATTGGGGAGAGTGAGACGGAAAGAAAATAAAGACAGGGTTCATGGTACAGAAATTTAGTGTGAGCATGCAACTTTTCATTTTACTGGTAAATGACGAATTATCACGTTCAGGGAAGACATGCATGGGACAAGGTTTGTGGTTGTGGATTTATACTGTTAACTGAGAATTCTCTTTCTGAAATTATCATTGAAAAATATTTGTGTGCTTTACAGACCCAAAAAAGTTGCAGAGGCAGAGCACGTGATAGTTGGTGCCTCCATATTCAAAGCTTGGAGAAGAAGAGTGCATGGGAGATCCAAAGAGTAATCATACCGGGTGGTTGAAGATTTACCCGGGTACACCCCTCTCTACCCGGGTAAATAATTCAAGCAATTTCTCAGGTGCGAAGAACAATACCCGGGTACACGCCTCCCTACCCGGGTAGACAAAAATTTCCAAAAAATACCCGGGTACAGAGGGGTGTACCCGGGTAGGCTTGGTGGTCAACGGTCAAACAGGGGCAGATTGGTGTTATGTTTTTTGAGGGGGTTAAATTTTTGAAATAGTTTATAATCAAGGTCAAATCGGTAATTAATTAATAATAAAGGGTTATAAGGGTAAAAAAGCCTAAATTATGTGGATAATAATTTATTGCACTTATCACAAATTCAACTCTAGTTATTAACTAAAATACTTCTAATTTTATATTTATTATATATATTTAATTCAATCAATAGAATCAATAACCTAATAATTAAATTAGTTACTCATTCACTCAGTACCCCCTACTAAATCAATCTCCGACTCAAGTTTGATAACATTGGATTGGATGAAACTTGAAAGGCGGTAAAGTCTCCGGCCAAATATCAACGTCATCAATCCTTAAAAACTAACACACTAGTTGATGAGCAGCGACAATTGTTTTCGAGACGAGTACAAGAGAAAAGAACAAGGGATATCATTATATTCTTAATTTTAGCAGTTATTTTATTTATATCTAAATATTTTAATTTATTAATACTTGAATAATTAGATGTAAGCAAATCAATCATAAAATAGATATGATGTAAGATTTATTATTTTATTTTTTTTGAATATTTGTAAAATTTATTATTTTATATGAATATAAGTTAATCATATCCTAAAGAATAACTTTTTTAATGAGGCTATAAATTTTGACAAAAGTCCTTTTCATTCCATCATTAAACATAAGCATTCAAATATAGTCATTGAGAAATCAATTTTTAAATCTTCATCAATTAAAATTTTAGTCTTCGAGAATGAATTTTAGGTATACTTTGATCATATAAAGACAACATTTAAGCAAAAAATATTTCAGTAAAAACTAAATTATAAGGAAATAAATGAAGAAAAACATATTAGTGTAAGTCAGAATAGGTTTTTGTCGTATTTTTAATCTCACTTTTGTCAAATACAACGATTGATTATAATTATTAAAGGTGAATATCTTGAATTTAATAAATAGAGTTGTGGGACAAATTAAGTCACTAAAACAAGGACGGAAAAAACAATTGATCCATTTCTGTTTATCAAATTAGACTACGACACATTTATTTAAAATCGATATAATTATTTATGCTACTCTCTTTTGAAATATCTACTTTAATTGATTTTTTTAAAAGTAAATAACAATGTAGAGTTCGCTTTTTCTGCAGTTACCGCAGATAAGTTACCTGCAGTAAGTTCAATATGACGTCGTTTTAGAATGGAAATCATGATGTTTTTGTAATTTTAATTTATTTTAAGATTATTATAGTCTTTATAATTATATTTTTTAAATTTTTTAATATCAAAACGACGTCATTTTGAAAATAAATACAGATAACTTATATGCAGTAACTGCAGAAATATTTTTCTGAATAATATATTGGAAGAATATTTGTGTTATTTTAAGCGAAACATCAAAATCAATAAATATATTTTAAAATACGGTCATTTCATTTAAATTACAAATATTTTTTTCTTAAAATTATTTAAATATATATTGAAATATAAGAATATCCCGATATAAATGAAAAATATTCGGTGATTCATCAACATGTGTCATTCCTAAAAATGGCTACATTTCACCAAACACTAATAATATCTATTATTATTCTTAACCCGGAGAGGACATTGTCTTGTGTGACATCAATAATGCGCATGTGGTGTCACCTCTGTACTTTATCCATATTTCGATTTAACTTACCTGTCACTCTTCAGATCTTCAGATCTTTGTTTCTTCCATTATCATTCACTTATCGTGGAATGGTCACCGTTGAATGTTTCATTCTTTCTCTTTCCTCTTTTGTTATTTTTATCAATTATTTGGTCACTGCTAATCCCAAGTGGTTAAACCCCATATGAACAAGGAAAGATGCTTTTTTGCTACTTTTTTTGACATGGGTTCTGCCCCATACAGTACAATAAATGCGGCTATGAAGTTAGAACACAGAAAAAGTGAATACGTTTGGATGAGATTTTTTTTTTTCAAAAGTTACTCTTTTTTTATGGAAAAAAATATTTCTCATTTTTAGTTCGTTTGGATGTCTTCTTTTAAAAAAAGGAGAAGTCACAAAAAAAGTTAAAAATTTATTTTTTTCAGAAGCTAAAAATTTTAACTTCTAAGAAAATCAGAAGTCTAAAGCCAAATATTTTTTACAAAATCTAAATATTTTTATAAAAATATAAATAATTTTATAAAAAGTACTTTTAAAATAAGGAAGTGATAAAAATTACTTTTTCTAAAAGATTAAACAAACCACCTCTGAGACATGCCCAACTTGGTTTACCATGTGTAGGGTTTCTTTTAGGATTTTATTAGTGTTATGTAACATAATGTAAGTGTTGTTTTCAACTCTCACATCAAAAGAGAGAGAAAGTGAAATGATGAAAAAAAAAAAAAATGTGGACCCTACCTCTTTAATGCACGTGTAAGAAAGTGAAGTTATATCATGTTAAATGATAAAGATAAAACCCTTTCTTTTATGATCCTAAACCACATCCAATACTTAATTAAGAGAATGATGAAAAAGTCAACTGCAGAGTGGAGACAACATGTACTACTTACTACCACTTGATGCTTCTCTTCTCTTCAACACGTGAAACTATGGCTTGTGAATATGGCCAAGGGTGGTGGAACTGAAAAGGACTTCTACTTTGGTGGTTGAGGGAGTTTCTTTTCTTTATTGAGAGATTTGAATGAAAACTATGGGATGGTTTACTTAAATAGTTGAAGAAGACAAAGAGTGGATATAAAATGAAATGGTTGAAAAAGATAGAAAGTGATTGGGTGTCTACAACTAGTATTAGAAAAATGAAAATTGTGAGAAAATGGAGTTTCTAGAAGAACAGGCTGAAAGTTAAACATTCAAGAAAGCTGTTTTCAAATAAATTCTACTATTTTTTCCATCAAGTCAATCTTGTGTTTTTGGATGGTGTTATTATATTGAAGTAGAGATGATATAGGTGTAGTGGGCTTTCAACTGGTCTTGTGAGATGAAGGGTGTTGTTCTTTCCATCAGCTTCTTGTTTTGTTGCTTCCTGCTGCTTTTGGATTCTTCAATTTCACTTCCTCTATGCGTTGATTCGAGTGAGTTTTTCTCTTCTTTTTTTGGTTTTTTTCATATTATTTTGTGTATTATCCACTAAGTTTTTGTCTATAGATTTCAGAGCCCCTTACATTTTGTGGAGCAAGCTCAATTCCCAATTTGTTTTGTTTTATTTTTTTCCTCGTTTATTTGTTGGTGTAGGGGCACCGTTTACCCTGAATACGACACTCGGATTTTGTCCTTACAATGGAAGCACGTGTTGCAACTCCACAGAAGATGCACAAATAGAGAACCAGTTCCGAATGATGAACATATCTGATCTTGGCTGTGCCTCTCTATTGAAATCAGTACTTTGTGCGGTAAGATTCTTTTTTTTCCCAAAAGCATCAGAAAAATATGTTTATTCTTTGCCCCCTTCAATTGGGGTATACGTATACCAATAAGTTCATCATGTTTGAGATGTGGAATCAAGTAGCAACTAATGAATAATAACTAAGTTTGATCTCTTCTTTACATCATAAATATCTGGTTCATATATTCATATTTGAGGAGGCTCAAGAGCCTTATCAATTTCTCATAGATGGGGAAGTGCACTGTAGAGGCTTCAAAGTCCAAACTTCTTTGTAATAAATTTTTCATGTATGCAAAATATAATTTTCTTGAAGCGGGGAATATTGAATAGGAAGAGGAATTTCAATGTCATGTAAAGTGACCAATGTGTAGTGAGGTTTCAATATGTTGACCTCTCTATTAGTAACCACTGTTACACTTATCTATTCAATAGAACTTCTGCCATGGATTCATTTCTTAGCTACCTTTGTTTGTAGAGGTGTGACCCATTTTCAGCAGAGATATTTACAGTTCAATCCTCACCCAGATCAGTTCCTGTGCTTTGCAATTCCAGCATACCAGCAAATTCTTCCCAGTCAAAGGCAGCAGTGGGGGATTTCTGCTCTCAAGTATGGGACACATGTCAAACTGTATCCATAGTAAATTCTCCATTTGCCCCTTCATTACAAGGTCAAGCAGGAGTACCAGTTCATGCCAATGCTACCAAACTGACTGAATTATGGCAGTCCAGAACTGATTTTTGCACTGCATTTGGTGGAGCATCTGATAATTCATCAGTATGCTTTGAAGGGGTACCTGTTTCTCTAAATAAAACTGTGACTCCTATTATCCCCCCTCATGGCTTGTGCCTTGAGAAAATTGGTAATGGATCATATCTCAATATGGTGGCTCATCCTGATGGCTCTAACCGCGCATTCTTCTCTAATCAAATGGGGAAGGTTTGGCTGGCAACACTTCCGGATGAGGGATCAGGAGGAACATTGGAATTTGATGAATCAAGTCCCTTTGTTGATCTAACTGATCAAGTTTATTTTGATACTCAGTTTGGAATGATGGGCATGGCATTTCATCCAAATTTTGCAAACAATGGTCGATTCTTTGCTTCATTTAACTGTGATAAATCCAAGTGGTCAGGATGTACTGGAAGATGTTCATGTAATTCAGATGTTAATTGTGATCCATCAAAGATAGGTACTACTAATGGTGCCCAACCATGCCAATATCAAACTGTTATTGTAGAATATACTGCTAATGGCACCGCATCTCAGCCTTCCTCGGTACACACCTCTACACACATAGAAAAGTAGTTACTATAATGAGTTTAATTCAATGAAATACAATTGAGTTATTAATGTTTTTGCAGGCAGAAAGTGCTAAACCAACTGAAGTGAGAAGGATATTCACCATGGGCCTCCCATTTATCTCTCAACATGGAGGTCAGATACTTTTTGGACCTGATGATGGGTATTTATACTTCATGATGGGAGATGGAGGAGGTTCAGGTGATCCATACAATTTTGCACAAAACAAGAAATCCTTGCTTGGAAAGATTATGAGGCTTGATATAGACAACATCCCAAGTGAGTAATACTCAGAATTTATGTGTGTGTGTATATATATATATATATTCTGTGTGTACATTTTTTTTCTTACTAGTGGCATTGACATCTATCTTGAATCTTCAGGTGCAGCAGATATTAGCAAACTTCAGCTTTGGGGTAACTATTCCATTCCAAAAGACAATCCATTCAGTGAAGATAAAGATCTGCAGCCTGAAATATGGGCCTTGGGACTAAGAAATCCTTGGCGATGCAGTTTTGATGCAAAAAGACCTTCCTACTTTGTGTGTGCAGATGTAGGACAGGTTTGTGAATACTAAGCCTAAAACAATTTGATGGTGTACAATCTATACACAAATGTTATACAATTAACATTAGTGCATACGGCTTGCAAAGAGACCCAAGTGTTTCTTCTTGAGTCACACAGTTTCCATTTTCCTTATTAGACGTACTTGAAAAAAAAAACAAAAAAATCTTTAAATTTTGATTCATTGATCGTCTTGATTCTTGAAATAGTAAAAATACAATTAACAAACACCAGTTTGACTCATAATATACTGTAATCTTACCTAGCACAGCACTGTAAAAAAGGTTCGTCATCAATAGACAAATCTGTAATGTGATTGCAGCATTGTTAACATTCTAACATAAATTGAAGGTATTGACACATTTATGTAATATAATTACATTACTGTTAAAATCCCAAGATAAGTTGAAGGTTTAGTTGTGCTTCAAGAGGAAGAACATTTAAGAAAGCGTAAGTATAAAAACTAAAACTTAGGACTTAACTTCTACTCTATTATTAACAATCTATGCTTCTTATAAGGTGTTATCATAACTTTGTGAGAGTTTAGTACAACATTCTCAGTTACACAATTGATTTGCAGGATCTTTACGAGGAAGTGGATCTCATCACAAAGGGTGGAAACTACGGCTGGCGTGTTTATGAGGGCCCCTATTTATTCAAACCTACACAATCACCTGGAGGCAATACTTCCCTAAACTCCATAAAACCAATTTTCCCAATACTGGGATACAACCATTCTGAAGTAAACAAGAATGAAGGATCAGCATCCATCACTGGAGGATATATCTATCGGTCTAACACTGATCCTTGCACATATGGAAGGTAAACAAGCTTTTTACAGTTTGATTGAGAATGGAACAAAATATTTTATTTAAACTTTTGCACTAAACATCCCCATCATGATGTGGATACTTAGACTCTATAAGAAGAAATAATAATTCCTATATATGCTATGCAATAGTATATCCGCTGTTATGTTACTTATTCTTAACCACTGAGTTTCAGGTACTTGTATGGAGATCTATATGCGGGTGCAATATGGGCAGCCACTGAAGAACCAGAAAATAGTGGGAATTTCAGCACTAGCAGAATTCCCTTCAGTTGTGCACATGATTCTCCTGTAAAATGTGACACCATACCTGGAAGCTCCCTTCCAGCTTTAGGCTACATCTTTTCATTTGGTGAAGACAACAAGAAAGATATTTATATCCTTGCAAGCACTGGTGTTTACCGAGTTGTTCCTCCAAGTCGCTGCAGTTATGCTTGCTCACTGGAAAAGGCAACAAATACTACAAGCTCGGCTCCTTCTCCTTCTCCCTCTCATGCTAACCGTTTGAGTAACTTTTCTGCATATCTGTTTTTGCAGTTTTCATCTTTCTTGCTGCTTTTGTTGGGTTTTATGTAGTATGCTATGATCTTTGTACATTATGTAGAGATCATAAGAGGATGTTTATTTCTCCTTTTCTCCTTGCTTTTCTACTTTTTTGCTCTCCTTCTGTATGCTTAAATAATAAAAGATAAGTGAGTTCAGATTCTATCTACGCCTTTGATTTTACACACATTTTAGTGCATGAATGCGCTGAAATTAGCCATGTGTATGGTTAAGGAGATCCTCATTATTCACTTTTATAGGTCACAGAATCTTCTAATGAAATAGTAGGTGTAAAGAACCAATTCAATCTAAAAGCTTAAGTTGGTGGGTGAGGGTCTTTTAAATGGTTTATACTATTCTCTAACACGTCCCCTCACACGAGAACCCATTGGGTTTAAAGCGGGGACAATGCACTGTGCTAAGAAACATCATAAGACTTAATTAATTATTAATTGACTGAGGGCGGTGAGAATCGAACACCGAGATTCTGATATCATGTAAAGAACTAATTCAACACAAAAAATTAAGCTATGGATGAGAGATTTTTTAATGATTTATACTATTCTCTAATAAGTAAGAAATGTGAAGACTTGCACAAAATTACTGCTCACAGTTGTATGCCCAATGTGATCAAGGACATGGTAGCAGGGTACTCTCTCTTAAGGTGATTCAGTTACAAACCTCACATCAAGGATGAATTTCACTATTCCTCAAAAATATTTATGACCTGCCATATCCAATCAGTATAGTATTGCAAACATGCATAAACTTAGAAGAACCAAGCATTATGCTTCTTTTAATTCAAAAAAGCTTTGTATTCTAATTATACGGAGATAAGGCTGAAAAACCAAAATCACTTTAATCCATACAGATCATAAATATCTTGATAATTATTTGGGCTGTCTCACACCAAAATTGAATTTGTTTTAACTCTTCAATGCTATCGGAGTACCTACTCTCTAAAATATGGTGGACGATTTTTATGATGTGTCCATAATATTTTTATCAACAATAGAAATAAAGGAATAGTTTACACTGTAGGTCGAGTGTCCTTGAAGAAATAGTTTTCGGGTTGAGCAACACTTAATTCCTAGATTGGAATTAGCAACTTTTAAGGTGCTAGTTGAAAAAGGGTTTGAAATAGTTATTTTGTAATAACATGGAATTATTATAGAAAATTATGATTCTAATTATAAAAAGGCTTTCAGACATAGAAAAATTAGAATTTGTGGGCTCAATTTCAATCCTGGCTGATTGATCAATGTAGATAAAATAGATTATTAAAAAATGCAATATTTATCAATATGAGATAGATTATCCATGTGATATTTCTGAAGGAAAATCTTAGATTTATGCGGAAGCGGTTTAGGACCTAGTACATTGGTATGCTTACCGAATCATCCTTGTTTCACAATTACCTCTCGGTGCGCAGGTCTCGTGTAGAATCTTCCCTTGTAGGATTCCTCTTCACGAACAGCTCACCTCAGCGCCGCAGCACGAACAAACTCCTTGAAGCTGGACTGTGGCAGATCTTCCAAACTATCTCTCGAGGAGGAAGGGGAAGTGTGTGGGCACTCGTTAGATTCTGAGCTTGCCTCTTTCTCACAAAAAAGACCTTGGAGGCTGATGACTTAAGAGGTACTATTTATATGGGTTCCAAGAAACCCTAGCTCATTGGGCTCTAGGTTCCTTGGGCTCTTCTCATACTAATAACTCATTTGGGCTTTAGTAAAAGAGCAAACCCAACAATCTCCCACTTGCTCTTTTGGATACAAACTTGAGTCGTAAAACCCAAGATCATGTAACCCATAAGTCATCATCTATCCGAAAAATACCCCATCCCTTGTCTCAAGCTAGCTTGGGGATCTACCATCTGTTATTAATCAAGGCTCCTGATAATCAACGAATGATTATCTAATTCGGTGCTACTCCACTAAAAGCCCGAACTTGAACTCCAAGATTAACAACACTTATAACATGAATATGCATCGCCCCTTTGTAGAATGTCTATAATTGATTGACAAGTTTTCTGTAACTCAATCAATTATTTATTCCCTTGACTATGATAGTTTCTCTAATGGATTACATGCACTGGCCAGTGTCTTTAATATCCAAGTACCGAAACATATCAAGGGGACATATCCTACGAATTCCATGTTGTTTATCTCATAAATACCGATAATCAAATAATCTCACTCCCAAAATACCGAGTTATTGGTCGTCAATAGATCGAACCTCACCCGTTGGTAAATCAAAGAATGAAAACTATTTGATTACCTATTTATAATAAACTCAGGATTAAGAGCAATCCCATAACTATAGTTAACTGGAGATTTGATACCTTATGACAGAAAAACAACCTTAATCAAATCTCTCCTTGATCCTTTCAATGTGAATGTTAATTCACACCAATATTTTACAATGATTCGGACAAAATCATTTCATAAAATATTGCAGCCTGAATAAAGTGCCCAACTTTATTTAACGGCTGTGACTCCATTCATCAATTGTGAGATCCTATGATCATGTCCTCCATGAACGTATCCATATGTTCATATACTCCACAATTTGATCTGGACCTTTATGTTTGTAAATAGTGCGCAAAATAAATAAATAAAACCTTATTTATGAAATTCAGAAAATTATTTATTGTTTCATCGTTTTACTCCAATAGCACAATGAAACCAATAACTCTCACTTGCTTAATGCAAGTCTGGGATCCTCCTAAGACCCAAAGAAGTAACATGCCTCTCGAACACAAGTTCAGGCAAACTCTTAGTAACTGGGTCTGCAAGATCCACCTCTAATGCTATCTGAGTTTAGTGAAAAACTCATAGCTCGAGGTTGATTTTCTTGAGTCAATATCCACTTGAAATAACTGAATTTTTTAAAACTCAGCTTTTCAAGACTCCCACTAGAATATACCAGCATATAATCTCTCGTTCTCCAAAGATACTTGAGTACATGCTTAACAATAATCTAGTATTCCTCTAGGTTCAAAATGGTACTATCTCACTACTCCCACTACGTGACAGATGTCTGGTTTAACACCCAACATGATATGTGTGAGTCTACCTTTGCCAAAGCATAAGATATCTTGCTCATGCATTCTTCCTTCTTAGAAGTCTTTGGTCACTCCTTAGGAAGATGAATTC
The DNA here is from genome assembly GCF_033153095.1 of Gastrolobium bilobum. Taxonomy (NCBI): domain Eukaryota; kingdom Viridiplantae; phylum Streptophyta; class Magnoliopsida; order Fabales; family Fabaceae; genus Gastrolobium; species Gastrolobium bilobum. Next base: position 337,033 of record NW_026898407.1, read on the forward strand.
CACATCTGAGAATTATAATTCTTCTCTTAGAATTCTCATGTTAAATTTTGGGTTTTGTCAATGTAAGTAGCCTGAGGTGATGCCAACAACTTATTCTTCCGGCCTCATAAGAGTTTTATACCAAGAATATAATTGGCTTCCCCAGTACTTCCATACCAAAACACTAACTTAGCCAACTCTTTATGCTTGATATTACCTCCACATTGTTTCTAATAAGGAGTATATCATCTACATAAAGTACCAGAAAAGCTATTGTCTTCTGTTGTATCCGTTACATACAAATACACATCATTCATCAAGGTTCTCTCAAAATCAAAATTTTGATAACCTGATCAAAACTGATGTTTCAAGACCTGGATGCTTGCTTAAGTCTATGAAATAGACTTTCACAAATTGCATACCGTGTGTTCCTACTCATTTGCTATAAACCCTTTTGGTTGTTGTATGTAGATATCCTGACATCCAACTCCCAAAATGAAATCTCATAATTGAGACTTATAGCAACTAAGAGAATCTGGATAGACTCAAGCATGGCGTCTGGCAAAAATTGCCTCCAAGCTAGCTTTGAAGGTTTTCACCTTTCTGTCCATCCTCTCTTTGCCTTTTATGTCCACATGCACCTTGTGGGTTTTACCCCTCTTGGTGTCTTTACTAGGACCGAACGGAGTTAAAATACAAGTATTTCATCTCATTGTTCATAGCCTGAGCAACACTTGATCAACAACATCTTCTAGTGCATTATCGTAACTAGTAGGATCAATGTCACTCAACAAGAAACAACTTGAGAGTTAACAAGGTTCTCTCCCACTATGAATGTACTGCACTAGACCTTGTGTATTTATAGGTAAAACAAAGAGTGGGTCAAATGATGGATCTTCAATTTCTTGAGGATCCGCTTATCCTTGATATTGTTCCTTTACATGTGATACTAATATTTCTACTAGTTTCACTTATATATTATCATGTTGAATTTCCAATCATGGTTCTCTTGTTTGTTCACTTAGAGATATATTTATCCCCTCTTGAACAATGAAGGGAACAGTGGATGAAGCTTCTAGAGATTCTAGAAATTCTTGATCTGAGATAAATCTCATCAAGAATAACCTAACTTAAGAGCTTATAATTTCTTATCTAGTCCTCCTTTAAGAAAATCATGTGAGTGCTCACTTAGATTATCTTGTCCTTAAGACTAAATAAGAAATCATCCCTAGTTCTCTTAGGGTAGCCAAAAGATATGCACTCTTCCATACAAGATTCCATCTCATTTGACTGTTGTTGTAGGACGTGTGCCGTAGCACCCTAAATCCGAATATGGTTTGATCTGGGCTTGCACCCTTTCCATAATTCTTTAGGTGTCTTTACAACAAACTTTGACGGAATCAAGTTAAGAAGGTACATTTCCTTCTCTTAGGCATCTCCCTTGAACAACATTGACAAAAATGAATAGCTGAACATGATCTGCACCAAGTCTAGAAATGTTTAATTTTTGCATACTGCAACTTCATTCAACTAACGCGTTCTTAGAGTTGACAGTTACAAAAACTATCCCCTCTTAAATCAGGTAAGACCTGAACTTACCAGACAGGTAGCCAACACTTTAGTCAGACCAAAGTGTTTTTGATTTGAACACCTACATGCTTTTCTGCCTCAGAATAAACCTCTTGGAATTTCCAAAAGCTTTAGACTTATGGCGCACTTGGTTCATCTGTCCAAATCCAGAGTAAACATTCATATAATGAAGTACTCATCACCTCTTCTGGTCTGAACTTTAATTGGTCCACATACATTAGTATGTACCAGTTCCAGTTGAATAGTTGCGCAAACCTTTTTGGCCCTTGTAGGATTGCTTGGCCACTTTACCTTCCAAATAGGACTAACATGTAGCTGTTAGTTAAAAGATTATTGAACTTTCAGTCCCTCTTTTAACTAAAATATGTTTCCTACTTGAGATAATATGACTCAATCACAAAGGCCAAAGTTATGTTTCATTTGAAACTTTTATTTCTTTGGTGAACGTTCTTGTTCATCATCCTTTCCATTCAATATAACAAATTTAAAAAGGGTATAGGACATAGGTAATAAAGACTATTTAAACAATGTACCAGAACAAAACAAGACGAAGATGAACTTCGAAATGTAACTGAGGAATCAATTGCATTGTCAACCCATGTTTTAACCAAAACAACTAACAAAAATTGAATTCCTCTTGAAATCTGGAACAAATAAGCAATCACCCAAAACCATAGTCTTATAAATAACTTGTCTTACTGCAAATGCAGACACAAGTTCCCATTTTCAAACTTAAAATATATGTCCATTGCTGACAGGTATGCCATGTTTGAACTAGTACAAAGAGTAACAAACATAATCAGTGATTCCTGAATCAATAATTCATTCACTGATCAGGCCTTGATATGCCCATGTCAGGTTCTTTTCATCACCTCTGGACAATTTTTCTTTCAGTATCCCTTCAGTCTGCACTTGAAGAACTTGCCTTGTGGCTTCTTCATAGCAACTGGTCTGACAACTGATAACCAAGTCATTTTGTTCTTGTTACCACCCTTGGGTTTCCCTTTGGATTTAACAAGACTCTTAGCAAAACCTGCACCGACTGCATTCTGTCTAGCAGAGCTGCTAGACGCAGCAAACATGTCATTAAGAGTCTGAAGCATTTCTACTCCACTCTTAATCATGTACACTTGCTTCTGCAAGTATTTGGAAAGACTGACAATAATATAGCAGCGAACTACCATATCTGCCCTTTCCTAATCTGAGAAATGCATCTTAGTTTCCTAAGACGCATCCTCTGCAGGTTGCTATGGCCCTCGCATTGTCAGAACAAATTTTAGCTTCCATGTTTTAGAACAATATCAAAAAATTTGCTTTTCACTTATTCATAGTTGGTACCATCTAGAGGTTTTCGACTCAAAATCATTTCTAAGATATTTTCTGAAAAACATATAAAGCACACAATTACAAACAAATAATGCAATAAACAAACGAAGTGCAAGTAGATTCTCATAACTACTCTTGTTTATTGTTAACAATCCTTCAGTTTATCCTTACAAGGCTTACGATGGGCAAGTCACTTGTAAAAACCAAAATTGTCATTTGGGCCTTCAGTGCCATTACCAGAGCCTCGATGGGAGGGTTAACAATTTTACCAAAGTTGAATGTAATTAACCATTGTTTAATTTCAAAATTATCCTTAGTGTCTAAGCATTGCCGACGATGGGCCGTACAATACTTCACTAAAATTTTGAAATTATTAAGATTTAATCTAGTGAAATCTGATTATCCTTATCCGATGGGGCTTCAGCGATAACCATTTCACTAATAAACCCACAAATGGAGCCCGCAGGTTTTAAAATTAATTAATTTTTAAAACCTTCACCCATTCAACATTTTTGTTTGAGAATTTTCATAAGCCCAGTCGAATTCATTGTTTAATTTCAAAATTATCTTTAATAACTTAGTATTATCGACGATGGGCCGTACAATACTTTATTAAAATTTTGAAATTATTAAGGCCCAATAAAATCCAATCATGCTTATCCGTTGGGGCCTCACATGATTATTTTATTGATAGGCCCACAATGCGTCTGGAGGTTAAATTAATTTCTTAATTTAAATCTCCTCCCATAGATATTTAAGTCCAATCTAATAAAATCCAATCATGCTTATTCGATGGGACTTCACATGATTATTTTATTAATGGTCCTATAATGCGCTTGAAGGTTAAATTAATCTCTTAATTTAAATCTCCTTCCATTCAACATAAGCAACATTTTCTAATTTCCAAGAATTATTTAATTGAGAGTATCCTTTGTTCAATTTCAAAAACTATATAAGTAAGAGCGCCGATAAACGTGCACTAAGCTTAACATAATTTTGAAAGCATTAAGGTCCTGAAATCCGGTCACTTTACGTCAGCGTGTGCTCCAAACAATCATGATACATGAATGTTGTATGCAGCGTGTGTTATTCCATGACCATTTCAGAAAAACCCACAAATTACTCGCAAAATAAAAGAATTTTCTCAGGAAATTTTCTCTAATTATTTTTCTAGATTTAAATCATCCAAATAGCTGACTTAATTATTAATCTAGATTGCAACAATCATAATAATTATCATTTATGAGGATAATTTGAAATCAAAATAATTTTCATAACGATTATTTGTCTTGATGTTAATTATCCAAAATTAATTAATTCAATTATTAATCTAGATTTTTAATAAAAATCATAATAATTATTAATTAATTTCTTAGGATGATTTAAAATCAAAATAATCTCATAATAACTATCATACCAGTCGCTGAAGACATAATAGCTATTATGCTCATGCAATCATACAAGTTATGCAACAATATGGCACCACTAGCATGTTATCAATCATATAATTTATACCAATCAATAAAAGCATTAAATAATAGATCATAATTACTTTAATCCACGGCCTTCCTATTTTAAAGAAAATTAAATTAAATTAAATTAAATAATACAACTTTGGAATTCGACTTTCGCCTAGCCCATAGTATCTGTCTCAAGCCCCTTTAGGGTTTCCATGGGCCCAAAAGCCCAAAGACCCAATCCTTTGGCGAGAAACCCTATGACGCGAAAGAGGAACCCTAGCCGTCAGGTCTGCCGCGCCGTCACCCGAACTCAACTCAGGCCGAAACTCCAGGGGAAGGACCGCCAGATAGAGACGAGTGCACCGCCGCCGGAACCACCCAAAAATGTGGTCGGACGCTCCCTCACTCTCCCATTCTTTGCCGGAGAGTGGCGGCCACTCGCCGCCGCTTGTGGAGGCGCGTGGAGGAGCGTGGAGGCTCAGATGGCGGCGAACCACCCACCTTTGCGTTCGTATTTCCGTCCTCTTTCCAACCATATATAGATCGCCCCATCCCGAGATCGGTAAGTCCTCGAAAAGTCTCCGACAGTGCTGACTGCGCATCTTCCTCGCGATTTCTCGATCTTGAACTTTTACAAAATATTGAAAAAATACACAGAAATTCCAAAAATAAACAAAAATAGCAAGGAGGAAACCTAATCATATGGGATTAGCCTCCTTGTTACAAATCGAGAAATACACGAGAGACCCTAACCATGGATTAAAGCATTTTTACCGATTAAAATTTAAACTTTTATGAAAATGAATTATAAAATACACATGCTAGATTCATACCATAATCCTAGAACCCTAGGTGCCACATTTTAAGAAGCAAAACTAATTACATGAATAGTGAAATTAGATTCACATACCAATGTACAGCCAAGGCTCTGATACCAATTGAAGGAAAATCTTAGATTTATGCGGAAGCGGTTTAGGACCTAGTACATTGGTATGCTTACCGAATCATCCTTGTTTCACAATTACCTCTCGGTGCGCAGGTCTCGTGTAGAATCTTCCCTTGTAGGATTCCTCTTCACGAACAGCTCACCTCAGCGCCGCAGCACGAACAAACTCCTTGAAGCTGGACTGTGGCAGATCTTCCAAACTATCTCTCGAGGAGGAAGGGGAAGTGTGTGGGCACTCGTTAGATTCTGAGCTTGCCTCTTTCTCACAAAAAAGACCTTGGAGGCTGATGACTTAAGAGGTACTATTTATATGGGTTCCAAGAAACCCTAGCTCATTGGGCTCTAGGTTCCTTGGGCTCTTCTCATACTAATAACTCATTTGGGCTTTAGTAAAAGAGCAAACCCAACAATTTCATTATACAAAGTATTAATTCACGTGGCGTATTACAAAAAGTTAGGTAGATTAGCGTACTCAAAATTTTAACAATTATTACATAACTACACTTGATGAAATGCGTTGGTCTAAGACAATATGTAGTTTAGCACCTTTCGCCTTGTGGCACATGACAAATATGCAATGGAAGTTGATTATAAATTTATTAACAATTATACCATGCATCAAACTTACTTTATAAGCATTTCAACTCGTTGATGTTCGTGAACTAGTTTATATAGGACTTCTAATTACATACGCACAAACTTAAGTTAGAAATAACTTTTATCAGTAACACATGCTTAACGTTGAACATGATCATAGACTTTTGAGACTTAAGCTAAAACATAATAATGGGTACTGCTATGTTAATCTTGTTTTAATTTAGAATAATTTAGCACTAATTAACATGTTTTAGTTTTTTTAATAATTTAGTAGTATTAAATAAGAATTTGCATAAAAATTTAAATTAGATTCCTCCCGTTAAATAATGGCAAAAAAATTTATTTATTGTAATTTAATTAAATAATTACACATTTATTGCAGTTTGGGGAGTATTTACAGATCTATTACACAATGTGACGCCTTTTTTGGGCGTCACATGTGACGCCTCATTTAGGCGTCTCTCACCAAGGGAAGACGCCCCAATGGGACGTCTCTCATGAGGTGTTGACACGTGTCATTTCTCTCTCCAAAAAAAAAAAAACATTAATCATAAAACTTCTTAAGGCCATAACTTTTGACTCGGGTATCCAATTCAGGTAATTCTTTTTTTGATTCCACATAACTATTCGAGATCTACGTAATGACATCTCATTTGATATATTTTATTTCTCACAAACATAATTTAAATTTGCAAGAATGGTACTATACGAGCGTTTAAACCTAAAAGTCTCTTAGTTCTTTCTGAATCAACACCAAACACACCAAAACCAAGTGTTTGAAAAAAAAAATAGTGTACAATGTTATTGAACCGAAATTCGTATTGTGTATCTTTTGGTTGATTTTTCGTATCTTGAATCACGGTATCATAAGTTACATCCTTCTGTTTTATGATTTTTTTTTCTTTAAAGCCATTTAAATTATAGCTTCTGAATGGTTTTCAAAAATAAAATCCTTCTTACTTAGAGATTTATAATATTTATTTAATTATTTTTTTATTATACAGATTTTTCAAATTGATATTTGAGTTTAAGTCACAAATCAAATCTTTATTTTTTTTTTGGTACATAATCAAATCTTTATTTGGTTTTCCTTATTAATGATAATTTTTTAGATTTTTTAAATTTAAATCACAAACCAAAACTTTATTTATTTTTTATATTAAAAATTAAAAAATGTGATTTTTTTAAATTTAAATCACAAACTAAATCTTTATTTTTTTATATTAAATCACATATCTAGTACTCAGAGGCTTGTGAATTTAAATGCTCTTATAATACCATTCTTGCAAATTTAAATTATGTTTGTGAGAAATAAAATATATCAAATGATATGTCATTGCGTAGATCTCGAAAAGTTATGTGGAATCAAAAAAAGAATTACCTGAATTGGATTATTTTTTATATTAAATCACAAATCTAGTACTTAGAGGCTTGTGGATTTAAACGCTCTTATAATACAATTCTTGCAAATTTAAATTATGTTTGTGAGAAATAAAATATATCAAATGAGATGTCATTGCGTAGATCTCGAAAAGTTATGTGGAATCAAAAAAAGAATTACTTGAATTGGACATCCGAGTCAAAAGTTATGGCCTTTAGAAGTTTTATGATTAAATTATTATTTTTTTTGGAGAGAGAAATGACACGTGTCAACACCTCACGAGAGACGCCCAAATGGGGCGTCTTCCCTTGGTGAGAGACGCCTAAATGAGACGTCACATTGTGCAATAGATTCGTAATTATTTCCAAAACTACAATAAATGTATAATTATTTAATTAAATTACAATAAATAAATTTTTTTTTCCGTTAAACGATATCTCAGGGTCGACTATCAAGACACTAACCTTGGTTGTCAAACAAATGTGAATATTACTTCCACATCCCAAGTCATTAAAAATACTAGCCTATATCGCCTTGCAATATTAGAGGAAAAGTGACCAAAGTGCTACTGTTGGTAAAAAAAATTATCAGACTATCACGCCAACAGTAAATTTTGTTAAAATGCAACGTGACATATTTCGCTACACTGTGTAGCGAAATATGTGTGCAAATAATTCGCTACACAGTGTAGCGAAATATACCACGTGGCATTTTGACAAAATTTAATGTTGGTGTGTCAGGTAAATTTTTTTGCTAACAATGACAAAATGATCACTGTTCCCATGTTAGATTTGCTCCTTCCTCCCTTTGTAGAATAAAATTTTTATTCTTTCATGCCAAAATTTAATTTGTGCAAAAAATAGTGTATTCCATTCTTGAAACTCGCAACTCGTGAAAAAACTTAAATTTAAAATCAAATTAATTAAACCCATTAAGACTTGAGTCACCAGTTGATATTTAAAAAAAAATTGTAACAAAGTAATCTTCAAATTTGATGACATTTTAATAGATATATAGATGTACACGGTAAAATCTCATCTTTGACATATTGGTTTCATACCATCCTATTAAAGAAAGGTTTTATTAATCTCCTTTTACATAAAATAGGTATCTTATATTGTAGAGAGCAACTGAGTGGGTCCACCATTACAAGAAAAAAGAAAAAGAAAAAAAAGTGAGGTGCGAAAATCGAAGTGAGAGAAAATGAGATAAGTTACCTTATGTAAAAGGAGAGTAATATTTCCTTTAAAGAAATATAAATAAACGAGTAAAGTAACTTTTGCTCTTCAATAAAAATTATGAACCTATTTTAATTCTTTAAAAAAAAGTTAATTTGTAATCTTTCTGAAATTCAAAATAGACTTAATTAGTAGGAATTGTGATCCTCTAAAGAAGGATCATAAGTCGATTTTTTTTAAGAGATTAAATTAAGCACCGTAATATTTGTTAAAGACCCAAAAAATATTTTACTCAAAATAAAATATTAATTGTGTAAGAAGTTTCTTTTCTCAAAATTCTTATATCGCATGGATCTATTCAAACAATATTTTTAACCTTAATAAAATTGCATGCTTTGTACAAAAAGAATTGCATGCTTGCCATTTAATATCTTACATACAACAGTGTCATATAATAAATTTATCTCCAACACACATATAAAAATGTGAGTAATCTATATTTTTTTTTTCTTCTCATATAGGCCACACATACTTTTATATATGTATAAGATAAAACAACGTAAGAAACATTAACACTAAAAAAACCTCTATTATGCGGTGTTCTATCTAAAGAACAGATATGTTTAGTTAAAAGGAATAGTAAATCTATCTTGGATCTAAGTGTTTTATCAGATATCTATGAGTTAAATATCTTTGAGTATAGTAGATTATTGTACACGAATAGTAACGATTTTTGCCAAATGGTGGTGTGTATGTATAGTAACAATATATAACAGTAACGAGAGAGAATGAATCATACTTGTAAATTTTATCTCTTAGTTATAGGATTTATCTATGAGTATTAAAATCATGGACCTTTTATACCTTTTCTAATAGCTCAAGTCCATATTTACTTCTGTCGTATTAAGATTAATATCTTAAATTGATATTCTCCTTTTGATTATAATTATATTTTTATTTTTATTGCCCCTTATTACTTATTAGGCTAACGTGTTCTTTCTTTTTCCATTCGTGAGGGGACGTTTGGTTTCGGAAAATATTTTGGAATAGTAGGGAAATGTAATAGATAGAGAAATGATTAGAAAGATAGATAAAGTGAGATAGGTAGAAAAATGTAAAAAAAAGTTGTTTGGTGGAAAAAAACTTTACTGGGAAAATTAAGTAACTTTATGAAATCAACATTGCAATAAAAGTCAGATAACCGGTTTTTCGAAAAATCCCACCTTCAAATTGGGTTTCTAAACAGTGCGGATATCTATGTTTCTCATAAATCCAGACAAATTGAATAGATGGATTTTTGGTGAAAATACGTTGAAACAAACATGGTGTTTCTAAAAGCCATACTTCATAAACATAGATATCCGCTGAAAAGCTCCAAACCAAACAACACGAGTAGTGCTGTGTTTTTCACTTTCTTCCGTGCACAAAAGGAAAGGGAGTTCAACATGTACACTAGCATGCACAGGTCAAATTGGGCATGGACTTGGTAATGACAAACAAATGACAAACGAAAGTTAAATCAGACTTACATAACAAGATTACTTATTTTCCTTTAAATTATAAATTAGAATTATTTTAATAAGATACTAAAAATTAAGGGAATAACATCTATCTTTTTAAAGGATATAAACTTATATCCTTTTAGATCTTAATCGTTGATTTCTGTCCATCGACGGTTATAATTTATTGGATTAAAATTATTAATTAATTAAAAATAAATTTGGCCTATTAAGTTTGACCCAATAGATTATAACTATTGATGGACGGAAATCAACGGTTAGTATCTAAAAGGATATAAACTTATATCCTTTAAAAGGATAGATATTTTTCCCAAAAATTAAAATTAAAAATCAGTGGAGCCCAGAAACAAAACATATCAACGGTACTCATTATTATTTTTATTTTTTATTTAAAGAAAAAACAGTTTTTACCGATAGAAAAGTGTTTGTCATTTTAAATGATAGAAAGTTATGTCATTTTAAGAGAGATACAGACACAGAAAATTTGAATTTTAAATTAAAAAAACCACTCACTTTCTCTCTCGCATAATTTTCATTTTCCTGTATCTATCTCTCTTATAAAATAACATAACTTATGTCATTTAAAATGGACAAACCTTTTACCAAATAACCCAAAGTGAAAACAAAGCCAACCCTCGATCAAAGTCACACCCAAATTCATCTCTCCAGTTCATCATTTCGCTCTATGTATGTATCTATCTCTGTGCACTCTGTTTCCTTGAGTTCCCTATATTTGCAATCCTACATAGGCACATGTACCTTTGTATTTGAGGGGTCCCTCTCAGCCTCCAGAAAAAAAACTGTTCCTTTTTTTTTTTAGCATTCATTGTTTCTCTCTCTTAAAAAAAAAAAAACAAAGGGTCTCTCTCTCTCTCTACAATCCCTTCACTTTGATTTTCTGTCTTCAATGCTAACACATGATCCTCTACATGTAATCCCACCATACCTTGCTTAAAACCCTTTTGATCTCTCTCTCGTTCTCACCATGTCCCAAGGATCTCCTCTCTCTCCTCCTCCTCCTCCTCCGCTTCCAACCGCCGAACCCTGCAACCAACCCTCGTCGGAACCCGATACCCACAAGGAGGAAACCACCACCACCACCACCACAAACAACGCCGCCCCTCCTCCCGCCACCACACGGAACCGCCCCTCCCGCGCCTGCACCATTCGCGCCGCTGCCCGCCTCTATTCTGCGTCGCAGCAGGAGCGCCGGCCCAAAGCCGCGAAGAAGGAGCAGCGCCGCGAGGTCTCGCCATCGCCGTCGCCGCAGTCGCAGCAGCTGCAGCAATGCAGCAAGATCGTGACTCCGCTGGTGGAACCGCCCCCGCTCTCTCAGTTGCCGCGGTGGAAACTCCGGTCCATGTGGGAGTTAGCTTCCGTACTCAATTTCTTGCATGTGAGGTTCAAAGTTGTGATCTTTTCGTTGGATTGGGTCCCTGGGGTTGTTATGCATTCGGTTTTTTAAATGTTTTATTGTTATCTATGTGTTGTTGTTGTTGCAGCTATTTAGGCCTCTTTTGAATATATCAGTAGAATTCTCGGCTGAAGAATTCGAGACAGCTCTTCTTACCCCCAATGACACATTGAGTGATATACATATGCCTTTGCTAAAGGTTGGTGCTTTTTGTTTGCTTCTTCGAGTTTGTGGTTTGCTCTTTTGTTCTTCTTTACTGCCTTTCGTCTTTCTTCTATGAATGTAGGTCTGAAATCCTAATATTTGTGGATTGTGTTAGTTTATTACTTGTTGTATTTGCTTATTAGAAGTTTATAACACAGTGCATCGTTGTGTTTTTGTTAAATTTCACTAATTTTGCAATGTTTATAGTTATGACTGTGCCCCTTGAATTGAAAATTATAGTTTTATGCTAGTTTAGTTTAATGCCATTGCCAGGCTGTAAGAGAAATTTCAGAGCTATGAAGTGGAATTCTTCTTAGTGTAAAATCTTAGGGGGTGTTTGGTTCAAGGATTCTCATGAGATACCTATGCAATTGTAAGTAGCATTTTGTCTTCTCCATGTTTGGTTGAAGTTTTTTAAAAATTTAGCAAGCAAACTTGAATGCCCATCATTTATCAATTGTGAGCAAAAATTTTGTGACAAACACAAAGGAGAAATGCCACTTCTAATGTGGTATTCTTAGATGAATGGGGAAATGGATAAAAAGTAACATAGATTTACAAAACTTTAATTAATTTACCCGGTAATATTTTGTCCAACCAAACAACTTTTTTCCAACTTTACCAGCAAACTCACTTTCTTACAATTTCCCCAGTAATTCTATTTACCTAGTAAAAAAAAATCTCTCCTTTACCAAACTCCCCCTAGGAGGCTTCTGTGATTAATAGAGAATAGAGAACTCCACCGGACATTTGCTTTGGTTACTGCAAGCATGGATGTAGTCATGTGTTTTGAGAATGTCTTAAAATGACAAATGTGAGAGCTTTTCCAACTTTTCTGCTTGAATCGGTCAAATCCAGATGATAAACTTTAGGACTATGACTCACCACCCAACCATTGGGATGAATCTTTATTCAATGGTATAGTTGAAACTTTTGGAATCTGGGAATTGGTGGAAGGAACTAAAAGCTTAACGCTCGCAAGTTTGAAGTTTGTGAGTATATTACTGACTGATGGACTCATGACACAATAAAGTTGATTAGTATAATGTTGTGAGATGGACAGAATTGCTTGCGAATAGTTGCATGTTTGACTGATATTGGTAAGTACAGAGCAGGTACTTGATTGGAGGTTTTTGTTGGATAAATGAGAAACCCTTTTTAACTTTTGGAAAGAGAAATATGTGTTGTTCCTTTCATACACGAGTGTTGAACTGGGGACTTCTGCTGATTGTGTATGCTCTAATTTAGAGGCCCATTTCACTTTTGAAGGATAGTGTGTTAGTGTGCAACCATTAAGTTTTGTTCATTCCTATAGGTTTTGAGTACAAAAATTATTTGCTTTATGAAATGTTTACAAGTTCCAAAAGTACATGCATATTTTTTTTACCCTGGGCTTCACCCACGTGTTGGCCCTATTCCTAATGTTCTGAATGCAAATCAATCTCAAGGACAATCAAGATCATTTTTGCAAGACACTGATATATACTTTGCTGGACAATTTATAAAAGAGGTTAGGCATTGTCACAAATAAATTACGAAAAGAAAAGGCCAACTTCGAAGTATTCTCAAAGCATTTTGAGACTAAAGACTTCTTTGTACCTAATTCTTTCTGCAAGGTTTCTAGCTTGAACTAGTTTCCTAGCAGATGTAAATATTGTGTAAAAATTGGAGGATTTAGCTCTGTATTGAAATTCATTTGCTACAGTGAGAAAATGTTTATATTAGAGGCAGGAGATGTTCTACAAGTCCATGATCTAATGAGTTATGGACAGAGATGAAGTGATCCAAAACAATGGTGTTTCTTGAACTCATCTAAAATGCTAAATTTAGGGTTTGGGTTGACTGTTGTAATAACATCAATCTTGCATGAGTCGTGTAGTTGTGTATTAGGTACATAGGTTGATAAATGATAAATAGATAGTGGCGAGTGAGAGAAAGTTGAGGCTGTTTAATGTTAGTGGTCTTGCACTTCCAGATCTTGTAGAGGTGCTTGAAGTTTTGTATTTTAACTTTTAAGCTGTGGTAGTGCAATGAACTCTGTCTCTCTCAATGTCTATGCCACTATAAAATCTATACTTTCTTTAGGTCCATGATCTATTGAGTTGTGTGCGGAGAAGGGCTAATCAAAACTTTGCTGATACTTGAACTCATTTAAGTTTTTTATTGGGTTAATTATCAATTTTGCATTAGTTTCTTTGTGAGTGGGTGGGTAGGTATATTGTTAAATGGGTGAGAGGAAGTCAAGGCTGTTTAATGTAAATGGTCATATGTTCAAGATCTGGTAAGAGGTGCTTGATATTGTCTTTATAGCCAGAATTATAGGGCAATGATCTCTCTCAATGTATATTCCCCTGGAAAATCAATACGTTCATCTGTGTACATTGTCTTATGTTTGCAAAACTGCTGCTGATATGATAATAATTGTTATTTAATCTTTTGATAGGCAATCCCTCCCATTACACGAATGGCACTCTCACGTGATACTTGGGTAACTGTACTATGCAGAAAACTGAGAGATTGGTGGCACTGGGTAACAAGATACTTTTTATCCAGCAAGCTGATATTTGAGAATAATGTATATTTTGTAGTTTCCTGAGCTAATATGAGGATCAATGCAGGTTGCTGATGGGGATCTTCCAATTGTTGCTTCACATGGGTAAGTAGTCAACTAGTCATGCAATATCGAAAATCCCATGTTAATCTATATGCATTGCTAAGTCTCTGGTTATGCTGACATGACAGGGCGGAGGTTGAAGTATATAAATCACTTGATCCAGAGGTCCGTGTGGTCATCTTAAAAGCATTATGTGACATTCGTGTCGAGGTACTCTTACTGTTTAATGTTTATGTATCTATATGTCTTATATCTGTTTTGCTTAAATGGATGAATTCACTATGGTAGGATGAGGTCACTCTGCTTGATGTTAGCTTGGATCTTATTGGAATATTAAGAAAAGTCCATTCATGCTGAGCACTGAATTAAATGCTATTATGTTCAATGCATGGCATTTCCCCTTTTATTGCTAGTTAATTTTGCTTTGTTTTTTGTTGCAACCTTCCTTATTTGATTTATTTTGTCCTGCTTCCTCTATCTTTCACATCAAGTGGTTTTTTGTGCTTGTGCATTTAACAAGGATGTCATCGTGAGCCTCAATAATTTGTCTTCTAATACAATTCACACAGATTCATGGAGATGCATGGCCATGCAATATTATTTGTGGTCCAATGGCTTTATTGTCTAATTAGGCCTCCTTATTCTCCAATATCTTTCTTTGGGGAGTTTGAAAAGCGTGGGGGTGGGGTGGGGCAGCATAGATCCCAAGATCAAAACCTTCTGAGTGCATCCATGTGGGAGAGTGGGGGGAAAATCATTCATAGCCTGACTGGTCTTACTTTGATTATCCCTTTTAGTAGTGTACATAATGAGTAAATTTGGCTAATATTTTGCAGCAAGAAGATATCCGGAGTTACATTGACAACTCACTCAAACATGGTGTTCAACTTTCAACATTCCGTAAGGAGCGTATTGGTGGTGATTCACATGGAGTCTCTTATTGGTAATACACTCTTGCTTTCACTTGAGTTCAAAATTTGAAATGTCATATTGGAAAGTCAATGTAGATTTATATCTGTTATTGCTTTTTATTTATTTTGGCATTTGATTAGCACAGGTATGAAGATGACCCAATTATTGGTCATAGGTTGTATCGGGAAATAAGAAAAACTGAAGTGGTTCCACTGAAGAAAGGCAAACCAAGAGGTTCCCAGGTTCTTTCTACTACATCTTACCAGTGGGAAACAGTTGCTACAAATTTTGATGAATTTCAAGATGTTTCTGTAAGTTACTGAAGCTAGTCTATCTATGTTCAGTTGGCATGCTTCAACAATTGTTGAGTGTTTTGCTTGGAATTGGGACTTTTGTGTTATAGGCTTATGACCTAGATAATGAAACACTTGATAGATTAATAAATAAATTAATATGATCTGATATATGGAATCAGAAATTAATCCTAATTCTATTGTGATTTTGACCCGAAGTTATAAGTAAACTTATTGAGTAGGAATCTGTAATTTAGTAGAAAATCCAAAATTAAGTATTGTCCTTAAATACAAAACCATTAGATTCACAAATTATTGACCAAACCTAATTATAATGAAAATCAAAACCTTGAATGTAAAAATCACCTGATGTGCTCACCAATATTATTTATATTTTTTTGTATTTCATTCTTCATACCCATTTCACATGGCTGCTAAAAATGAATTGTCTTTTTCTGAAGTATTGATAAGAAAATTGAAAAACCCTGTTGTTGAGTTAACTAGTGAAAGAAAACTACCGAAAGAACAGTTTTTCGGTTCACAATATCAATAGAAACCTTTACTTATTTTGATAGAAAGAGAAATTTATGAAGTGGATGGAAGTAAGTACAACACATCCTGTAGCATACATGTGCATAAATAATAAGAAACAAAAAAAAGAATGAAAAAAACTATCCCGTTTGATATTTTTTGAGAATAGACCTTGAGAATAATACCTGAGATGCAAGATGCACAATTTGCTGTCCAAACAAATGAGGTGATTAAGCTTCATTTCTGAAATTCATGGCATTTCTGGCCTACCTTATAGTCCAAGTGAAAGCAATTCACATTACAACGAAAGATTTTGCCTGCCTTTGTGTTATGAGAACATTTAATCGTAGTTCTCAATCCTGGATAGCTACCAACCCCAAAACCGCGATAGCAGGATGGCTGCTATACCAAAGATTATGAATACACGATAAATAATTTATACTACACATAAATACTCAAAAATAAAAAATTACCTAAAATTAAATACATTTTCATTATCAATCTAAAACCGCTATAGCAGGAAAGTGGATAGCAGGATGGCTGCTATGCCAAGGATAATGAATACAAGATAAATAATTTATACTACACGCATAAATACTCAAAAATAAAAAAATTACCCAAAATTAAATACATACTCATTATCAATCTAAAACTGCTATAGCAAGATAGTGGATAGTGGGATGGCCGCTAAACCGAAGATTATGAATATGAATAAATAATTTATACTACACACAAATACTCAAATAAAAAATTACCCCAAATTAAAGACATATTCACTATCAATCTAAGGCATAAATCCACAAGTCAATAATCAAACAGAGCAAAATTGAAGCAGGAAGTGTGCTTGACTGGAAATAAAAGGACAGTGGCTGCAAACTTGCCGAAACTGAGCAAATAGCAAATAAAGGTATGTAACAAATAACAATTGTCTAACAAGTTTGGCGGCTGGGCCATCTATGTACCCAAACACAAAAATAGTTAAATAAGTAACAAGCATAATCAAAATAGAAGGAAAGACTATTTAAGAAAAAAGACCTGTGCAAGATAGATATGGGTCAGAGCTACGCGAAAGTGGAAGCTGTACAAAACAGAGGCAACAGAGCAAAGACCTGAGAATGGAGACTGGGGCTGCTAGAAATGTTTGGCCAAAAAATGCTTGGGCTGCTGGAAGTTAGTCAGAAAATGCATTAGAAGAATACTGATGTGCGAGCAGGGGGTTGGGGCTGCTGTTTTTTTATTTTATTTTTTATGGATGAAGGGATTCAAACCTTAAAATCCTTAATTACAAAAGTTGCCCTAAAAATGAGTAGACAACGGCAAAACAGTGGGCAAAATAGGGATTTCATCCCTGTTAAGAGTCATGGCAGCTATCGGCACAATTCCATCATGAAGGGCCATAATCTTGGCTGCAATCTGCAACAAGTAAAAATGTGATGCAACTGGCCAGAGGCGCTCTGCCCCATATTGCTGCTGTAGCAGCAATTTGTCACTATTAACTGCAGTGCATTTTATACAAATTAATACATTCCAAAAAACTTTATTTACTTAATTGTAGTTTGTAAAATAAAATAAACCCCTCCCAGTAGAAAGAATGTATGACATATTTATTACTGCACTTTGAGCTCCTTTATTTTTTTTATTTTTTTGGTGGGGGGGGGTTAGTTTAACATTGTTAGTCAGACTGTAAGTCTTCATCAGTAACGTGAACCAGATAAATCAAAATTAGCTGCGGCAATTATTTAATGGTATCAGATGTTTGATGTGGTTCAATTGTCATGTTCAATCCAATTCAGTGGTCTAATTATTTTTTAGTTTCATTATAAAGTTTGAGAATGCTGAGATTTGTTGATTATTTTCAGACGATAGGATTGACAGTTATTTTCTTTTTTCCTTTTTCAAAGTAAGGGAAACAATAAAAGAAAGAATCACCTAACCCTCCTCCACTTTTTATATAGATTGCTTTGCAACTTCTTTATTTTTCTAGTTGAGCTAAGTCTTATTTGAATTTCTTCATCTGGTTGGACAGGAGAAGCTTTTCTCAAGTAAAAACAGAATGGAGGCTTCTGTAGGGAAAAAGCTGAAGATAGACATGCTTCCTGAAATCGAGAAAGTTCACAAGGTACTTTATTTTGATGTTTGTTTACTATCCCCCCCCCCCCCTTCCCTCTCTCTCTCTCTCCCCGCCTGGTTTTGTTATCACTGGTAGGGGTTGAGAAAATTGAGAATTGGCCTGTATATTTGTGCAGAGAAAGGAGAGGTCTCTGAAAAGGCAGCACAGACAAGCTCTTCTTCTTGATAATTTCTTGGGTGTTGATGGACTTGCCCCAGGGCGTTCACTTCGTGATAGGAAACCTGTTACCTACACTTTTGGTAAGAGCATGAAGTTTTACCTATTATAACTGGAGCCAACATTTTTTTGGTGTTGGTAGTTGTTGAGCGCATAACAGAATAATTTCATTTTTAACACCTGTAGCTGGCCTTCTCATTCTCCTGTTCTTTTTCCACATGTACTACCACAGTAACCTGTTTATTAGACATCACCCTTTTTTTTAGCAATTGGGTTGTTTTGCGTATGTTGGGGCTCTAGGTACCTTCTATTGTTTGGGGGAAGTAGCCTGGATATGGTGATCAATATCTACATTCTTCTTTGGGAATGTCTGGTCTAAGAAGTAACTAGAAAGCTTTCACATTAGCAGGGGACTGCCAGTACAAATACAGGGATAATTTAGTGGGACCTTCTGATGGTGGGTGTTGGTTTTTGGATCATCCAATGAGTCATTTGATCTGATAGATGTGTCTTTGGATTTTGCCTAACATTGATCAGCCTTTCTATTTTCTACAACCACTTTTTTTTTAGTTTAAAAAATGTAATTTCATCACCAAGCTTTATTTAATTTGACTTTCCCCTGCATTAATAGTGGTGAATCGTGGTAAGGAAATCTAGAAATGAATAAGTTAACAGTTTCATTATGCTTGCAAGATGCAGCTTTATACTTTGGTATTCTGGTTAACTAGAATCATGATCAAAATTTTCACCTGAACAACCTGATTTTCTGTTTGGTTGGACAGGAGTCAAATTACTTCTTGAGTATCGTTATGTTCTGATTTTACATTGACCTATATTTTGACATTACTATCATTGTAGATGATTATGATCGATCCATCAATGAGGCAATCAAGATAACCAAGTATGGAATTCATCTTTTTAGCTTACATCCTGTTCCTCTCTCTCTCTCTCTATATCTATCTATATATATATGGACTAATCATACTCATTTGTTTATACTTTGTACTCATGGCACATGTATCTGTTTTGTCCTTTATCAGACGGAAACAACCATCCCCAGAACCTATACCCAGGAGAGAAGCAGGAGCAAAACCGGAAGCTTTAACTAATGGTAAATGGAGTGGTCCTTCACATGCTTCTCAACATCTGAATTTCGATGTGACATCCCCAAAATCATCTGACTTTGATGATGTGGAGGAAGATCATCAAACTGACACAATGGATCGAAGGTGTGTAGATTTTTTCTCCCTTCAAATATGTTCTGATGCCTTTTATCTCATTTTGACTAATGATCTTTTTTTTTCACATCAGCAATCGGAGAAGACAGAGGCCTAGTCGGTATTCAGAGAAAGAGTTCGTTGAAGCAGTGTCAGATAATGATGCTGACTTTGACAGTGACGATGATATTGTTGGAGAAGCCGTATATGATGAAGAATATCTCCGGAAACGCAAGCAGAGCAGGAAGGGTTCTAGTAGCTCAGCCTCCGAAGGAGATGAAGAATATCACTGGGATGAAGACAATGTTGAAGATGAAGAAGAAGAAGATGAAGAAGAAGATTCCTCGAGTGTCAGTGAGGATAGTGAGAAGCCCCGTAAATTCAAGCAATTGCCAGGCCGTACTAGGAGGGAAACTAAACTAAGGTCTGTGGATGACATTCAATCAGGTCTAAGACGCAGTAAGAGAGCAACTAGAAACCGTATAAACTACCGACAGTATGAGATGTCTGAGTCAGAAACAGAGTTTGTTAAACCTGAGAAGTCTAATAATGCATCAGATGATCACTCAGATCCCAGTGAGAATGGGGAATATATGATGCAAAGTGAAGATTCAGATGACAATGATAATGAAGAAGTGGAAAAGAAAGTAGTTGAGCCTGATACTTACCCTGCAGTAGGAGAGAACCAATATCCTATTGCTTTAGGAGAGGAGAATGAACAAAACCAAAACCAGCCTCCTGAAAAATCAAGTAGTCCGGGTCAGGAGGAAGTTGAGGGCATGAGAAAGAGACGTTTCCTTGATTTGAATGAGCTTGCCCCTGCCTCAGGTTTTGATGATAGTCCAAATACAACAACAAAAGATGAAGGCAATGATGATTTATAAAGTTTTCTATCAGGGAAGCCAATGTGTATGATAATAGAAATATAAATTTTGTTATATGCACCAAAGGAAGAAGTTACGACCTATTCTCTTCCTATGGCAATCTAAGCAGCCATTGGTGCATGGTTTGCCACCTGAAGTAGCATGATACTGAGTTGTGTAGATTAGGTAGTCATTTTTTTTTTTAACTACTTAGTATTTTCTACATTCAAAGGGTTTACGAAAATGAATGAGAATTTGTTGGGCGTTATTTAGCCCATCCAATCGATGTATAATAACTGTTAACAAGTACTGTAACTTTAAATAGATATGGCTTTTAGATTACCAAGCCTTGTGTAGTTCTATTTTTTTCCTTTGATTACTTCGTTATTTTTAGGTTTCTTCTTGATTTTGCTAATGTAAAATAAACTAGTATTTTTATTTATTTTTTTAATTTATTGGCATATGATATGATAGACCAATGTGGTCACCTGTTTCACCTCCAGTGGCACCAAAGACTAACATCAGCAATGTTGGTTTATTGGACCTCGCATGTAATTTCTGTTTGATAAAATAAGTTTTTCAATAATAAATTAATGAGTTTGATGTTTGTCATTTTAAATGACATAAGTTATGTCATTTTAGAAGAGAGATAGATACAAGGAATGAAAATTATGAGAAGAAAGTGAGTGATTTTTTTTTTAAATTTAAATTTTAAATAAAAAATATTATTTTGTGTTTATCTCTCTCTCTTTCTCTTAAAATGACATAATTTTATGTCATTTAAAATGACATATTTTTCCCTAACAAGGTTATACTTACAACATTTTTTTTTACAACTTCTTACAACTATATCTTAACACCGTTGATTTTCGTCAATCAACGGTTATTATTTATTGTGAATTAATAATTAATTAATGAGTTTAATTTGCGAAAATCATAACCGTTGATTGACGGAAATCAACGATGTTAAGATATGGTTGTAAGAGGTTGTAAAAAGAAAAGTTGTAAGTATCTATAACCTACCTCTTTTCCCTAAATTTAATTTACGAGTAAGTATATAAATCAACTGACTGAAAATTATTCCTGGATACGTAAAACTCATTGTAATAATGATGGGCCAATAAGGCCCGTTGATAAAGTATACATCAGAAAGAAAAAAAGAGCCCAACTGATGGAAGGGGAGCAAAACAAAAATAATTGTCAAAGAGGATGAGTCAGGAAAGTTAGTTATGGGTGGGGTCACATGGCAAGCTGTGAATGGAGAAGGGTTAGTGGGGAGTGCGTGGGGGGAAGAATCGACACAAGGTGAGAGTAGTGAGGATATAAGTGGGTGCTGGACTGCTGGAGAATAGTGAGAGGCAGGTATTTTTTTATTTATTTTTTGGTAAAAGTGGAGGGCCTAGCCCAGATGAATTAAATTGAAAGCTGATGCATGTCAAAAGAAACATGCTCCATCAGCAAGAAATTACAAAAGTCATTCCAGAATGGAAAAACACTTGTAGGGGGAGAGGAATATACATTCAGCTCACCACCCCTACCTTTCAAACCTAAAATGGCTAAGCCATCAGCACGAGAGTTATTTTTTCTAGGAATATACTCAAAGGAAGCATACTCTAAGGCCTGTAAAGAGTTCCTAATTTTCCTAACTAACAAGGAATTGCCATCTGATTCAGAAGAGGAATTGATACTTAATAAAGCTTCCTGGCTATCACAACCAACCCAAACCTCCTGGATTTTCAAACCCACAGCAAGTTGAAGCCCCTGCCATATTCCCCATAACTCAGCTTCAAGGCTGGTACATATACCAATATTGAGAGAGAAATCAGAAATTCACTCACCCTTTGAATTAAATAGGAATCCTCCACAAGCTCCTGTTTTGGTATTCAATGAAACAGCTCCATCAACTAAAATTTTGACAGCTTCCTTCTGCATACTATTGCCACATCCAATAAAAGAAATAGGTTCCTTCTGTGCCTGAGAAAAGGGTTCACTGCTACAGCTCTTTTTCATATCTTTTAGAAAGATTAGAATCTTACTCATTGGATCTTCAGGCCAAGAAAAAGTATCATCATGAACCAACAAATTTCTCCATCGCCATAAGAGCCAACAAGTGACAAAGAAAATTTCATACCAGGAATGCCAAAATCTAGATGAGAAGGACTTACAGATATTGGCCCGAAACCAGTCTAGACCAACTGCTGTCATGAAAATATCTGGAATTACACCTCCAAACCAGCACTCCCACACAAATTTTGCTCTATTGCAGTCCCTAAGAACATGCATAATTGTCTCATGATTGTCATAGCAACTGGGACAGTAAGTCACACCACCACTCCATAGACCAGTAATACTTCTCACAGGAAGTTTATTCAAGCAAGCAAGCCATAAGCAGGTTGCAATTCTGTATGGCCCTTTCCATTTCCAAATCATAGACCATAGTTTGTCCTTCCCCACAATAGGATCTGTCAGCTCGCAATATGCATTACGAACCATAGACCTAGATGAACTATTTCTGGTCCAACAAAGTCTGTCATTCGGCCCAGAAGGAGAAGGAGGCAGAATTCCTTGCAACTTCCCAATAGTGCTATCATCAAGATATTTCTTCAAATAATCCCACTTCCAGCCACCTATTTCATTCTCAACAAGGTCACAAATCCTAAGATCCAGATCAGAACTAGGGGGTTTAACACATGCCAAATCAAAGAGACTAATGTTTCCTCCACTCCAACAATCAATCCAAAATAGTGTAGTGATTCCATTACCAACTTCCCAAACCAGATGAGGATCTAGTTTAGTTATTGCAGAACAGATGCTCTTCCATAAAGGAGAGTCACTTGGTTTAACTATGAAACCTCTCCTGCGATCTTGTTTTCTGCCATATTTGCCAAGTAATACTTTAGTCCACAAACTGTCTTGATCATTAATCAGCATCCAAGAAATCTTTTGCATGAAAGCTTCATTTTGGAATCTAAGTTTAATAATTCCAAGACCCCCATATTCTTTAGGCTTACAAAGCTGATCCCAAGCAACATAATGGGCTCTTCTTTTTTCATCTAAGTCTCCCCAAATGAACTTGCATTGCAATTTCTCAATCTCCTGGTAGATGTGAATCGGCAGGGTATTATTTTGCATATGATAAGTTGGGATTGCTGAGATGACACTCTTGGCTAAAGTGATTCTCCTAGCCAAAGACAGACATTTGGCTTTCCACCCTTGAAGTCTGAGCGGCAGGTATTTGCATTCAGAAAAGTAATGGTTTAGCAGCTGAGAGGGTGCTCAACGGTTTAGGAGAGGTCCATGGGTGTATCAAGGGAAGACGGGTAATTAGGAGTGGAGTCCTCTTTATGTTATTCTTTCTTTGTTATATGTTATCTATTGAACAGTAGCTGAGCTGGACTCAAATTTAAGCCCTGGTCAAAAATTTGTATGTGTATTTATTTTTCTTAATTTTAGTTAGTTCATATCATAATATATTTAAATTATATTAAATATAGAACATATGAGCAAACAGCACTAAGAAGAGTTATAATTTTATTAAATATTTTTTTATTTTACTAAAAATAATTTATTTATTTTATACAAATGAAAATTAGACACATAATCTAATACAATTTATCCAAATCTTTCACCAAAAATATTTTAAATTTTACATAGGGCCAAATTACAATTTTAATCCGGACCAAATTATAATTAATTATATAATTATATATAATAAATACAATTTATTAAAATTTAACTCGGACTTCTTTTCTTTTTCGGTTGTCTAGTTGTAAGGAGTTGATCTCCACAAAAGTTTTATCAATATAATTAATTACCTAGTTGGTTGTGCTATCTCTGGTACCATCAAATAATAAATAAACTTTAAAGTTAAGACGAAATTGAAGTTTAACATCCTATTTGCAAAAAGACGAGTAATTTGATATTTTCTTCTTTTCCTACTTTTATTAGATATTGAAAACTAGTGTTCAAACAAGCTTTCACACGTTTTATATTTTAATTTTTACTTACAAAGGACTCATCTCAGAGTTGACTCATTAAGCCAGCCTTGATGGTGAAGACCAAGCTGCTATCATATGACCCGGAAAAAAAAAGGGGCAGAAATGTTACTTGCTATTGTAATTAGACCTAGTCATCGTCAAGCCTTTTTAGCGTTCTATGATGTTCTGTTTCTGTATTCCTTTTCAGAACCAAAAAATCAAAGCATGTATATGGATGGACATTGGCAGGGATGATAAACGAACCAGGGTTCTTTGGTTCGGTTCGTGAAGGCCTGAGCTTATATATTTAAAATTAGTTGTTGGAATCAGGTTTAGACTTTTATAAAAGTTCGTTCAAAAATTCGGCCTTAGAACCTCTCAGGCTAGCCTAATATATTAATTTTTATTTTTATTTTATATTTTTTATACTACTTGTAAGAACTCTCTCTTTCTCCTCAATCCATTTCATTCATTTTATTGGTTAAACATAGTTTTTCAATTATTTTGTTCTTTATTATGCTGTTTGGATATACATTGAATTTATGAATATTTACAGGAACCCTGTTTCTGTATTCCTTTTCAGAACCAAAAAATCAAAGCATGTATATGGATGGACATTGGCAGGGATGATAAACGAACCAGGGTTCTTTGGTTCGGTTCGTGAAGGCCTGAGCTTATATATTTAAAATTAGTTGTTGGAATCAGGTTTAGACTTTTATAAAAGTTCGTTCAAAAGTTCGGCCTTAGAACCTCTCAGGCTAGCCTAATATATTAATTTTTATTTTTATTTTATATTTTTTATACTACTTGTAAGAACTCTCTCTTTCTCCTCAATCCATTTCATTCATTTTATTGGTTAAACATAGTTTTTCAATTATTTTGTTCTTTATTATGCTGTTTGGATATACATTGAATTTATGAATATTTATGGAATTACTAGTGCTGTTGATTGTATATTCTTTTTGGATAAATTTTTGTTGTCTTATTTTTTTTAACAGACTAAAAGGCTAAACCAAACTTTCAATTTTTGTAAATAAACCAGTCCACAGGCCAATAATTATATCATACCAGGTAACAGACTTGGTGGTCAGGCTGACACATTTAAACACAAAATTAGCTTTTTAAGATCAAAGCTCGGCTCGGCCCGTTAACACCCCTAGACACAGGTTAAAAATAAATGTAAAATGGGAGCATAAAATTAGAGAACCGGCAAAAAACACTTGTCTTGATGTAAGAATTGATCTTATATCTTCTATGCTTCAAATTATTTCACAGAACTTGTATCAGCATCAATAAAATATTCCTCTCCCATCTTCATATTCCTTCCAATTCCGTCCCAAAAGAATTGAGAACCCCAGAAAGGGGGGCCAAAAACAGAACCAAAAAACAATAACAAATACTGAGATTCAAAAGGTCATTTTATACAGATGGACGTTGAACTAACCAAGCTCCACAGTTATATACAATACTCGATGCTACTATGGCTTCACTGCAAAACTCATTTTCTTGGTCCCTTTCACTGGATTAA
This sequence comes from Gastrolobium bilobum, assembly GCF_033153095.1. Classification (NCBI taxonomy): domain Eukaryota; kingdom Viridiplantae; phylum Streptophyta; class Magnoliopsida; order Fabales; family Fabaceae; genus Gastrolobium; species Gastrolobium bilobum. Next base: position 362,850 of record NW_026898407.1, read on the forward strand.
AAGATGACAACCTATACTTCGTGGTCATCTCATATTACAGCATTGAGGCCTTGTCTTCCTTTGCAATTTATCCCACAGGCACATCATCTGCCTTGGAGATTGGTAATGGGCTGTGTAATAGTCTTCTATGCAACCAAACTGGCAGAAATTCAAGCTATGCGAGTAGTGCACTGGTTTTGTGCGGTTAAATTGCTCTACCCACATTCCCATACTCACATCTTCCATCTTAAACAACTGCATAAAAGAGCAAGTCACCGAAACATTTAGCCAAAAATATCTTCAAACGAAAGGGACTTCAGGTACACCTGCATGGGAATCCTGCTCCCATGGAAGTACAGAGAAAAATGTGCAGTAAAAATTGTGTTTACTAACCCTTAATTTATGCATCTCAAATTCAGATACAATGTAGCGTGCAATATCAGATGCCAATATATAACCCGGTCCATTAGCATAGGGTGGGTAATCCTCTTCTGGCCACTCCTGGAAAAAAAGGCAACAAAAAAAGAAAATCAATATTCAAATACACCAAGATTTTTCCTGCAAGAAGTTGAATGTGGCAACAGTAAAAAACCATGGGGTCAGAAGTTATATCAATCACAATCAGTGTTGATATATGTGTGTGTGGCAAACACGGTTAAGGACCATGGTATATACAGTTCAGACATTCTTTGGATCAGAATAGAGACGTATTCTTAATTGATGTAACATTAATATACAAAACCAAATTCATAAATTTTTTCAGACAACAAACCCTCCTTAATTCTTAACAAAAGCATTGGAATAGGTTCTGATTACCTCGTATGTCACTTCCCATTTACCATAGCGCAAGGGTTTGTGGTAATAATTTATGTTCCCAATATAAAAGCTCTTATCATCGGGAACCTTCCTTGCTTCATTGATAACAGCATCCACTCTTACAAAAGTGTCATCATCACCTTTCATGATATACTTAGCAGAAACTGTATGAACCTATGAACAATAAACCACATCTTATATTTCATTCCCCCAAAAAAAGAACATCTCATATATCACAGAAAAAACTCATCATATTTCAAACTCAAAATCAATTAACAACTCACCCCATATTCACATATGGCCACTGTTTTCAACACAACAAGGTCATAGTTATCCAGGTAAGGCACTATAACAATATCACCAAAAAATTCTGCTTCCTTCTTCAACTCTGCATTAACTTCTTTTCTCGGGCTCTGTCAAAATTTCAATCAAATTTTAAGAAACCCAAACGGAACATCAGAAATGAAACCATAACCTCAAAAATAAAAACCTCGTCAACCAGTCACCATTACCAGTGCTACAAAGAAACGAGCCACCACTTTTGCAGACTTGATAAGCCTATGCTGCATCCATGACTTTCTCACAGCCATCCTCTCAGCAAAATGGTTTCCGGCCGAGAGGATGCCGATGAACAATTCTACACCGGAGCCAGTTAGTGGCTGAGCACACCATCTGGTCGAATATTCAAGATGCCGCTGCGGGGCAAAACTAGGATGTGATGAAGGCAAAGATGCAGCAAATATGGAGTGGACATCAATGTCTCCAGCCAAAGAAAGCCCGGTGGCATCCTCAAGAGCAAATCCCTGTTGAAATCAAAAAGCAAAATAAGAAAATCATGCAAATCAATCTTCAGGTTAAGAGGTTAACAAAGTTGAAATCACATTATTACTCACAGTGCGATAAGGAAAAGAAGCCACATGCCTCCCATCAACAGTAACATGATAACCCTCCATTCCAGCACTAAGAGTAAGAACAAAAAGCTTATTCTCAGAAAACGGGAATGGCCAATCAATTGTTACTCTCTTTGTGCGACCTATCAATCTATTCAACCACCATGTTGCCTTAGACTCCTCTCCATGATCTTCATCATCCCTGATCCACTTCTCACACTTCACTAGCCTATCAACTGTGAACAACAACTCAATTTATCACAATCAATCAATATCAAAATAGAAACAAAAAACACAAATAAACAACAACACACATGAAAACTCAAAACTGATTTTCTTAACTCACCAGTATCATCATCAGCCTTGGATTTCCAACCATCACACCTGAGAGAAGCACCCCACTGCATGCGGTAGCACGTGTTAAGCTCAATCACGGGCTTTTCACTCCAATCACCCTTCAACCTTGGATTAAAGTGAAAAATCCGAGGAGGGTCTTCACCATCCACCGTCTTCAGACCCTGCAACTCCACCACGAACTGAGACACCATCACCGGTTCATTGTCCTCCTTCACCACCGATATCCGCGGCTCGAAATCCGGGTGCGCCGCCAACGGCTTCCCCACGACCGTTACGTGGGACCCCAATGTGAGCCCACAGGGAAGCCCCACCACACCCGAGAAATCCGACCCGGATACCGACACCGAACCCGGGCATGAATCCGACCGGTTCTCTGGCTTCTTCAAAACGGGTCGCGGGTTACCCGATTGGATGTCTTGCCAAAGGTTCAACCCAACCTCGCGTGCGTTCTTGGCTAGCTTGTAGAGCTCGAAGGACCCGTCCTTCCCGCTCAGGTCGAACGTCGCGTCGTTTAAAACCAAACCGGAGAGGATTTTCCGGCGAGCGAGTTGACTCGGTGGGAGTGCGTTGGAAACCGTTTTGAAGGGGCGAGTTGGGGCTTCTCTCTCTTCGGTGTGGTCCTCCTCCTCGCTGAGTAGGCTCGGAGGGCGAGTTGTGACGGCACCGAACCCGGTTTTGAAGACGAAGGGGATTTCGAGCGTGAACACCACAAGGTACAAAAGACCAACTCCAATCAGAAACTGAATCGATCTTTTCCTCGTTAACCAAACCAAAGTTTCAAACTTCCTCTTCATCTCTCAGGTTTTCTATTTTAGCAGCAGCCACGATAACAAAACCGCCCCCTGCTGAAGATTACTGTGTAACTCTCTCTCTCTCTCTCTCTCTCTCTCTATATATATATATATATATCTGCTCCAACGTAAACACGTCAACACGTCTCAGAACAAGAACATAGGGAGAAAGAGAAAGACACCGACTAAGGAAAAAATTCTCTGATATAATAATGACGAGAAACGGCGATGGATTTGAAATTTTGAAAGGTTAAATTATAATAACAATAATAATAATAATAATAATAATAATAAATAATGGAATTGAAATTTCGTTGTAGTGGCCGTGGAATGGGACAACCATGACCCCATCCAGCCTTAAACCTACTTGCCAACGGATTCTTTTACTTTAACGTCCTTTTTTAGGGAACAGATGCTTTCCATTTTTTCATATTTTTTTTCTTCTATAAATACTCTCAAATTTTGATAGATTCTACTTACTTAATGTTTACACATGTAAGATTTTCTTTTTACAGAATTTATAAATATCTATGAAAAGAAAACAAAAATTATTTCCTTAATAATTAGTGTACAAATGACTAATGACTCGGGATGGAAGGTGGTACAGGGATTATGCCCTAACTGACGGAAATATTTTCGGTATCAAATCTTTGGTATTTTTTTTATTAAAGAGTATGGTTATATTTATAAAAAAAAAAATTTTTACAAATTATATTACGTTTCATGGGTAATATATATTATTTGAGTATGTATTATCTATAAATATGTATTACGCATAGTATATAATATAATTCGTGAGAGTTAACAAAAAAAATTATAAATATAATCTATTTTCTTATTAAATATGAAAAAAATTAACATATTTATACTACCGTTATTTCCTTTCATATTTTTTACTATATCGAAAAAGGGAGTAGCACTGAAAATATTGTGTGATTTGGTGAATACTAATTTCACTTACTACTATATTCCTGCCTTATTTATAGGTCACTCTTCCTATTGCGGCTCAAACGGTAATGTAAACACGATATTATTGATTTTTTTTATCTGGAAAAATATAATAATCACCGAGCTCTAGTATTTTGGTTAGGGAACTGCTGACTCTAATGTTGTGATTAGCTTGTATTTCGTTTTAGAAATAATCTTCAATAGATAGTATGATCCCACGTCCTACGATTCTCATCATTCCTATATTTCTAATTATGCTACTTCATCAAGACACATTGTTTTATTGCCTTCTAAATCACTACTCAGCATCAATGTTAAAATGTAAATAAAGTATCTTTGCAGTTTGCTTTATTGTTAAAATTTAAGAGTAGGATGTCAAGTATATGACTGATGACTGTGGATTATATATATATAAATATATAAAAGATTCAATTCAATCTAAAAGTTTAAGTTGTTGCGTGAGAACACATTGAGAGCGTGCATAACAATCATTCTGTTCCCTGACATTGTTTCTGAAAAGAAACAATTCTTTTCTATTTATGTGCCTTTGAATAGTTTCTGAGAAAAATATATATTTGATAACATGTTTTATTTTTATTCTGAGAATGATAATTGTGCTTAATTTTATATAATAAATAATATAATAAAAAAATAATTCCTATTAAGCATAAAATTTTTTCAGATCATCACTTTCCTTTTTATATGGTGTTGAGGTGGTAGTGGCAGCGACGGTGGCGATGGTGGTGGTAATGATGGCGGTAGCATGTTGATGATAGTGGTGGTGGTAATGTCATGGTGTTGATGGTGACGACAGTTGCTGCGCCGATAGTATTGGTGGTTGGTGATGGTGACGATGTCGGGAGTGGCTGCGGCGATGGTGGCGGTGGTGATAGTGGTGGCGATGACGTGGTGATGGCATAATGGTGACGGCAGTGGTTGCGGCGATGGTAGTGGTAGTTGGTGACAATAGTAGTAATGGTGGCAGTGGTCGTGTTGGTGGTTGTGACAGTAGTGGTTGCGATTAGGGGTGGCAATACAGGTATTGACCCGCGGGTTGACCCGTGACCCGACCAGCCAAATCACGTGTCGTGTCAAACCACGGGTCGTGTCAGGGTTGTGTAAATGTGACCCGTTTTTTTTCGTGTCGGGTCACGTGTCAACCCGCGGGTTCGCGTGTCAACCCGCACAGTGTCATTTTTTTATTTTTTTATTAAATATTTTATTATATTATTATTTTTATTCATTTATATATTGATATATATAGTCATTGTTTAGTATAGAAAAGAATAGAAGGAACAAAAAATCTCAAAAAACAGAAGCTAATCTTTTTTTATTTTTATTTTTATTTTTTATTGTTTTTAATTTATTTATTTTTCAAAAAATCCAACTTTTTTTTTTAAATTTTAAATTTTACGGGTCGTGTCGTGTCGACCCGTGACCCGCAACGGGTCGTGTCAGGGTTTGTGTTTTACGACCCGTTTACAAAACGGGTCGTGTCAAATAGTGTACGGGTCAAAAACGTATCGTGTCGTGTCGTGTCGGGTTGACCCGTATTGCCACCCCTAGTTGCGATAGTTGGTGGTGGTGACAGTTGCATAGTGGTAGTGATGGTGGCGGTGGCATCGTGGTGGTGGTGGTGACGACGACACTGGTGGTACGACGACAATGGCGACAATGGTGGCAGTGGTCGTGTCGAGATAGTGGTGATGGTAGTGGTGGAGAGTGATTGAGAAAGACAAATGTTTCTCATTGTGTGCCCCAGAACAAAAAAAAAGAGGAATTTTTTTATTCTTTTTTTCTATTTTCCAGCACAAAACTTAAACCGGTTCATCTCGCGAACAAAAAATAATCGATTTTACCCAAATGAGTTTTCTATTCATTTATGTTCCCAAAAACAGAAATTAAAAAAAAATGATTTCGGAATAGTTGTCATGCACACCCTAATAATTTTTATATATTTTAAAAACATTCAAAACACAAGAGTCTGTTGCGCTTGAAGGGTGTATAATGCATAAGCTCACTTACCTATACTGAGAAACTCCATGAGAGTTAATTAATTATTAACTAAATGAGGGGCGATAATGATCGAACCCATGACACTGAGACTCTGATACTGTGTAAAGAATAAATTCAACCCAAAAGCTGTTGGATAAAGCTATATATATACCCAAAAACTCAACGGCGACAATGATATACTGGTGATGGTGGCGACCAATGATGCACGGACACGGGACACGACACGATACTCCGACACGTTAATTCTAAAAAATGCTAAATTTTGACAAGTTGGGACACGTTTTGATATTAAATAATATTTTTAATATATATAATATAATTTACATTTAATACATATAGCAACTCATAATAACTCATATACTATTCAAATATTCAAATTTCATAACATAAATATTAAGAAAAAATAATAGAACATCCCAAGAGTGTAGAGTGTAGAGTGAAGAGTGTAGAAAAATAGAAAAATTATTTTACTTATGATTACACACAGTTCAATTATTTTCTTCTCCATCTTGAATAATCATGGCCTCTATCTCTGGCTCATCAAGTGAAAGGCTAGCAAATTGAAGATCTCCAATATCATCAAGTGAATCGAATGTATCTCCAGCGATATCCCACATTTGATTTTCTCCTTGTGCATAACTAGGAGTCTTTCTTGATAAGAGTCGAAGATTGTTATGCACATAAACCAAGTCTTCAGCATGTTTTGGAGTGATTTTATTCCTCTTGATGGAATGCACAAAAGAATAAGTACTCCAATTGCGTTCAGCACATGATGAAGAGGAGGGTTGTTGAACAAGTCTCAATGCTATTTTTTGAAGCATCGATGTATAGGTACCATAAAGTAGCCACCAAGATTTCGGATCCATAGTGTATTGAGTATTGATGGCATCAAAATCGCCAAAGGTTCCACTATTGCTAATAAAATCTGCATACTCCAAACTAATCCGGCTTCGGTCCTCCATGCTAGGAAAGAATCTCCTTAAACATTTTTGTCGCTCTTGAGTAAGCTCTAAATCCATGTGTGGAGGAACTCGACTAAAATCTTCCTAAAGCCATTGTTGACTATAGTATCTAAAAAAGAAGCAAAAAAAATCAACAAGTTGTCAAATTATATCAAGAGGAGTATTAATTTTAAACTGAATCATATTTAAAAACTTACTTGGGATTCAAAGCCTGTGCCAAACAGTGGAGTTGAGTTTTTTGTCCAACGATCCACAAGAATGCGATGCACCACATCATAAAAAGAGGAGCTGTCTTCCATCCTCTTCCCCTCTTTATGGTATATAGCTTTCTTCACTTTCACAATCATTGCATCCCACATATCATATATCAAGTGAAGACAAGCTCTATCAGTGTCACAAGCTCTGATCATATCATAAATAGGAGCAGTGAAGGCAAGTATGTAATCAACTTAATCCCAAAAATAATCATCCAATAATTTTTCCTTCACATGTCTGGCCCTCCCAAGATTATCATCTCTATAAATATTCCATTTTTCACTTATCACCATATTTTGGAGACCACTCTTTATTAACTTGAACCTCTTCAGCATCACAATCGTTGAAGCAAAACGAGTATCAGTAATAGAAAGCAACTTCAAACTCACAAACTCATTAAAAATGGCCAATCTCATAGAATGATTCATAATGAAATGCTTTATTGCAGCAACATCACCTACAATATCAGAAATCCAGCTGCATTCCTCATACGTTATTTGATTGCTCTCCACATTCTTTGCAGCACAAATATTTTTCATAGTCAAATTCAATGTGAGAACAACACACGGTGTCCAGGTAATAGATGGGAATTCCTGCTCAATCAGTTGCCCTGCTCCCTTACAATTTGCAGCATTATCAGTGATTACTCGAACCACATTCGCCTCTCCTACTTCTTGAATAACTTCCTTTAGCAACCTGAAAATGAAATTTTTATCATTAGTCTCCCTCGAGCAAATAAACACTTAAATAGAATACAAAAGTTCAAACAAATAACCTGAAAATGAAATTTTTATCCTTAATCTCCCCCGAGCAATCAACTAATTTTAAAAACATTGCTTTACCATCAGACACTGCCATGAAATTAATGAGTGGCCTCCATTGTGAATCACTCCACCCATCACTTACAATACTCACCCCTTTATGAGTCCAGGCCTCTCGAATAGGTTCACACAACTTATCAATATTTTCTTTCTCCTTTTGCAACAGAGTGGTTCGTAGTGAGTTATATCCCGGTGGCAAATAACCTCCAATATTATGATTTGCTGCATAAGTATACGAAGCTTGGAAGTAAGGGTTCTTTGCCAAATTGAATGGCAATCCTGCTGAAAAAAACATTCTAGCAATCAGGTAATTTAATTCTTCTCGCTCCCCAACATTAAATGTCATCTCAAGAGAACCTGTAGTTTTTCTTTTTTTTGGGCATGTGGAAGAGCTAGAAGGAGGTAAAGGTTCATTTTTGGGTGCATTGGATTGCTTTCTCTGGTCAGCTTCTTGTTCTAATTTCTCCATCTCTATCAGATCTCTATTTTGCACCATTAAGTATTTCTCAATTCCCTTGCCTGATAGTTTCAACAAATGAGCCCTCACTCTAGTATATGAACTTTTATAATCTTTTTTACAAAAGTTGCACATCCAAGATAAATTTCCTCCTCCTTCCATTATATCATCTATTTTGGTAACATATTTCCATAAGGGTTTATCTAGTAATTCATTGACATCAGAAGCACTAGTAGCAGCAGTGGCACTATTACTGGCACTGGCAGAGGCAGAACTCGAATGGTCGATCTTGTAATTCTATAAATGTGTCAAACAAAAATAAAATTAGTGAGATTGATTTAGTGTATAAAACAGAGCACTTTAAAAATCTGTGATTGCAATGTAGAGTGCAAAATTTTGTTTGCACAAGAGGCAGTAGAAAAATCATTGAAAACATCACAATACAGATACAAGACAGATTTAAACATGATTGGAAGAATACATGAATCATCTACATCCAAGTTCAATGGAACATGACTATTGTATTGAATTCTATTTCGTGCACTTTCACAATCATTTTTTTAAAAAAAAAAACTACACAATCATTCAACAGCAATTCGCAAAATTGTCTACCATCTCGAGTTTAGTCAAACAATCACAAATTTCACCAGATTACTACAAACTATAAAGAGCATTTAATCAAAAGGGACAAAAAGAGAGATAAAAACCAAAGAATGGGAAACTCACATACATAGAGAACTAGGTCAATATTATTATAATATAGCAGAACTAGGTCAAGATAATAGTTAACAGTGGCCAATATCTCAATTCATACTAGTCTCTAAACAGGCTCCATTCACAGAACCAACACCTACCAACCTTACCCGCTTTATAATACACATTCATTATTCCTTATCACCATCCTTTTTATGTCCGCAAACTCAAACATAAATGAAATCAACAGACTCAAACATAATTGTAGCTCATCCTGGATATGTATGCTCTCCAATAGTGCTTGAATAAGAAAAGAAGTTGCAGAAATCACGACATGGAACTCCTTTCCGTTCCCCCCAAAAAATATTCATGCAGAGAAACACATAGAAAGTTAATTGGCTTTCCCCAATGCTGCACTAATGTGTCTATCATTCTTTGGGATTAATAAGTTTAATGTAGTAAAATTTAAAATTTATATGTAAGATGCATATTTCATGATCATAAATGGGATTACATTATAAAAAGAAAAAGGAAGAGTGAGTGTGCAAGCATTTCATTTACATTTGCAATGTGGTTCTACACTTATGGTAGTTACATTGAGCACTGAATCATGCTATTTCTTTGTCGAAAGTCGGATGAATAAATTGCTATTGTATTTGTTTATATAACAATGGAGACAAAGACCTTGTCGTTATGTAATTGTATTATTTGTGCCTGAATGCGGACATTGTACTGTGATTACAATCTCAACAGAATCAAACATAAAAGAAATCAACAATATCCCTCTTCTCTTCTCTTCTCTTCTCTGGTCTCAGTACTGCAATATGTCCGCAGAAGCCATAATCGGCCATCCTTTTTATGTTGGGGATTTTCCTAAAGCAACTACGTTTAATCAATCTATTTATTTTATTTGAAAAAAAATAAATCATTCCTCACAGGAAAACTAATTGTTAACTTCACTTGTCTACTGTGACATCTTTAGCAAAGACAGAGAAATAAAGTGGCAAATTATGGAATGTCTTACTCTTAGATAAATAGACAAGTGAAGTGAAATAGACTAAAATAAACTGAAATAGACTGAAGTGTGATGGTGTTTGGGGCTTTTATGGGCTACGTTATTGGTGAAGAAACAGAGAGGCGTGAGGCGAGAGGCGTGGTCCCAAAGAATCGAGAGAGAATAGAAAGAGACTTACCGGTTTCTGATTATTATCGGAGATGTAGACGACGACCAACGACCAGAGATGTAGACGACGATCGACGACGACCGATGACGAAGAAGATAAGGACCAGCAGCCTCCAGCGCGAGAGAGGATAGGGTTACACCGTTCCAGACTTCTTGATTTTTATTAAATATTTTTTTAATTGTAATTTTATTTTATTTTATACAAAAAATGCCAAAACGTGTCCCTATACGTTGACCGCGTCTCGGATTCGGTCAAACTCTAGTGTCCCACTAGTCAACGTGTCCCAAAAAGTTGACCGCGTGTCCGACGCGTGTCCGAACGCGTCAGTGTCCGACACGTGTCCAACATGCATTTTTCCCCAAAATTCACGTGTCTGTGTTTCACAGGTGGCGACTACGACGATAACAGATGATAGCAGGAGTGATGGTGGCAACGCTATGGTATTGGAGGTGAGGTGAGGGAGGTGGTGGTAATGGAGTGAGGATAGTGGTGGGGTGGTGGTGTTGTAAAATTAACAATATATAGCGAAAGAGAAAAATAAAAAAGAAGATACAACACATGAAATTTACTCGCATCGAAACTTGTGGTTAAATGGATTCCTATATCCAATGGCAAAGGGAAAGACTCCCCCTCACATCTTGCACTAAATTAGAACCCAAAATATACAAAGTATAAACTATGTTCCAAGAATCACAAGAAACATATAGCAGCATTGAACGATCAATATAAGACTACAAGCCCTAAAACATCAAATGCTTTCAAACATAGATGAAGAAAATAACAAAAGGATTGAAGGCTCAAACACTGCAAAAAAAGGGGCTAAAACATAGTCACTCTCACAGCAACCAAAAGCCCAAACAACACCCTTCAATCGTGAACTAACCAACCTGCAAGGCAAAAGCAATAATGTCAGCATGGGTAAAGAAGTTTGTATCATCTTGATTATCTTTGGGAGGTATCCTTTCTTGGACATCCGAGGGTTGATGAGCATCATTCCATGCTCGTCATCATCAGTTTGAACCCCAAGGGATCAAGTTGATCGAGGATCTGCCTAGGAAGGTCATATCTCTCCACCTCTAGCCTAACATTGTCAGGATAATATGTTGTGCTTTTCTCCTTTAAATGTCTTTGTAGAATGTCATCTCATTAAAGATGACATCTCTATTCACAATATATTTCCTTTCAACAATTAACCAAAGTTTGTAGCCTTTAACACCTTTAGGATAGCTAACAAAGACAACTTTGAAGGCCCTAATACTTAACTTATCTTGCTTAGAGTGCATGTAAGCAAGACAGCCAAAAGGCTTTAAACGATTTAGGTTGAGAGGTTTATTTGACTATAGCTCCATAGGAGTTTTGAAGTGTAATGCAGATGTAAAGGACCTATTAATTACATAACAGATTGTGGTCACTCCTTTTGCCCAAAAAGATTTATTTAGGTCAGATTTGGCTAACATACATTCGATCTTGTTCAATATTGACATATTCATCTTCCTAGCCACACCATATTGTTGTGGTGTGTTAGCACAAGTTCTATGTCTTGTGATCTCATTTTCTTGGTAGTAATCATTGAATTGGTTACTATAGAACTCTAAGTCATCTTTCATCCTGAACACCACAAGCTTTTTCTTGGACTTATTTTCAACTTAAATTTTCCATTCCCTAAAGCATTCAAAGGCTTGGTCCTTTTGCTTTAGGAAAATGTTCCAGACTTTTATAGAGAAAGAGTTAACCACAGAGAAGAAATAATAACAGTCAACAAGGGAATTTGACTCATTTGGAGAGCCCCACAAATGTTAAAGGGTAATCTGTGTGATTTCTCTAAAACACAACTTTTACAAAAAAACAAGTTTAAAATTTTTCAACGGAATCAATCTTTGCTTATATGACTCTTACAACCCTTGGTTGTATGTGTCCTAACATTTTATTCTAAAGGAAGGACTCATCATGACCCTCTGAGACCACATAAAAAGGCTTGAGAAACAACCTCACCCTCCAAACTGTATAGTCCATCTACAAGCTTCCATTTTAAGACCACAAGGGGTCCTTGAGGTATCCCTTTTGGCTCTTTAAAAAAAGAGAAAAGTTCACCAATGCCCATGTGGTTTACTCCATAATCACTTATGTCCCTGTGGTTTTTTTAATCACATATGCCCCTGTAGTTTTTATTTTTTACAAAGCACAGGGGCAGATGTGATAAAAAAATCACAGGTGCATAGATGATTCTAAAGCATGGGAATTGGTGAACTTTTTCCTGAAAAAAAACAAGTTGAATCTAATAATCCAAGGGATTTTAGATTCCTTCTAACGTTTGGGACATGTTTTACTTCCTTGAGGACAGATTCATCACCTAATTTAAATTTAAGAACTCCTACACCAACCACCTCATAGATATGGTCATTACACATGAGGATCTTACCACCCTAAAGAGATTTATAATCGCAAAGGTAACCTCTCTTAGGTGTCATGTGAAAAGTATAATCTGAATCCAACACTCACTCCTCTCTATTAGAAGCATTAGATAGTACTAAGAATTTGGTACTATCATAGCCACTTAATACTTTGGCATAATTTGTTTTATTTCCATTAGAATTGGAGAATTGAGATTTTCCTCTCTTTTTTTTTGCAATTTTTTTTAGGTGACCCTCCTTGTGACACAACTAGTAAGTCACTTTACTATTATTTTTATTTTTATTATTTTTATTTTTATCAAAATGACCTTATCATGTTTACCCTTAATAATCACCCCCACAACAACCTCTCTCTTTTTTTATTAAATTGAAGCTTTTAAATGAAAAAAAAACTCATCCAAATGAACTCATAATTCTCAAGTTTTAATATTTAAGGGTCTAAAGTAGGATAAGGTAGATTGATATAGCCAATTCAAGACCTTGCCTATATATATATAGGGCTTATCATTTCTCAAGCTGCCAGAGATAATTTTATCTCCGGCTACTAAATCATAACCGTACAAAGATGGATCAATGGTGATAAAGGAAGAGAGAGAAAAAGAGAATCATAACTATTCAAAAGTGAATCAATAAATATAAGGAAAGAAATAATCAAAACGACATAGTTTTGGGGTGGCCGAAGATAAACTTATCTCAAGCATATTGAAAAATGTTTTTCCCACACACACACACACACATATATATATACACGGGGGATCATATACTCTGAGTATTACCACGATCTGGGCGAAGAAAGCGGGTCGAACATATATGAAACTAATTATAATAGGGTTCGCTTTTTCTGCAGTTACTGCAGATAAATTATCTGCAGTAAGCCCAATACGACGTCGTTTTGGGGCAGAAATCATGATATTTTTATAATTTTAATTTATTTCAGAGTTATAATAGTCTTTATATTAATAATTTTTTAAAATTTCAATACCAAAACGATGTCGTTTTGAGAATAAATGCAGATAATTTATCTGCATTAACTGCAGAAACAATTTTTCCATTATAATAATATGACATTGAAGCTTTTTTTAGGATTCAAACCCATGTTCTTTGATAATTTCTTTTATCCCATCGGAATTATAATATATTTTTTTGCAATCCATAATTACATGATAATCTAAACCATTAAAATTATCATAAAACAATATGAAACATCTGGTGCACAATATCCCCTAACCATCATGGTAAAAGTAAATGATGTCAAAATCAAATCAAATTATATTTAATGATTTTTTAATTTTTAAATAAATTATTTTCAAAACATTTATTTGCAAGTAAAGATAAGAGAAAATTGTTTGTCCTTTGAAATGACACAACTTGTGTCATTTCACTATCACAAAGAGGTGAGACCCACACTTTTATATTTTTTTGTCTATTCTCTCTCCTTTTTTATATATTTTTTTTCTCATTTAAAATGACACAACTTTATATACTTTAAAATGATACACATTTTTTCCACAGATAAATCAAGTATATGATATTTTTTTACCTCCCTTTAATAGTAAAGCGATGATTACTTTTGTCGTTTTAAACTGAGTGGCACATTATTAAACCGTCTTTTTAGATAAACGTGTCTATTACGAATAAATTTTAGTCCTTTCAATTTGAATTTCATCAATATTTTATATTTTATAGAAAATAAAATTATTAATCTTTTAGATAAAATTATTTTTTATATATACATAAAAATATGTAAGACTCGTGTGAATTCATATAAAAGTAAAAAAAGAAAAAAGAAAATATGAGTCTTATATATTTTTATATATATGTAGGAGATAAAATTATCTCTTCTAATATTCATAATTAAAATAGTAAAAAGTGAGATTTATGTTACATTAACCATAAAAAAGAATTAAATAATGTTAAATGATTTTTTTTTTAGTATATGATATACCAAATACTCAATATTAGGAGAATACTTCAGACTTGTCAATCATATTTGCTTTTAGGATGTGTTTGGTACAGGAGAAATTTTTTGGTGACCGGTAATCATGATTAATGGAAATTCAGTAGAAATTGAGTTTACTTGGAATCTTACGAAAGATGTGTTTGGTTCGCCAAAATATTACCGGGAATACTAGGTAAAAATTACTGATTCCATATTTGGTTTAGAACGAAATATGACTTGGAATATGAGGTTATTTTACAAAAATAACTCCAAACTATTTTTACTTTTGTAATTGATAGATTGGGTCTAGATTTTTTATGTGTATTGGGGTATTTTTGTCTCAAAATTTATTGTTGTGCTTTCCCTTTACTTGGTATTCTGATTGGTATTCCGAATTACCATATTATTTTTGGTAATCTGAATAGTGACTTTTCTTTATAAATCAAATTACCAGTAATCCTTGGATATCCGGGAATCGTAATTTATTCCTTCTACCAAACGTGGTAATTACATTTACCAAAGAAGGATTACCGATAATCCTCTCCAAAAACTTGAACCAAACACCGGCGTTTGGTACAGGAGAAATTATTTGTCCGGGAATCTCAATTTTCAAAAATATGATTTTTACATTCAGTTTACGATAATATTCGAAAATTTAAAATTTAGAAAAATTCAGTTTCCCGGGAATCCGGCCAAATGCCGCGTACCAAACACCCCCTTAAGGTTTAAGAGTTCACACCATTTTTTTTTAATTATTTTTTGCCAATACATTCTATTATATTTCTGACTTCTGAGCGTACTACGAATAGGAAGGAAATATGGTTTTCTTTTTCCTGTGTAAAGAAAATTTTAATTTTAACTATATATAAGAATAAGTGAATGAATCAAATGATGATAATTCAGGTGACACAAACTAAAGGTAGGAGAATATGTGTTCGGTCTTCTTCAATATCATCTTTAGAAGAAATTTAAAATTTTAATCCAAAATTCGTTTCAAATTGAACTAGTTACGAAATTATAATCGATTGAAATATTTAAAAAAAAAAAACAAACAGGAAACGGA
The DNA here is from genome assembly GCF_033153095.1 of Gastrolobium bilobum. Lineage (NCBI taxonomy): Eukaryota > Viridiplantae > Streptophyta > Magnoliopsida > Fabales > Fabaceae > Gastrolobium > Gastrolobium bilobum. The sequence continues at coordinate 378,432 of NW_026898407.1, forward strand.
CTTTGGAGTCAGCTTTAATGATCTTGGTATTGGTCATCAAACAACACAACTAATAATAAAGGGGCATTTCGCAGGAAGCATCATTGGATTATTCGAAGTGGTTTCCGAGTTGGCCAGTTATTTGTACCTGTCCCTTAAGCTGGAAAGTATAATTTTTAATACTTGGATATAAGCTTTAATTGGCTGTGTGCCAGAAGTTAAATATAAACACAACGAAAAATAAAAGAAAAAAACATACACGATTCATATCAGCGAGAATATTTTAACTATCAAAAATTTTTATTAGTAGCTTACTACTTATCACATCACCATTCAATCGAAGAGAGAGAATGTTAAAAAGTTTTTGAAGAAAGAATGTTAAAAAGTTTTTGAAGAGAAAGAAAATATTAATCTAACAATAATTAGATAGGTAGTAAATTAGTAGGGAGGATATCTCTCCTCTTCAGGCTTTTTTACTCTTATAACCCTTTATTATTAATTAATTACTGATTTGACCTTGATTATAAACTATTTCAAAAATTTAACCCTCTCAAAAAACATAACACCAATCTGCCCCTGTTTGACCGTTGACCACCAAGCCTACCCGGGTACACCCCTCTGTACTCGGGTATTTTTTGAAAATTTTTGTCTACCCGGGTAGGGAGGCGTGTACCCGGGTATTGTTCTTCGCACATGAGAAATTGCTTGAATTATTTACCCGGGTAGAGAGGGGTGTACCCGGGTAAATCTTCGACCACCCGGGTATGATTACTCTTTGGATCTCCCATGCACTCTTCTTCTCCAAGCTTTGAATATGGAGGCACCCACTATCACATGCTCCGCCTCTGCAACTTTTTTGGGTCTGTAAAGCACACAAATATTTTTCAATGATTATTTTAGAAAGGGAATTCTCAGTTAACACTATAAAAGTAGACCCCATCATAATCGATACGAACAGGGACCGCTTTGATGAGCAGTAAAGTGTTGATGTATGGAAATTCCAAATCCATTCTCAAAGCTAAAAGCTCTTCAAATTGGTTAGGCATGCTTAACTTGATAATACTGATCTATCTCATTAGCTGTAAAAAAGAGAGAAAAAAAAATTACCATGAAACAATTAATTACACATCCGCAAATATAATTAACTTGTGGTAAAATCAAATAAATCATATTTGTTCTTATATCCATCAGCTACAAGTTGCCCCAGTTATAGCAAGTACCAAATGGGTGGTCGAAGATTTACCCGGGTACACCCCGCCCTACCCGGGTAAATAATTCAAGCAATTTCTCAGGTACGAAGAACAATACCCGGGTACACTCCTCCTTACCCGGGTAGACAAAAATTTTCAAAAAATACCCGGGTACAGAGGGGTGTACCCGGGTAGGCTTGGTGGTCAACGGTCAAACAGGGGCAGATTGGTGTTATGTTTTTCGAGGAGGTTAAATTTTTGAAATAGTTTATAATCAAGGTCAAATCGGTAATTAGTTAATAATAAAGGATTATAAGGGTCAAAAAGCCCTCCTCTTCATATTATACTTATCCGGAGCAGAAAATTATGCTTATATTGATGTTAACCATTAGTTGGCTCACGGCGTGAACAATGTGTTCTTGACCTGTCTCTCATCACTACTTGTCTTTTTCCTTTTGCATACAAATCAATTTCTCCCAAAATACTAAAATGTCTTTTTGGTATGGGATGGTTAACTTTTGTGTTTAGATAAAGGGAACAACTATGCAATGTAAGAATAATTTTATTTTCAATAAATTAATTGAAAATTATGATTTTTTTTTTTTTTAAATAGCGGATCCTATGGTATGTGCGTCTATATCATGAAATATCTTATGATTAGATAAACCCTTAGATAAAAAAGTTTCTTTTTCAAAGGGAAAAATAAAGCAATTCAAAGGATGACTTTACTTAGTCATGAAGAGGTATCCTAGGTAGTTTTGTCCATATCAAATATAATCTTTGAAACGAAGCATTGCAAGAAAAATAAACAGAGAAAGAAAGAAAGAAAGATTCAAACAAGGACCCAAATCTCGCCACGTTGAGTTCTTCTTTCTTGTCCCACAAACATAGATTGGACTAGGAATGTTCCCCGGTAAGTTCTTTTTTCTCAGGTCATTGGAATTATTTGAACTACCAATATAAAATTAAAATAATAATATTTATTCTCAAATGTTATTTTCTATAAAATTCTCATGATTGCAATCATTTAAAGGTTTTGTAATATTACATATCACGCAGAATTGACGGTTCAAATTTTAAATGAATACAATTGGAAATGTCTTCAATACTATCAGTTTAATTAGTTGAATGTTTAGTTTAAATAAATACTCTCATCAAACTTGTGATGACATATCAAATTCCAGATTTAGTCATTTATATTTAGACAATGAACCAATCAAGCTGTTACAATCATAATTTAATGTACTTAAATGTAATCTAAGTTTAACCAAATAATTCACCGGATTCAAACCTGATTTCAAAATGCTTATGGGACAAGCATGTGAGTATTGCTGGGTTAGAGAGTGGAATTATCTTTATTTCATATCTCTTTTGAAGCTGTTTGTTGTGAATGAAGACAATCATCATGCAAATTAAGTTTAATTTGTAACAAAGTCCCATGCTTTCCTTGCTTCAGCACTTGTGATACCTTTAAACCCATCTCCTTCATCCTCTCTTTCCCTCACAAAGAGTGTTTACAGAACAAAGTTATTTGAAGCTGCATAAGACACCTCTCTCTGTCCTTGTCTTATTACACTTGACATAATCTTTTTCTTTAATATGCATTTTTTAAGCACTTAGAATCCCATGTGATTTTTGATTAAAAGATAAGATGGTGAAGTCTCAATGCTGTGAAAAAATCAGTGTCAAAAGGGGTGTGTGGACAGCAGAAGAAGATGCAAAGATACTTGCATTTGTCTCCAAGCATGGATCTGGTAACTGGACTTCTGTCCCCAAAAAAGCAGGTTAGAGATTTTTTTGAAAAAGCTTTTAGTTAATGGAATTTCTATAACTCAGATTTCAACTTCTTAACTAGACGTTTTGCATTTGAGGCCATTTACACAGGACTTAAGAGGTGTGGGAAGAGTTGCAGGCTTAGGTGGACTAACTACCTCAGGCCTGATCTTAAACATGATAACTTCACACCCCAAGAAGAAGATTTAATCATTAAGCTTCACGCAGCCATTGGTAGCAGGTGAATAAATGTGGACTAGTTCTTCAACTAGCTCTTGCTTGCTTTACTTGTGGATTATTTTGTGACTTAATGCAGCCTTATGTGACCCTATCCTGTCATAGTCATCTAGCACATGCTTTCTCTTGTTGCATATGCAAAAAATTAGATCATATGATCACCATTTAAGTTTCCTTGTTATTATGGAGTAACATTCCAACTCCAGCCATAATTTCCTGCAGATGTTGCTCTCTTATTTATTTCTCTCTTTGTTGCATTTGAATGTTCTACATAATCTAAAGTTTGTATACCAGTATTGCGGAGTTAATGCTTGGCAATAGAAAGAGGGATGCACCAAATGATGGTAGCTCAGTTGACGCATAAGAGCGGAGCAAGTTGGGATGAGAGCATCTATTTGATCATCCCTAATATCATCTTTGAAAGAGGTTTAAAGCTTTAATTCTGAACTCGTCCCGAACTCCGGATTAATCCATAAGGAACCTATGGAATTACCAGTGGAGAAATCCAATAAAAAAAGAAAAGAAAAGAAAGAGGGATGGGATGCTAAGAAAAAACACTTGAGTTATTGCTTGGCTGTGTTTGTTGTGTGTGCCACATGATGTTACACGCTTCTACTAAGCAAAATATACCATCTATTTTTATTCCGCTGAGTTCATGACAAATATAATTGTCAACCTTTTCACAGGTGGTCTATAATAGCCCAACAACTTCCTGGGAGAACAGACAATGATGTAAAGAACTATTGGAACACAAAGCTGAAAAAGAAGCTCTCTCAAATGGGGATAGACCCAGTTACCCACAAGCCCTTCTCTAAACTCATTGCTGACTATGGAAATATTGGTGGTTGCCAGAAACCAAGTACCCGAATTGGACCTGTCAATAAAGACTTCAAGAATGCAATCCTGTTAAAATCAGAGCCATATCAAGCCCTCCCACAAGGATTTAGAAACATCAATGACCAACCAGAGCTACCACCAACATCATCGCCACCCAAAATGGAACCAACTCCAAATAGCTTTTTCTTTAACCAAAGTCATAGTGATAACCTCTCAATGGATCTTGCTCAGTTTCAATCCATACCAATAATGACAAGTGCCTCAAATGGCAAGGAATTAGCATCTATATTTGGGGAAGGCTGCTTATCAAAAACTTCTTCATCATCATCATCATCATCATCTACTTCTTCTACTGCAGCACATGAAGCCTCACCCATACCCTTCAGTTGGAATGACTTTCTTCTAGAAGATGCTTTTGCACCACCTGCTGATAACCAAGAACAAGATCTAGTAGCTGGATTCTTGTCAAAGGACTTGGTGAGCCAAATAGAGAATGTGACGAGACAAAGTTGGAATAAGAAAGAGCTCAGATCACACCAAGCCCCAAGCAATGACTTCCAATTTTCATCATCCCCTAGTATTTCATTCGTAGAAGCCATGCTTGATCAAGAAAATGAGATGTTTCTAAGTTTCCCTCACCTTATGGAGGAACCATCCAACTACTGAATCATAAATTTCCTAATAATAATTTCACAATAAGGTAATAGGACTAGGTTTATTACTTTATTGTGTATTCTGGACTAGCAATATCATTATTTTGTTCCTTCTTGTTTTAAAAGCATTTATCATATATCAACATTAGATGTAATATATATATAATTTTTAAAGGATTGAAATTAATTAAAAAAAAAAACTCACACTACAAATAAATAAGATGCCAATTACTTTTATTTCTTAAAACTCAAAAAGGTTATTTTAACAACAATGAAGACAATGTAACATATGCCAGACTACGTGTTTGTAATTTTTTTTTAATGTGTCCGAAATTATAATGGAACTGATTAATTCAGTTTTAGATTTATGACTTTCCACCCTTTACTTAAATTAGAATTTTAGGATTCCAACCTACTTGTGAATTTTTTTTTATCTTAACATTCATCATGGTTTGCCATTGGAGAAATATGGGGGGCAAATAAATTGAAGTCCACAAAACAATTTATTACGTTATTATACAAAACAATTCAAATATTTCTTGGGAAAACTTTTTCTCATATTGCATGAGAATTCAACTCTCATGTTAGTGACTCTTCGATTTGCGTGCAAAATTTTTCTTTTCTTTTTCTTTTTTTAATAAATATGGGGTCCACCACTAGTTAAATACAACATGAGAATTGAATTCTCATACAACATGAGAAAATCAAATCTCATATTTCTTATATCAAAACTTTAGTTATGAAAACTTCAATATATATATTTTTATAATGAGTTTGATTAAAAGGAGATAAGTTATGTCATGAGACAAATTTGTGAATTTTATTACTTAAAAAATTAAAAAGAGCACAATTATCAAAGAATATATAACAGAAAAAACTTATCTCATGTCTCATATGAATAGTTTTTACAGCTTTTTTAATGTACGGTAATGTTTTTGGGTGTGTGGTGGGAAACCTATATAACAATCCAAATTGAGTTGGGAAAATGGTAGGAAACGCAAAAGGGGTAAGAATGGTGGCAATTTCGCTTTACAGAGGGAATCTTCACCGTGTTCCGGACGTGCCTCGTCGATGGCTAATGCCAAATCCAAAAATCTCTCTCAAAGACTTCAAATCCCTTCTAGCTCGTCGTTCCAAGGCACTCTCTCGCCTAAACGCCACTACCTCCTCCAACCCTAACCCTAACCCTGACCCTGACCCTACCACTCTCGCCAACGCTCAAAACGGTTCTCAAACCGAACCACCAAAGGATACGAGCAATCAAGGCGAAGGGCCTTCGAACACGGCCGAAGAAGAAGATCGCAAAGAAGCGGAACTCGTTGGTGGTAGTTCCGTGAAGAAACCAGTTGATGGATCTGATTCGTTCATCGATTCGAAGAACGATGCTTCGGAAAAAGCATTTGACGGCGGTGTCACTTCGCCGGAAAAACAGACTGAGCCGGTAAGCTTACGATTTCACGCGATTTCGTGATATCGTTTCAAGCTATCAAGTTAAAGGAATTGTTGTTTAATTTTTGTGTGCTTTTCGCCGTTGATATCAGCTTTTGTTTGCTTACAATTGCGATGTGTTTTCGTTCTAGATCACGGACTATGTGGATGTGCTTAATGATAAGGAGAAAAGGAAGAAGGAAGTTGAAGATAAGTTGCAAGTTTTGAATGCGAAGAAACATAATCTGGTGTTAGTGTTGAAGCAGGTAAATGATGGTTTTCGTTCGAATGTTCTGTATGTGTCCTTGCATTTTACGAATGATAGGTTGGCTGCGTGAATTGGCAGATCTTGAATGCAGAGGAAGAATTAAAGAGAAGAAATAGTATGCAAGGGGTTGCAATGCGTGGCCCTTCTGTTCCACTTCAAGCTGATGGAACAAATGATACTGGTTCAATGACCAGGCATATGGCTCCAAGGTTGGGCTCTGAGGGAAATCTTGTTGGTTATGTCGATGGCGGCGAAGCTGATGATTTTGCTAACCATAATATGCATTCTCGCCATATGCTTCGGACAAGTAGCATGTCCCCTTCTTCAGAGTCCCCTCTTAGGAGGACCCCAAGCGTTCAACAGAACGTGGTAATGTGTATTGCTTATTAAGATTAATCATGTTGCTAATGTGTAACTGTGGCAGACTAGTCAGGGGTATGTTTATGCATGCCACCAACTAAACCCATATACTCACTGAACATTAAATGGTACCTGGTGCATTGTGCACCAACTCAGTTCCAGAATGGGTTGAATCCAGTACCAAAATATGTTGAATTTGTATTAATTGGAAGTTACTTAGGTCTGAATTGAAATTGTGGTCATGTTTCATGTACTCAGTTGCCTAATATTTTTTATTGCTATAATGTTACAAAGTAGCTTGTATTTGTACAGAGTATGAACGTACATATGCTGTTTTGTGTAATTGCTAGGCTGCGTCCATACCACTCAGCTTAACTTCAACTTCAACTTCATAATCTTATCTTTCTTCTTTTTTTTAGCCGATTATTATGTCTAACTAGAACTGCCTACCTTGGTGCATATCTACATATCTCACTGCAAATTATATTTGAGTAGATTATGCCATGTTCAACTGAATATATATGAGTAAAGATCAAGTTGGAAGGAGAGCGGGAACTCAATTTAAACCCATAATTACAATATTACCTTGAGTTGCCCAGTTGTGGGATCGTATGTATGATATATTATTAATGATTAGTTGTTACATTTTCTATGTAGGTTTCACACCCTTCTCGAGCAAGTTTGGGGGCCACTGGTAGTCCGTCACGCTTTGCTCTTTCAGGACATCAGGGGAATCCCATGAACCTGCCTTCAGTGTCTGTATCAGGAGCTAGTTACATTGCATCGTCCCCTTCCCCAGCAGCATCCGGTGGCACTTCTGTCTTTAGAGATGCTCGGCAGCCAAGTCCATGGAAGTAGATGTTTTCTTCCTCTTCCTTGTGATGATGTTGATGTGCTATCGTTCTCAATTTCTGAACTCTGGTTGGTGTATATAGTTTTCTGAATGAGCAATGCTAGGAAGACCTCTGTCTGTTTACTGAGAAGTTCTATGTATTGATTCTTCAAAATTGGACTGCCTAGTGTGATACCATATTGCCAAATTCCTTTTTTTTTTTTTTTTGCTGTCTTCTTGAGCGGGGTTTCCAGTTATAATATACTTATGTTTTAAAACATTGCAACATGAATGATTTACGGGGTTTATCGACAGCCAGCAGGTTCAAGCTGTAAATCTGGAACAATGTTAAAAGATTTGAAATATCCAGAGCTGTACCTTTTACACAGGTCTTAATTCAGACATCGTTCTTATCGTCTGTTGTACATTTTCTTTTTTTTCTTTTTTTTTTTGGCCCCTCTTCCGGCAACAAATGCTCATGTGGGACGGGTTATCGTTACAGAAAGTAATTTTTTTTTTTTTTTTGGTAAACGCAGAAAGTAATATTTATTTTTACTTTCGTACCCTTTAATGTAATATTTTTAAGCACAAGAAAGCTTATTAGCTCATCAACTCAAGTACAGCTCTTTTATGACTTTCCCTTTTGTTTTTCTCGTTATAATATACAAATTGGAAAATTGTGTAACAAATTGTAAATTTATATGAATAATCTCTTTCTACTTCCACCTTATTCGAGGTGGACAGTATAATAAATGTTAACAAAAGATAAGTAGAAATAAATAATTTCTTGCGGGTTTTTGTGTGTGTTAATCTTTTGTCCTTTTCTACAATAAAAATTATAAGTATGCCTCGTATCAAAATAATTCACCTATCTATTCCTATATATCCGAGTATGGATCCAGATACTCGAGTATGTGTTATTCCATGCAATATACTCGAGTAAGTGGATCCATATTAAGATATATGTTTAAAAGAATTTTTATAGGGATTTTTCAACGTTTAATTTTTGAAAAGTTATGTGTAATCAGAAAAAAGCACCTGATTTGAATATCAAAGTCAAAAGTTATGGCATTCTGAAATTTTATTCTAAAATTTTCAAAACTTTGTAATGCCAATAAGTTTTGTAATACCCACAAAACTTATTCTCAGGTTACCCGACTCAAATTCAATATTATGAATATATGACTATTGAAATTTGTTTGATCCAAAAAATATGATGTTCAATTTTTTCCACGAGATTTTATGGTTAAATACGGACAACTGAGTGGTTAAATTTTTTTTTCACGATATTTTTTGAATCAAACAAGTTTCTATAGTCATATATTGGACTTGACTCGAGTAATCAGAGAATGAGCTTTGTTGGGATCACAAAACCTATTGACATTACAAAATTTTATAGTAAAACTTCAGAAAGTCATAACTTTTGACTCGGGTGACCAAATCAGATGATTTTTTTTATTCCATATAACTTTTCAAGAGTTAAGCGTTGAAAAATTCTGATAATTTTTTCTTTTGAACATATACCTGGGTATAGATCTAGATAATCGAGTATATTGGGTGGAACAACACATACTCAAATATCTGGGTCCATACTTGAGTATATATTAAAAAAAACTCAGAATACTCGAATATCTGGGTGCATATTCAGGTATACAGGCGCAGATAAGTAAAATATTTTGATACGATGACAGAAATAATTTTTTAGGTCGTACAGGGCATGGTGGTCAAAAATCCAATTTCTTACCCTATTAAAGTTTAAAAAAATAATAATAAAAAATACAAAAAAACAAAACCATGGCTAAGTATAAATAATGACATACATGAATTTCGATATTGAACAGGAGTACCGCATGACACCGATAGGTGAATCAGATCAATTTTAAAAATTATAGGACACGAAAATGACTTTAAACAGCATATAAAAAGATTTAATATCATTATAAAAACACATTTTATATACTAGAAATATCCTAAAAGTTAGGATAGCTATTTTTTTTATTTTTTTTGAAGCATATAGCTATTTTGAAGTAGGCTATTTTCTATATTTAGTTATTTACACCCTAATCTTTGCTCATAGCCCATATTCATAGGTAACAAAGAATACAGAAAAAGTCAACGGTCAAAGATCCCTCATTCGAAGTCCCACACCTCCACACTGCCCTTGTCGTCATCGAGGGTGGGCAATGGGCAAGTGATGGATCTCAATACTACAAAAGTTCCCATCTATTGCACAGTACCAAGTAAAGTTACCATTTACCACCACACCACCATCCATCTTCTCTTCACCTTGTTTATTTCCCCCACCCCAAACACCTACAACCTACCCAAACAAAACAAAATAAAAACATAAACATAAACATAAACACTCTTCTCACTTCTCCATTTTCTACCCCTTACATTCCATTCACCATCATGGCTCACCGTCCCACTCAACGCCGCAACTTAACAACACCAGAACCCAATACCTCTTCTATAGGTGGTTGTGGTTCCACTCCTGCTAAACACCCCAATCCCACCACCTTCACTGCCACCCTTTCTCACTGCCCAACACCAATCCCAGATTTCTCCTCTAAGCCTTCTTTTATTCTAAAATACTTGTCAAGCCTAAACATAACTCCCAAAGCCCCTCCACCCCACAAACTATCACAAACCAATCACCCTCCTCAGCCGCCACCGCCTCTTGTTGACACCCATTTCCCCATGACATCCTCTTCCATAGTTGATTCATACAAGTTATCTCTCCTCAAACCCAATACCCAGATCACCAGAGTTGCACCAAAGCTTGTAAAAGAGAGCAAGCCTACAGAGAAACCCTCTAAAGAGAAGAAGCCTAAGAAAAGCAACACAGAACTGGAAAGGTGGAATCTTGAAGGTGTAATGAGGAATGAAAAGAAGGATTCTGATGGAGGGCTTTGTAGCCGAGTTCTGTTTGAGGATTTTAAGGTTGAAAAATTGAGGATTCCTCTTGTGGAAGAGCTTGATGCTGTTGAGAGGAACTCTGTTTCACTTGCTCCTCCCAGTGGTGGCAGAAGGAGATCCTTATGTGGCTCACAAGTTGACTTAGGATATGTGTTTGCAGTCAATGGGGTGAAAGTGGTTTCAGCTGATATGCCACCATTTATGCAGATCCATGCTGTGGATTTTGCAAGAAAGGCTTTTGATAGCATGGAGAAGTTCACATCCAAGACCCTTGCCTTCACCCTCAAGAAGGTAGGTTGTAGTCATTTAATTCAATTCCTGGATTTTTCAATTTAATTTTTGCTGTATTTCAAACTTTTAAGTGTCATTTTCTTGTGATTGGTTGGGGTGGTTGGAATTTTTGCAGGAATTTGATAGGGTTTATGGGTCGGCATGGCACTGCATTGTGGGGACTAATTTTGGGTCTTTTGTGACACACTCTGTTGGAGGATTTCTATATTTCTCTATGGATCAAAAGTTATACATCCTCTTGTTTAAGACTGCTGTACAAAAAGCAAGTTGAAGGCAGTGACTTCTAAATAATATATATCTTGGAAATCCTTTACACATTGCTTCTACTTGAAAAATGGATCCCCCTCCTGTTCCCTACTAATTAAGTAATTATGATATTCCGTGACCTCTTTTTAAGTGGATCTGATAGTGTCAATACATTGTAACTAATGGGATTAATAGAAGAAATCACCTTTAATATCTAATCAATGTGTTTAGACTTGTGATTTTTGTACGTTTTATTTTCATTTTCACATTATTTAACGAAAATGCTGAGAGGTAGGAAGATGAGTTGCTGTAAAGATTTGTCGTGATTGTAAGGTGTGTAACTGTAGCATATTTGCATAGTGACGACTGCTACATGATGGATGATTTTTACACACATTTTCAGCAGAGAAATAATAAAATGGATTTGACGAGTATGGTAAGAGTTTTCAGCGGAGAAATAATAAAAGGTCACATATGGCAATTATAGCTCAAATAAGGGGGAGAAAAGCTGATATCTGATGTGACATTTCGTTTCTAGAAATGAAAGGTCATAGAAAGCGTGCTTCTTTTGTTTAGTTTAGATCATTTTCTCACGTCTCTCAGTCACTCGTTGCAAAATTTTGCAAAATCATTTTAGAGTAAATATTTTTTTTGTCCTCGTTAAATTTTACAATGCCCGTTTTAGTCCCTAGCAAATAAAAAAGTCTATCGTGGTTCTTAAAAAATTCAAAATGGATTCATTTAGTTGAAATCGTGGTTCCTCACAAATCTAAAAAAGACCTATATTAGTCTCTCGAAATGACTAAAACGAATCCATTTTGAATTTCTCAAAAGACGACGATGGGTTTTTTTATTTGTTAAGAACTAAAGCGGACATCGTGAAATTTGATGAGAAAAAAAGTATTTACTCGTAATTTTAATTCTTAGATAGTTTTGGGTCTGTCCCATTAAATTTTAAGTTGGAACTTTAAATGCCCTTTTCTTGTGTTCTTGTTGTTTATCCCGTACATGTGTATGTAAGTAGAAGTTCTTGGGTTATTTGACCTAGTACCTTGGGAAAATGCTTGCAGCTGTGGCCTGTGGGGTTTGGTATTGTTTCACTGCAGCAATAACTTCCGAAGGTACCAATTGAACATTCTAAAAGAGCAGTGATGGTTCTGCTTCCTTTTTAATTTTCCTTCGTTTTTCAAAATGTTCACCTATCTTAATTCATTAATAGCTTCTGATCAAGTTTGATTTTATGCTAGTTTGTGCATAAAAATTTGGAATACGGGACTATCGCCACTCTTTCATTAACCATACAAAAGTACTTTTACAAAAACGATTAGCATGTTTTTGGCAAGAAATTGAATCTCGAAATATGTGTCACTCAAATCTCGCAAGGATCGTTTAATAGAAGCTACATTTGTTAGTGTCCAAAAATAATGATTCTTAGAAATATAGTGGGAAGGTCATTTTTTTATTAAAAATTATTTTGGTAGGTCAAAATATTATTGAGATTTTATCCCAATAAAGTATAATTTTTTTCAATAACTAGGATTCTAAGAATACCCGGTAATGGAATGACATTTTGAAAGAAAAATCGTACACAAAATTAAATCCTAGATTTCCCGAATTTTTTTTTCAAAATTCTTATATCAAATATGAATAAATAGAATTCTTACTATCACTTTCTTAAAAATCTCAAAAAAAATTCCCAAAGCATGTATCAAGAATTCAACGGTATAACCCTACGAACAAACTCTCTAGCACTTTATGGAGGATACCCCCCTCTTTTCTTCTAGGGGTCCCACCTGTCACCTATTTATTATATAAACAAGAAAGTCCCATTATATATATATATATATAGAGGCAGAATCCTTTGACACCGGTGTCAAAGAAAAAGTTTGACACCTCATCTGAGAACCATTAGATTAAAAAAAAATCAATGGTGTCACATGTTTACAAATCAGAATCGTTGATTTTTTTTAATCTAACGGTTCTCAGATGAGGTGTCAAACTTTTTCTTTGACACCGGTGTCAAAGGATCCTGCCTCATATATATATATATATATATTTCAGTATAATTTAGTGTTATATTATGTTTATATAAAGGGTTCACTTTTTGTCATGTGACATGACTAGAGCACTTTCCTGCACACAAAAATCAAGTGTGGGTCCCACGCTTAAAATAAAAAAGTTAGACCAAAATTAGGATACGACGACGTATCCTTAAGATACAGACGCGGATCCTTGTTGCAGGAATGAAGAGTGTCATTCCTGCAACATGATTCTTATATTTCCCTTATATAAATTGTAAAAAATAAAATAGAGAATTGGAGATGCACATGTAAGTGGAAAAAGTATAAAATATAAAGACGTTGGGGCGACAATTTGGGCCTTGTGCTTCAAAAAGGAGGTGCAGTCATCTATGTTTCTAAGGCTGTTCTTCCTGCGACTGCGCATAGAGGTAGATCTCAATGTCTCATTCTTGGTAGCAGTGGAGAACGGCAAAATTGGTAGAAATTTTTCGTTCTTTGCAGTTTGCACCAAACATAAAACAGGGTCTCTCTTCGTTACGGTTCTGGAATAAGGTGGGTATGAAGACTGTTACAAATACAATTCAAGCATGCAACAACACACGTAACAAATTCAAAATCCAATTTAAGTGACAACTAAATTCAATCTAACAATTAAGTCACGTAAATAATAGAGATGTTCATCAATCGATTCAAACAGATTCAAACTACGGTAATCAGACTGAAAAATTGATAATTGAATTAATCGAAAAAACAAAGAAAAAAAGTGCATATATTTTAATCAGTCTTAGAGACAGAGAAGTTTAGTCCAATGGACTAGTATGTTACTTTTGGATCTAGGATCTCTCTTAGACTGTTATGTACACACACCCCTTGGCTTAAGTACTTATGCGAATGGCCCAATCCCATGTATTATGTTGTCGTATCAGGATTGGTATCTTTGATTGGATTTCTTTCCTTAACTGTATTTGATTTATATTTGAATTGTCTCTTGTTGGGCTTACCAGTAAATGGGCCTCATATATGAGTCCATAACATATTTAATTGGATTGAATTGATTTTCAGTTTAATTAATGAAAATCGATCCAATATATTATATATTTATTATATTAGTGAATAATTTTTACTAAGTATACATCATGTAAATTCAAATGCAAATGTTGTTAACAAGACTTTCCTTAAAATTGGCATGACGATCTCTTTATTGAAATATCACGGCCGAATCTACATTTTGTAAAAAAAAAACAAACAAACAAAAAACAAACGGATGCCCTTGATATTGGGATATATCACAAATTTTATAATATTACCAAAATATAGAAGGCCCATTGGAGGCCCAATAACATACAAAGAAGCCCAATCTCATGAAGGGTCCAGAACTAAGCGCGATGGTCATCATCGCGCACATAGCAAGACGCGATGCCCCCATCGCGCATGGAACCGCCCTTTGGCATAAACTCCAGGAAAGAGAAAACTAACTTAAGAACAAGGCAAGCCACCCGCGCCTTTCTAATAGACAGAGGACAGCACCAGCTTGTCGCGACTCTATAGTTTGACATTAAGAAGATAAGGCTACTCAGGTTCTAGCCTGACTTGCACCCTAAACCTAGCCAATCAGAGGCCATACCGCCTTACTAAGGCGACATCGTAATCGCTATATAAGCAGAGGGTACAATACCCAGGTACAATCATCCTTTATATTAAGAACATACAAACTCCTGCCTCTGATACTGACTTAAGCATCAGAGTGTCTTTGCACGTACCCCCCATTCGGATTCATCGCGCTAGCAAAGGACAGAGACATAGTGATATCCGATTGCAACTCCAGGCCCAAGACCAAGAACACTATCCACATCTCAACCGTGTGTGATTAAACTTGATACATATTGGCCAGCCCATATTGTATTTGATCTGATCATTACCTTAATACGGGAACTTCACAAATATTGTCAGAAACTAGAGAAATTTTATGTGGTAAAACACCCCTGCAAAGTTTGGGAAACAAAATTATAAAGGGTTTGAGTTTTCTAAAGTTACTTTAGATAACTTTATCTAATGTTCACCGAAACGACGTCGTTTTGGGACGGAAATCATGGTGTTTTTATAATTTTAATTTACTTCAGGGTTATAATAGTCTTTATCATTCTAATTTTTTAATTTTTTAACTCCAAAACGACGTCATTTTGATGAACATTAGATAAATTTATCTAAAGTAACATTAGATACTTTTTCCCAATTATAAAATAACTGAAATATATTTTTAAAGAATGGTAGAATATTCATATTAGGGGAAAAAGTTTCGGATGTTACTTTAGATAACTTTATCTAATGTTCATCGAAACGACATCGTTTTGGGGTTGAAAAATTAAAAAATTAGAGTGATAAAGACTATTATAACCCTGAAATAAATTAAAATTACAAAAATATCATGATTTCCGTCCCAAAACGACGTCGTTTTGATGAACATTAGATAAAGTTATCTAAAGTAACATCAGAAAAAATAAACCCTTCATATTAATTAGAAACTCTAATATTATTAAAAGGGGATTTGGATAAATAAAAAAAACACAGGAGGTAAATGATAAAAATTAAAGTATATGGGGCAAGTAATTCAATGTCAAACCACATGAGGTATTTTAAGTTTTGAACTTTTTCCTTATTATTTTTAAAAGATGATGACTTAAAATCTTGTTGTTTTGTAGACTTGAAATCTTGAATGTTATTGATAGCAAACTACCTTATTTTATTTTTTTATTATCTATTTCTCTATTTTAACTCTTCACAAGCTTTAAGGCTTCTTTTAGTTTGGTTTGTAACTTGTGTATGATTTCATTTTTATATAACTAGAGATTTGTATGACTTCATTTGGATTATATTGGATCGGATTGTTAGCCTAGTGGTGTGGGGTGTGTGTGTTAGGAGTGTGTGTAGTGTAGGGTGTTGTGTTCAATTCCTTGTAACCTCAAAAAAAAAAAGATTGGATCGGATTTTGAAAAAAAATTCAAACTTAATTGCTAATTAAATGGTCAAACCAAAATGATTGGATGATGGATCAAATGATTTTTTTCTTCTAAATTGATCTAATCTAGACCACGAAATTCCCTATGTAATGATACAAATGCTTCGAGCAGAAGTTCAAATATTAGTTTTTTTTTTAATTACTTTGGCCCTTTTGCTTTGTTTTTTGCCATTACCTTATTAGAAATAATTTTTTTTAAAAAAAAAAAATTAAATTGTTTTGCGGTTTATCTGGCATACCTGCTAAATGAGCATGCAACTTTATTTGGTCCTAAACTGTGCGCGTTGCATGTTAAATAAGATGGACTATGGGCCTTGACCCATATACCCAACTATTGGGCTTGGTTTCAGTTCCAGGCTATGTTGGGCTGTTTGTATTTTGATTCAAGTTATATATTTTTATTTTTTATTTTTGGGTAAACGATTCAAGTTATTCTTTACTTTATTGGTTTGTTGAACGAGAATTGTTCAGCTATAAGAAAATATTGACTATATTATTTATATTCACAAATTCTTGTAATATTCTCATATAAGTCATTAGATAACACTTTGAACTCATTATGGATAACATTTTATAACGCTTCTTTTGGAAGTAGACTTAGGTCTATTTAATAGTTTGGTAATTTAAGATTGGTTGATAGTGAAAATTAATTTTATATTGAGAATGCATCAAAATTAAATTTTAATTATATATTTTTAATGATTCACTGTCAATATATAACTCACTTAAATTATTTCTAACAATAAATTATTAAATTATTAAATAAGTTTGACTATCTCAATTACTATTTAAAAAATGAGTAAACACTCTTTTTGGTCTCTGGCAATATTTACGAAATCCTTTTTAGTCCCTGACAATAAAAAAGGACCAAATTGGTCCCTAAAATTATGAAAAAAGGGCCACATTAGTCCTTATGTCAACTCCTCTGTCACTAACGTGACCCTTTTTACATACTGTTAGGGACCAATTTGGTCATTTTTTATTGCCAGGGACTAAAAAGGATTTCGTAAATATTGTCATGGACCAAAAATGGTGTTTACTCTTAAAAAATTTAATACCATGATGATTCATCAGAATCGGAAGTCTAAATAATTTAATATTAATATAATACTCCTTAGATTTCAAATTAATTACCACTTTAAAACTTTTAACTTATTTCAAAATGCTTATAACTTATAAATCTTCTTAAAGTGCATCAATTATTTTTATTTCAATTTTATCTTTCTCTTTTGGGTCTCCACTAAGTAAAATGTGATGAAGCATTAATGAAGTGAAATGATAATTTATTCAAATGAAATTATATTATTTTATTAATTAAAGATATTTAATTGATAATCATAGAGGCCCAATGGAGTCTGTTACAGATCCAATTCAGTTATTCATCTCTAACAAATAGTTTGTTATTCTGTTACATATGTGTAGTAGTTGATCCTATCTAAGCTTTGTATATATAAGACAAAAGCCTTCTGTAACGATTTAATATCATAATACAAAAATACACTTTCACGTTCTCTCTTCCTCTCCTTCTTATTCTCTCTTTCATCATAGTTGTGATACTTTTCATGGTATCAGAGCTCAACAGATCCATGGAGACCAACAACATTGCGCAGAACTCTGTTCACACCTTCTCCAATCCTGTCTCCTTTAAGCTGAATGAAGGTAATTTTCTGCCATGGAAACAACAGGCATCAGCTACAATCAATGGGTACAACTTAACAAGATTCATTACTAAAGAATTGCAAGATTCAGCTCCTGCTGAAAATGAAGTTACAGGTGTTGCTACGGAAGTGAAAATACTATTCAAAATTCTCAAACATCTAGCTCAAAGGATCTTGATACTCAACAAAATCAACTTCTTCTGTCATGGCTCCTATCTTCCATGTCAGAAAGTCTATATACTCATATGGTGGGATGTACAAGCTCATTGCAAGTTTGGCAAAAACTTGAGGAATTATTTGCTTCACAAACAAGAGCAAAGATTAAACAATTGAAAATTCAGTTGAAAAATACAAAGAAAGGAGGAAATGTTTCCAAATACTTACTTCAGATCAAGAAGATTGTAGATTCTCTTGCTGCAACTGGTTCAAAGATTGATACAGAAGATCACATTGATGCTATATTGGATGGTCTTAATGAAGACTATGATTCATTTGTAACTTCAGTAATTTCCAGATCTGATCCCTACACTGTGGGAGAAATAGAAGCACTGCTCATGGCTCAAGAGCAGAGACTTGAAAGGCACAAAAGAAATCTTGCAGTAACTATGCAAGCAAATGTGACGCAAATGCAACCAAGAAGACAAAATAATTTTCCACGAAACTATAGAGGAGGATTCAATAAAAATAGAGGAAGATTTCAATTGTGACAATCTCTTGTGACAATCTATTGTGACAATCTCTCCGCAGTGCTCCTTACAACAAATCCCTTCTTCCACTCCCACACCAAACACTTTGAGCTGGATCTCCATTTTGTTAGGAAGAAGGTTGTCTCCAAAGGTGTCTCGGTTCATCATGTCCAAGCGTTGGAGTAAATTGCTGATGGACTCACTAAAGTAGTGGCCACAGCCCAATTTCAATTTTTCAAATTCAAGCTTCGAGTCTTTAATTTCAAGCCCACTCAACTTGCAAGGGGATGATAACCATAGAGGCCCAATGGAGTCTGTTCCAGATCCAATTCAGTTATTTAGCTCTAACAAATAGTTTGTTATTCCGTTACACATGTGTAGTAGTTGATCCTATCTAATCTTTGTATATATAAGACAAAAGCCTTATGTAAATATCTAATATACTTGAAAAAGGGTTATGAAATATTATTGATTTTTATTTGAATCTGTACATAGGGGTCTCTATTTATAGAGACTTCTTGACCTAATTTTGACCTAATGGGCTTGGCCCAATATTCAAGTAACGGACTAAATAAATACAAATAAATGACTACATAATTACTAATAAATGACTACATAATTACTATTTACAACACTCCCCCTCAAGCTGAGGAATATATATTTATCATTCCCAGCTTGCTAGCAAGTTCTTGAAATCTATCTGAAGGAAGCCCTTTTGTCAATAGACCAGCTAATTGACGCCAAGTGGGAATGTATGGAGTGGTAATCAACCCGCTATCAAGTTTCTCTTTGATGAAATGGCGGTCGACCTCAATATGTTTAATCCGATCATGTTGAACTGGATTATGAGCTATACAAATAGCGGACTTATTATCACATAGCAGCTTCATAGGTCCCTCACATTTTATTTTTAGATCATCAAGTACAATTTTCAGCCACAGTAACTCACAAATGCCTTGAGCCATAGCTCGAAATTCAGCTTCTGCACTTGATCTGGCGACCACATCTTGTTTCTTACTTCTCCATGTCACCAAGGTACCACAAAGAAACATGCAATAACCAGTGGTAGAACGACTGTCAGTCACGGATCCAGCATAATCAGCATCTGTGTAGACTTCTAAAGATAGATTGCCATCACGTCGGAATAACAACCCTTTACCAGGAGTACCTTTCAGATACTGAAGAATTCTCTCTACTGCCTGCATATGTTTCTCCTTTGGATCGTGCATAAACTGACTGACAACACTTACAACATAAGCTAAGTCTGGTCTAGTATGGGCCAAATATATCAATTTCCCAACTAGCCGTTGATATTGTCCTTTATCAACTGGAGGACTCTCCTCTTCATAGCACATCTTGTGATTCTGCTCAATAGGAGTATTAGAGGGTTTACACCCGAGCTTTCCTGCTTCTTTGAGAAGATCAAGAACATATTTCCTCTGGCTGATAAAGATTCCTTTGCTCGAGTGAGCTACTTCTATCCCTAGAAAATATCTCAGTTTCCCAAGGTCTTTGACTTCAAACTCAGAGGCAAGCCGTGTTTGCAGAATCTGTCTCTCCACAAAATCATCACCTGTGATAATAATATCATCAACATATACGAGGAGCACAATAAGCTTCCCATTTTGGGAGTGCTTGAAAAAAAGAGTGTGATCTCCTTGACTTTGTTTATATCCTAAGGTCATCATAACCTTAGTAAACTTTCCAAACCAGGCACGAGGTGACTGCTTCAATCCATACAAGGCCTTTTTTAATTTACAAACTTTATTTTCTCCCTTCACAGAATAAAAAACAGGCGGAATTTCCATGTAGACTTCTTCTTCTAACTCACCATTGAGGAAAGCATTCTTCACATCAGATTGGTTTATATCCCAATTGTAATGGACAGCAAGGGATAACAAAACTCTCACCGTATTCATCTTTGCAACTGGAGCAAATGTTTCTTCATAATCAATGCCATAGGTTTGAGAGTAACCTTTGGCAACTAATCGAGCTTTGTATCTCTCAAGAGTTCCATCAGAATTATATTTCAGGGCATAAACCCATCTGCACCCTACTGCTTTCTTTCCAGTAGGTCTATCAATAACTTCCCATGTTTTATTTTTCTCCAATGTATTCATCTCCTCTTGCATGGCTTGAGCCCAATTCCTATCTTTCAAAGCTTCATGTACTGATTTTGGGATTGCAATAGAGTCTAGTGCTGAAACAAAGCTTTTGTGCTGCACAGACAGATTAGCAGAGGAAACAAAATGGGAGATAGGTATTGAGTACAAGAGGAACAAGATTTCTTGGGACATGATCTTTTTCCTTTTCTAAGAGCAATGGGTAAATCATCAGAATCAGTAGTAATGGGTAAGTCATCAGAAGTATCATGATCAGAAATATGAGATTCAGGACTTACCAGTGGTTCAGACGATTGAGGTTGCTGCTGAGGCAATGTGGGCTGTGTATCAGTCATAGGAGGATCAATCACAGGAGGATCAAACATAGATACATTGGGAACAGGAACAAGAGGAAGAGACACTGACTCAGGTGAAGGAGTAGACACTGAAGATTCAAATTCAAAGAAGGAAGGTGATGAAGGTGATGAGTCTTCTAGTGAATTATTCTCCCCCTGAAGATGAGGACCTTGGAAAAAGGACTCAGATTCCTGAAATGTAACATCCATAGAAACAAAAAATTTCCGACTACCAGAGTGATAACACTTGTAGCCCTTCTTATCAGGAGCATATCCAAGGAAGACACATTTAAGAGCCCTAGGATCCAACTTACTGCGATGCTGTTTATGAATATGAACAAAGACAACACACCAAAACACTCGAGGAGGAAGACTTTGCAAAGTTGGAACAGAAGGAGAAAAAGAAGTCATGGAGTGAATATGACTTACATGATCGAGAACCCGAGTGGGTAGACAGTTGATCAAGAACGCTGCAGTAAGAATGGCATCTCCCCAATAGCATTTGGGTACATGTGTTTGAAACAGTAAGGCACGAGCAACTTCAAGAAGGTGACTATTTTTTCTTTCAGCAACCCCATTTTGTTGAGGGGTGTCTACACAAGTAAGTTCATGAATCATACCTTGATTTCGTATAAATTGGGAAAAACTGTGATTAACATATTCAGTACCATTATCTGTTCTTAGTCTCTTGATTTTTCTACCAAATTGGGTCTCAACCATTTTATAAAATTGAAAGAACAGATGTGGTACCTCAGACTTTGCATGCATTAAGTAAACCCAAGTTACACGAGTGCAATCATCAATAAAAGAAACAAACCATCTATTTCCAGAAGCATGAGGGACTTTAGAAGGACCCCAAACATCAGAATGAATAAGATCAAAAGGTTCAACACTCTTAGTACTACTAGAAGGAAAAGACACACGATGATGCTTAGCAAACTCACAAACATCACAATGAAAAGACTCAACAAGCTTAGATAAAAACAATGACGGAAATAAAGACTTGAGTAAACCAAATGGAGGATGTCCCAAGCGCTTATGATGAAGCCAAATCAAAGAATCAGCAGTTGATTGACCATGAGACATCAAGATGTGATCTGTTACTTTATTTGCGGGAGATTGTGACACCAGATAGTACAACCCACCTTGCTCTTTAGCACTACCAATCGTCTTCCCCGTGGCGAGATCCTGAAAAGCACAATGGGTAGGGAAGAAGGTTACAGTACAATTCAGATCTTTTGTAATTTTATGAATAGAAAGAAGATTCGTGGAGAGTTTAAGAACATGAAGAGCATCTTTAAGATGTAAGGACTGCTGTAAGTTTATGTCACCAGAACCCGCAACTGATGTATGTGAGCCATCAACTATGGCTATAGTATGAGTTCCAATGGTAGGATGATAAGAAGCAAAGGAGTCAGCACAACAAGCCATATGATCAGTAGCACCAGAATCAACAACCCATGAATGTTTAAAATCATTACATGAAGAAATGAAAGAATGAGTTTTGGGGCTCATACCAGTCAAAGCCAAAGCACTAGTATCAGATGGCTTACTCAGATAATCAAGGATGGTTCGGAGCCGTTCTAACTTATCTAGATGAAATGCAGGTTGGGTCTCATTAGGTGCAGGAGTTATTTCAAATGAAGTAAAATGCGCTTGACCACGCATCCTTGCCATCTTTTCTAAGACAGTTTGCTTTCCATGGAGGCGAAAGCATAAATCCTTGATATGACCTGTTCTTTTACAATAAGAACACCATCGATCATCTTTCTTAGGTTTAGAAGATGCACCACCATAAAACTTTGTAAAGGAACTCCTTTGAGAAGAGGCCATACTGCACAAAAAACATTCAACGAAAAAGGCTCTAAGAAGCCAAAAAATTCGGAAAAAATACCAAATGATGTCCGATCTGAGAAAACAACACAGATCCAGAAAGAGAACAAGGAGACGAGAAGAATGATGGTGGTCCAGTCCAGAAACACCGCCGGACGCGCCTCCACGCGCCGGAGAAAGCAGCTGCGTGTGGGCTTCACTCTCGGACAAAGAGGCGGCGCGTGAGAGCGCGTGGCAAGGCTTCTCCGGCTGAAATTTTTCCGGTGTGGTCGTCCGGTGAGCGCGCACCTGTCTGTGGGTGGTTGCGGTTGAAAAGTCACCGGAAAGGGTTCTAAACGGTGAAGACAGAACTGGTTGAAGGCGGGTTGGAGGTGTTTGGGTCGTTTGTGGCGGATGAACGTTGCGTAGAATGATAGAACGAAAAAAAGAAGGTCAACAGTGGTCCCCTTGGTCCAAAAAGTCCCCGGAAATTTTTTTCCGGTGGCGGCAAGAGGCAAAGAAATTAGGGTTTTGAAAAAAGACAGTAGGCGCGGAAGCAGAGCCCTCAGGATCGAGAGCTCTGATACCAACTTGAAAAAGGGTTATGAAATATTATTGATTTTTATTTGAATCTGTACATAAGGGTCTCTATTTATAGAGACTTCTTGACCTAATGGGCTTGGCCCAATATACAAGTAACGAACTAAATAAATACAAATAAATGACTACATAATTACTAATAAATGACTACATAATTACTATTTACAACAAATATCATAATACAAAAATACATTTTCACGTTCTCTCGTTCTTATTCTCTCTTTCATCATAGCTGTGATACTTTTCATTAATGTCATTATTAATTCTTATAGACAAATTTAAATGACAATTGTTTTAAAATTGTAGGAGTAGAATATATAGTTTTTTTTTTTTTTTTTTGTAAATAGAATATATAGTTAAATTACATCCAATGAATTATAAAAATCAGTTAATAAATAATGTGATACTCAAGGCATAGCGGCTGGTACAATGTGACCATAAAGTTATCAAACATGCTAAAAATATATGCAGTTAATGCCGGTGTTACTATTGGTCTCTTGACAACCGTAAAATATAATTTGATAAGCTTATCTTTTCGAAGAACTTGGCCTGTAAAATCACGCTTTAAATTTTTTGCCAGGGCCACAAACATGATTCAATATTGATATTTATTCAAGACATCTCACATGCTCTGCTAGTTTTGAAGTTAGATAATTACTCAATGCTTTGTGAACCACAATAACCTCCTATCAGGGAGGGGCGTAGTGTATTGATCACTCGTAAGCCTTTTAACTTATATATTGTTTCGTGCTATTGATATTCATTTGCCTTTGGATTAAGGTTCTTCCACTTAATTAGCATTCTATACAAATTTCGGGTGATTTATATCCTCTTGCTTTTCTAAAACGGAACCCTCTGGCTCTCCTTAAATGAAGTAAGTTACACGTGTTTATCCTATCTCTAGCAACATGTGCACAATTCTTAACGTGAAATTGTACAAATTTTGGCACATGTCTATTACAAGGTTTTTCGTAGGGGTTCGAGGAGGGGAAGGCCGCATAGCAAATGAATTAGTAGCTTTTCTTTGGACAGTACTAGCTTTTCAGCAGATATTATACTTCCCAAAATTGGATAACGATATCCTTTTTTGTTAAAATTATTTCCTCATAAACAAAATACTAATTTGACCAATTCACATGATCCAAACATAACACAATTTTGTTGTGTTTGGATCAACTCATATTTATTTTGGTGTTGTGTTCGTATTGATAAGAACTTATACAAAAATAGTGTATCGTGTCTCTTGTCAATCCATAATTTTGAAACTAACTTGTAACTCGCTATATAATTATGAATTTAAATTTTTTTCATGTGAAAAAATAGTTATGTGATCATATTATTTGATTATAATCATTTATTGATGATGAGATAAGAGAGAAAAAAGTATATAATTTATAATGAGTGATTGTGGTCAAATAACATGATCACTTTTTTACATAAGAGGATCCAAACTCATATAATTATATATTTAGTATTACTTTATTTTTTTAGTTTAAGATTGTTTACGTGATTTTCATTATAAACAGATTGAGTCGTACTGTATCAACCAACATAATAAATAAGTCATGTTAATATTGAAAACACATAAGAATTAAGTTGTCAGATCATTCGTATTATATATTATTTTAATATAATAAGTTGGCCGTGTTCATATTGAATATTTATATTTAATAAATGGTAGTAATTTAGTTGATAACAAGAGAGTTGAGTAAGTAGAAAAGAAAAAGTCTTGATTCGATTCCGATATGTTATATTTGGGAAATGTTCAAATATCTTCATCTCTTACCCCTGACCGGCTGACCCACCCCGCACTTAGTATTAGACTCAAAGAGTTGAAACTTGTGGATATACCGAAAAGCCAATTCATCTCAAAAGATAATTACGGTTGGATTAACTCAAAAAAAATAAAAAATATCTATATTTATTTATATTTAAATCGAATCTCAACCCAACACGATCATGAGGCACAGATATAAACTGCGCATCTACATTTTACAACAATTAATAGTCAATGAAACAGTAGAAAGTTTCCATTCAGCATGGGCATAGGCGTCTCACTTTTGGTGACAAGGCATGTGAGGTTAGAATGAGCTGGAAAAATGGTGACTTGTGAGCTTGACAATGCGATCGAAACGGCTTAATTCCGAAATGGAATTGATTTAAAGCACGTTTATAAAACCCAATGAAGATTGAAGAACCACCGAGAAGAAGAAAACTCACACTGATGAGTCCCTCTCACAGCCCCATCAGTGACCACTGGCAAGTCTATATATATTATGCCGTCAAAAATCAACTTTGGGAGCACATGAAAGTGGTAAATGGCATTTTTTTTTTTTTTTGGATAAACCACCGAAGGTAATTTTGTTCGAGTCGGGAACGGAAACATCCACATTATGATGGAGCTAGCTTTTTTAAAAGGAATTTTTTGCATTCACAAGAACTTGAAGCAAAAACTTCGCTTAAGCGGAATCAAACATGTACCACTTGAACTAACCCTGGTAGTGGTAAATCGTATTAATTTGGGCATAGCAAAAAGAGACTTTCTCATGTTCAATTAGTTTTTCTTGGCTCATTATCACTTTTTGACTAAACAAATTAGGCAATGGGGAGTGTTGGTTTTGTAGGTGAAAACTTTTATAATTGAAGGTTAGGCAGTAATGGTGTACCGAGAGAGGAAAGTAGTTGTGTGAATGAACTAGCTAGTGCTTTTTGACAATGAGGTGTGGTTTATCACTGCCAACAACCTTCTTGGAGCGATTCGATCATTTTCGACACATCAACTCAAAAAGAAGGAGTCTAAGCCCTGCACTCCACACACATATATGGAAAACGGATTAAGATGTATAACTATTTTAGGAACTCATGTTTGTCACTGTACCTGGAATGTAGGTCCTCGTACTTTATCTCTTGTTTCATTGTGAAACGAATATACTTACATTCCAAAAGGAAAACGAGTTTCATATTTATTGCTACTGATCATATGAATGAGTATATCTTGCATGGAATGTGGAAAAAGTATTTTTTTAAACACTGGCAAGTATGTGTCCATGCATGAACCTTTTTCTTTATTTTATATTAACTAGTTAGAATTTATGAAAGCATAAATTAAAATAAAGAAGATATTTAAAAGGAGGATATGTATAATTGGATTAAAATAGAATTTGAGAATCAGCATACGTTGGTGCGAAAGGAAGGCTATATATATATATATATATATATATATATATATATATATATATATATATATATATATATATATATATATATATATATATATATAAATATATATAGCTATGCCAAACTAAGAGAATACTTATAATTACAATTAAAATAAGACTCCTCTAAATTGACTTGTTCCTTAAGTAAACAAGTAAGGATATATTTTCCATTTAAAGTGCAACCTGATCTTAACACACCAAAGTTTAAAGCTGAGTATACTCCTACACACCTTTGGAGACAAACTTGCTTCAAAGGTTTTAATTCATATTTTTGTAGGGAAATATTATATTTACAAATTGTTTGTTTATAAATTCTTACAAACTACACTAAGTATGACCGGTCATACTTCAATCAAGAATGTATAACCGGTCATACTTAGTGTAATTTGTAAAAAAAAATTATAAACGGATCCTTCCCCATTTTTTTAATACATTAATATAAAAAGTATAATGTATATTTAAACTTTGTATTTCAATACGGGAAATTTATAATAACTATTAAAATTATAAATTTGATTTGTTCTTAGAAAATTACACAAATGTATTTTATTAAAGTGATAAATATCACAACTTAACCTTTCTAAAATTGAAATACCTTTTTAAAATTAATTGAACTTGTTTTGTTATTTAAATTTTTTTGTAATATCTTATATCGATAAATGAAATTATTAAAATATAAAAAATGAATTAATTTGGATTAGGTTATTTGAATTTGTATACATTGACTACTGGTATAATTTGTTTGGGTGAGAATTCACTTCCTCTAGCAGTAAATCTTGTCATACTTACATTATTTAATAGTTTTTTTATATAAAAATCCAACCATTAATTGAATTGCAAGTTCCCATTTAGTCAATCAAGTTTACAAAATTTGATATAATTTAAAGGGGAAGGTTATACTTACAACCTATTTTCGTTTATAACCTTTTACAATCATATCTTGACCGTTGATTTTCGTCAATCAACGATTGTCATTTATTGTGAATTAATAATTAATTAATAAATTTGATTTACAAAAATTTTAACCGTTGATTGACGAAAATCAACAGTTAAGATATATTTGTAAGAAGTTGTAAACGAAAATAGGTTGTAAGTATAACTTTTTCCTAGTTTAAAAACTAGTTTATTGTTCATCGCTCAACTTTTATTTTAATATACAATACATTTTTTAAATGTAAGTAAATGTCAACTATAAGATTTAAATCTATGAATGCCAAATTTATCTAAAATTCACTGTTCATAATAATCAAGATTATATTACATGATTTAATAGTTAGATTATTAATTTCATGTTCTAAAAAATTATTAAATTAATATAAGTTTTCAAGATCTACTCAGTGAGAAAAATAATGGATTCTCCCCCACCCACTCTTTTTTTTTTTTCTATAATATAAAAGAGTCGAGAATTTCTATGCATCAATCTATATAAGAGCTTTGTTAAGCAGACACATGTTGAAAGAGTCCTAGGCTTTGTAATAAGGTGGGTTTTTTTTACCTAACTCCGATCCAACCCAGTATTTTAAAATTCTGCCCCATCTCCTGGGTTGACTCGGGTCAATTTTGACCTCTTTTTTCTGAGGGTTGGGGTCACAAGTTGAACCCTATATGCATATCGACCCCTCTGACTCCCAAAACCCGGTCGGATTTCAGTGACTCCCGGATCAGAGGAGTCAAAGGGAGTCATTGCATATTTTTTCTCAAATTTTTTTTTTTCATGAAACAACATTGTTTTATTAAAAAAATAAATAAAAATGCTTGCAAACCTAAATCTATTTGTTCTCTTCTCTCTTAGTGACCTAAATGTTTTCAATCTTCACCTCACTGCCGTGAATCTTCTAGAAAAGGTAAGAATTTTATCCCTTCAAATGAAATCTTTACGGGTTGTCGATGGAAAACAAAAACTCATTCTTACTTCCTTTAAATTTTCTTTTGTCAAAGACCTTATCAAAAGAGGCAGAACCGGGTCAGTGTAGTGACCTCATTAGAATATGAGTTTTGTACTTTGTTATCTTGATACTTTAATTAGGTTGTATAATATTGACTTGTGGTTATAATTAGTGAATTATGTTAAGTATATTTTGAATCTTTGATGATTGGTGATTGGTTTTTTAATATTTTCATATAGAATATATCTATTTATATTTTTTTAATATATAAAATCGGGTCAGTATAATGACCCCTGACCCCCCGGTTGAACCCGTGACCCCGTAACCCTTGACTTCAGCCGAGTCGATGGCTGGGCCGGGTTTTTAAACACTGATCCAACCTTGGATTTTGTATGATGGAAAGAAAAAGAAAATAAGGGATACAGTAGAAAATAAAAGAAAAGGAAAGGAAGAGAAAAATGGAGGAATTAATTATATTCCCCTGTTTGGTGTCATCCAATGAAAAAAAAAATGCTGCCCTTCCTGTTGTGTTTCGTCAAAGAAAAAAATGGCATCTAAACAAATAAAAATGAATGCAAATATATGGTGGGGTTCATTAAAATCACTTCCCTTCACTTACCTTTCCATACAGAAAGGAAATTATATAAATGAGACCAACAACAATGCTGTGAAGAAATAAGGGATATCTTTCTTCCTCTCCCCTCTTCATTTCCTTTTCCTTCTTTTATCTAAACTAATAACAAAGTAGGCTGAGAAGAAACCTGAATCCGCCACACGAGAAAATATTGATACTTGTGCCATACTATGAAATTTTTTCATAATTATTCCATAATAACCAATCATAACTTCGAAATTGTTGTATAATCTCGTATAAACTAAAAGTCATGTTCATAATAAATGTTAAATTAATAAAGACTAATCACGTTTTGAGAATAGATATTACTTAATATAAATGCATGCGTATTAACTTCATTACTGTTTAAATTGAGCATTATGCCTAGTTAAATTAGGGGTTTTTTCACCAAAAAAAAAAATTAGGGGTTTAGGAAGGAGAGCCGTATACTATAGCTTAAGTAACAAATTGAGCATTCATGTTTTATGATCTTTTTGTAAAGAGATACATTGAAGGTGAAAGATATAGGTAAAATTCTTGTTTTGTGATCATTTTGTAAAAGACAAATCGTTTGCACTGTAAAATTATATCTATTAGTATTTTGATGTGGGGCTCATTATCATATGGACAACATAAAGCTTTCGCAAGTTGTTTTAATAAAATAAATATATAAATAAAATATAAATCTTGATTGTCAATTTGTCATGTGCGCCGTATCCATGTTTGTGCTTGGTAGATTGTCACCCCCTATCTTGCACCAACACCGAATTGGGACATGAGATACGATACGACACGACACTCCGACACGTTAATTCTAAAAAATATTAAATTTTGACACGTTAGGACACGTTTTGATATTATATAATATTTTTAATTTATGTAGTGTATAATTATATATAGTATTCAATAATTTAACAAAAAAATAAAACTAAACTTATAATACCTATCAATTTTGCAAAGAAACATAATATATCCCAAATGTTTATATTAAACTCAATAAATCGTAATCGTAATCTAACGAATCTAATAGTTGGAACTTAAAATGTAACACAACGTAACCTTTGAACCTTTTTTTGAGTCTTTGCAACGAGTATTGGAGTGTCGGGAAGTGTCGAACACGACACGTCATGATTTTTGAAGTGTCGGTGCTTCATAGGCCACCCCTACCAAGAGTTTTATCACCAAAGCACGATTTTATAGCATTTGATTGAAAAAACAGGAATTCATATGCAAACTGGAATCCTTTTAGGTGTATACATATATTTGCTTTTTCTGAGGTTAATATAGATAAGTTATCTACATTGAACCCAAAACGACGTCGTTTTAGGACATAAATTAAGGTATTTTTATAATTAAATTTATTTCAAGGTTATAATAATCTTTCTTATTATATTTTTTTAATTATTTAACTCAAAACGACGTCATTTTGAGAGTGAATGTAGATAATTTATCTATTCACTGTAGAAACATTAAAGCCATATATATATATATATATATATATATATATATATATATATATATATGGTTTACATTTCTGCAGTTGCTGTACGTGCAGCAATCACATACTTACCATATATATACTTGAAAACATTAAGTGTGGGGAATCATAACCATACACCTGTCGTTGTTGTACGCAAAGCGGCTGCAGAAATGATTTTACCTATATATATAGGCTTATCGTTTCTCAAGCTGCTTGAGATAACTTTATCTGTAACTACTACATCATAACCGTACAAAGTTGGATCAATGGTGATAAAGGAAGAAAGAGAAAAAGGGAATCATAACCATTTAAATGTGAATCAATTAATATAAGAAAATAAATAAATAAAATGACGTAGTTTTAGGATGGCCGGAGATAAACTTATCTCAAGTTGCCGGAGAAATATTTTTTCCTATATATATATATATATATATATATATATATATATATATATATATATATAAATAAACTCAAGCTTCCACCTTTGAGCTACGAAGTCTGTAATTATCTACAGTCCACCTTGGAATGCATTAATATAATTCACTATATATAGATAAGAGAGCCTAATGAGAAATCATCATTATTAAGCTCAATGATTTCCCTACAAGAGCTTGGTTAACCTAGCTTTGAGAAATATAAGACCTACCCATTACTCATAAGGTGAACAATCAAATAATATTTCCCGTGCTTACAAGATTTTTCCCATTCTGGATATACACAACAGCTACTAAGAAAGATAAACACCATGAACATAAGGGAGAGGCGACGAAAAGAATTTGTGACGGGGGGGACACTTTAGGGAACAGTGACCAAAGTGCCACTGTTCCCCAACTTAATTCCCTAAATGTCACGCCAACAGTGCAATTTACCAACCTGTCACGAGGGCAAGTCGCCCAGCATAGTAGCGAACTATGTGGGATGATGTGTCACGTTCCTGGTGGACACGTAGTTTGCCTATGTTAGTAGCGAACTCTGCAGCATTTAATGCTGACATACTGGACAAGTTCGCTGGGGGAAAGGCGAACTATATGTGACAGGTGTCTCATATGCACATATTTCGCTGAGGGGTAAGGCGAACTATGTGCCATGTGGCACCACGCCCAGAGTCCGCTGACAGGACTAGCGAACTTGGTGACAAGTGGCAACATCTAACCAATTCTGCTGTACCATGCAGCGAACTTGGTGACACGTGGCAGCTCCCTGCTAGTTTGCTGCATGGGCCAGCGAACTACCTGCCGACAGTTACAGTTCGCTGGCCCTTATAGCAAACTTGTTGCTATTTATACCCGCCCCCTCTTCCCACTTGCAATGTATTCTTCTGGTGCGATTGTTGCTAAAAGAAACCAAAGTTTTTTTTTCTACTTCTGTCTAATTTCACAACAAAATGAGTGAAAGTATGAATGATATAATCGCAATTTTATATTACAATGGTAGGAGATATTTTGGACCAAATGGTCAAGTGTTAGAAGGAGATACGAAGACGTTCCGCATGAGCGCCCGTTGCAAATATAATGACCTGAAGAAAATAATATACAAGAAGTTGAGATTACAACGTGGTCAGTCCCTCTCTCGACTGATTGCTAGATGCACCTCCGGTAACCCGGTGCAGTGGATTTCTGTGGAGGTTGTGGAGGATGAAGATATCTCGTTAGTAGTTGACGCATTTCGACAGCATGGACAATCGTCATAAATCGAGTTTTATGCAGAACTAAACACTGGTGGAGAGGCAAGCACTTAAATCTCCGTCCCTACCAATTACGACATAGACATTAACCGGGAGCCGCTAGATAGTGTGGAAGATATGCATGTTTCACCACCCTGCCACCCTCACCAACACTAACAATGCCTTCAGATGTGATTACTGCCCATGACATGTATGATCCCTCGTGGCGTACTGATAGTTTCGAGGAAGAGGTTGATGAAGGTCTTGTTCCTGATAGTCAGTCATCGGATACAGACGTTGATGGTGATTTCAAAAGGGATCCGTCCAGTGCATTATGTCAACTGATTCCATCACCAGGCATTGTTGGAACGCATGACCCACTACCAGTGGCAGGTGAGTGATTTGTAAGGTGATTTTTAATTTAATTAAAATGGTATTAGTAATGACATGTGTTCGGCTTATACAGGGGAGGATACTATATAGTTTTGGTCACAAATAAGCCATTAAATGAATATTAACTGGGCACACCCAGATCAGGAGTGTGACAAAATGTAAGGTGCACAAATACCAAACTGGTAGATGGGTCAAGAGCTGTATATGGACCAGGTGTTTGAAAGCAAGTAGGATGTACAGATGGCAATAAAACAATATCGTATGGCTGAACATCACACAACCATCGTGGAAAAAGTGATACGAAAAGGCTGATAATGGTTTGTCAACAACACAATGAAGGTTGTCCATGGAGGATGAGGGCATATAAAAAAAAGGCGGTACTGGATGGTTTATAGGCATATGGAACAACACCCACACATGTGTTAGTCATTCACTTTCTCAAGATCACAAACAACTTGACTCAAATTTCATTTGTTCATTGATCATCGGTAAGTCAACTAGCCTCTGTGTTTATAAGGTAAATACTGCGTAATGGTTAATGCCTTCTTCTTTCACAAAACGCAGAAATGATACGGGAAGAGCCAAGTGTTAAAATTAGTCTAATCCAGGAAAGGATTGCATCAAGTCTAGGATTTCATATCTCATACAGAAAGGCATGGAAAGCAAAGCAAAAGACTATTGTCGGGGTTTTTGGGGATTGGGAGGAGTCGTACGCATTTCTTCCGAGATGGTTAGATTATACGTTGTTGTTTTCTCCAAGTTCTGCTTATAAGCTTGACGTGAATGATCATAGGATTGACGGTCGTCTCAATGGTTCGCACAAGGTTTTCAGAAGGGTATTTTGGTCATTCAAGCAGTGTTGTGATGCTTTTAATTATTGCAAGCCTATGCTCCAGATCGATGGGACACACTTGTAAGGGAAATATCGTGGAACGCTATTGATTGCTCCAAAAAATTTATATTTTATCAAAATTTATGAAACATACAACATGTAATGTGGATGTTATACAGTCTACGTCTCACTAACCTCATGGTTGCGCAGCCGCGCAACGTGATAAAACCCAGCCTGCCTAAAGTACGGCAGGATATCCTCTGGTATATCCAAGTGATCGTGTGTCGCACCGTGTCTGACATTTAGGATTTTAATGGATTGTTTTTGGACAAAAAAATCTGTTGGTATTCGATTAGGATTTTAATGGATTGAAAAAAAGTCACGTGGTATTCGATTAGGATTTTAAAGGATTATTTTAGAATCCGTCCAAATCTGTTGGTATTCAATCAAGATTTTAAACAATGGAATCACAATCTCGTGGTATTCAAAAATCTGACGATTTTAATGGATTTTCTATTGGTGTGAATTTCGTGAGACTTTTATGTGAAAATATAAATAGGGTGCCTCTCTCACAATCTCACCCCAACCCCTAGAATTTCTTGAGATTCTTCTATTGCAGTGTTTTCTTCTTCCTTTGGTAGGTTGACTGCTCGAAATTGGGTTCCGCCATTGGAGCTTTGTCAAAACTAAAAAAAATAGCATATTTTTGAGCGATTTTCATCACAAAATAACCCAGAAACAACAAACCAACGAGATTTTAATATAATCTATCTAAAAAATAACATATTTTTGAGCAATTTTTGAGAAATTTTGGAAGTTTAAAAAATTATTTTTCAAGCTATGGTCGCAGTTTTTCTTGGCACAAAAATGTGCTTTTTATATTAAAAACAACATAAAACAGTGAAAAAATAATAGTGAAACTTTCGTATTATTTTCATTTTACATCAATGAAACAATATCAATATAAGAAAGATTAAAACTTTCATAATATGAACCTTATATTTCGTAACAATACATTCATGAACAAAATTCTTTCACTATAGGAAACGATTTCAAACAATTTTTGTGTCAATAGATAACTACAAGCTTATTTCTCAAAAGCCCCAAAGCATTTAAGGTTTCAATGTATCGATTGAAAAAAATTTGAGAAATTTTCTAAACTTTCATGTAATTAAACCTAAAATTTCAGATTCAATGAAAATATGCATATGATATATGGTTAGAAAATTTCAAAAACACCAAGGTTTTCAAGATCAATTGCAAAAATTTTCAAACGAATTTTTATCATGAACTTTAGGTTCTATATGCAAATTTAGAATTTTTTTATAATTAAAAAAATTGGATCTTATAATCATATATGCATAGCTTTGATACGAAATGAAGAAGATGATTTTTAACCCATTAGATATGTGAAAAACTGTTGTTTAGTAATTTTGGATGTTTGTTAAAAATTATATTAATGTTTGAGGCATGATATACTTACCACCGAAATTTTTTACCACCTTTACAATCAACCTAATCACCATTGATTTTCTTCAATCTAACGGTTATAATTTATTGGGAATTATTTCCAATAAATTATAACCGTTAGATTGACGGAAATCAATGGTGATTAAGTTAGTTGTAAATGTTGTAAACTTTTTTGTGGTAAATATATCCTTCCCCATTATGTTTTACTAATTGAGAAAATTATATTTGATTTTACTTTTTTTATTAATTTCATTGTATTTCTTTGTTATTTTTTTATGGGAAAGATTATACTTACCACCTATTTTTGTCTACAACTTTTTACAACCATATCTTAATCGTTGTTTTCTGTCAATCAATGATTATTATTTTTGCAAATCAAACTTATTAATTAATATTTAATTTGCAATAAATGATAACCGTTGATTGACAGAAATCAAAGGTTAAGATATGGTTGTAAAATGTTGTAAACAAAGATAAGTTGTAAATATAACATTTCCCTTTTGTATTGACTCTTGTAATTTTGAATGTTTGTTAAAAATTCATATGATTTTTTAAAATCTTATAAATCCATATTGTCCTTTCAAATCTTATGAATTCTATTAAAATCCTTTAAAATTCAATCCTGTGAAATCTTGATTGTAAAAAAAGTCTTTTAAAAAAGTCTATAAAGTCTCTTCAATTCTAAAATGTTATTTAAAATCTGTAGGATTTTTTATCTCAAAAAAGTCTTTTAAAATCCTAATCCAATACACCCCCCTTAAATATGACAAATTTAATTTCTTAGATCAAACACTACAAATTACAAAAATTGAGTAAACAAACTAAATTATATATTTTTTAAAAGGAAAAATATTTGTCCTTTTAAAGGATGTTAATTTTGATTAAAACTAATATTTTCTATTTGAAAATTAAATTAAAAAAAAACTACACACTTTCTTCCCTATAATTTATATTTTGTATCTCTTTTTCTCAAATAATACAATTCTATGTATTTGAAATCACAAACACCAAACTTTTTTCTAAATTATACATGTTATAAGAAATGCGAGTGAGTTGAGAAGGAAAAGTGTGGAATGGCTCACATGGTTGAGATTTGGCGCGTTTGGTACGCGTTATATTACTAAATCCACGAAAAAATATGGTAGGGGAAAATACTTTCCAACGTTTGGTAGCTCAAATTGCAAAACTTCCTAGACCAAATTTGTTTCCAGAAAAATGTTTTTGTGTGAAAACGCACGGTCTGACAAATGAAAAATCTAAAAAATATGTGAAATTGTTGACTGCCCGCGGGGAAGTCAGAATTAAAACGCGAAAATGTGACAAAATTGACCTTCAATTCGTACGATTTGTAAATATGTGGCAAAAGGTAAAAGTGAAGGGTTATTTTGGTAAAATAATCTCATATTCTCATTAATATTTCATAACCAACCAAACACAAACATCAGTACGCTATATTTATGGGTCTACTAAACAACTTTTTTTGTAACATTTCAGTAAAATATATTTTTCACTATATTCTGATAATAATTATTTTTTGAATAATTTTTTTTTTTCCTATATCATATGCCCAGTTAAGGACAAAAGCAAATTCAAAAATAGAAAAGAAGGTTGATAGGGATGTGAAGATAATGAAAGTGTCTAGTGATGACGGGGAAGGTTAATAGAGAGGGCGTGAGGGTCCACGGAAACAGATAAGAAACGGAGTGGACGCTGTACGCTACTCTTCCTCCAATTCCAATCCATCACATTCACAATCACAATAACAATCACATTGTGTACTGTAAATTGTGATACTCATATTCTCTCTCTCTCTCTCTCTTCCAATGCTGTCATCGTCATACTCTAACTGTCTCAATCCTTCAAACCCCCAT
Source organism: Gastrolobium bilobum (assembly GCF_033153095.1). Classification (NCBI taxonomy): domain Eukaryota; kingdom Viridiplantae; phylum Streptophyta; class Magnoliopsida; order Fabales; family Fabaceae; genus Gastrolobium; species Gastrolobium bilobum. The sequence goes on from NW_026898407.1 coordinate 415,122, forward strand.
TTTCTTCTTCTTCTTCTTCTTCTTCTTCCTAATTACAATTAAATAAACCCCAACCTTTATTCTCACTCACTCACTCACTGTCACCCAAAGTACAATTGTGTACACAACACAACACAACACAATACAAGAAAATTAGTACACAATTCCAAATGGATCCTCCTCTCATCAACGATTCCACATTCTCTCCTGCTTACCCTCTCGCCGAGATTTGGCCTGCTGGATTGGTTCATTTGCCTTCCAATTTCATCCTCCCTGATGCCTCCGCCGACGAGTCCACCGTCACCGATCATAGTGGCGCCGCCGCCGCTAACCGAAATCAGAGGAAGAGAAAGAAGGAAACCGCCTCCGAAGACGACTGCTCCAAGATGGTTTCCACCAGCTCTGCTAATGACTTGGTTTGCCTTTATCTTCTCTCTCTCTAGTAATTTGATTTTGGAAAGTGGGGATTCAAAGTTGTGTGAACTGTGGGGGTGTACTTTTTGAATCCGTTTATTGTTTCGTGAATTCGAATTGTTAAGACTTGTGTGTTGTGAAGCTGAGTACTGATGATGACATGTGTGTTAAAACTTTGAACAGAATGATTCTGGCGATGAACGGATAAAATTAGGAGGATACACTGTTGAAAATGATTGTTTGAAAGCTGAAGCGGAAGAAAGTTCAGCGGTGGGTAACAAGTCATCTGAACAGGTTACTAAATCTTCCGAGCCACCTAAGCAAGACTATATTCATGTGAGAGCAAGAAGGGGTCAAGCTACTGATAGCCACAGTCTAGCAGAGAGAGTAATTCACTTCTCTCTATCTCTTATTGTTTTTATTTATTTTATTTTCCATATCTTATAAGTTTTAAGATTTCCTTCTTGTTAGACGTTTTTCTTGATCTAGAGACAAATTTAAAGTATCGAAATTTTTAGAACTCCACCCTATTTACTATTAATTCAGGGGCATGTCACTTAACGATACCTGTTTTGGCAGGCAAGAAGAGAAAAGATCAGTGAGAGGATGAAAATTCTTCAGGATTTGGTCCCAGGATGTAACAAGGTAAACATAATATTCTGTTAGATCAGTGCAAGATTGTTGCTTTTTGTTTTTTTCCTTTATCAATCTTTTTTTTTCTGTCCAGGTAATTGGTAAGGCACTTGTCCTGGATGAGATAATCAATTATATCCAGTCACTGCAGCATCAGGTTGAGGTAGATATCTTCATCTTTCTATCTCTATTGAGTATTTCCGCTCAATGAAATATATATATTCTCCAACCAATGAATCTAATTCTGTACAAAACAACTTGAGTTTTGTAGTTTCTTTCTATGAAGCTTGAAGCAGTTAATTCAAGAGTGAACATGAACCCTGCTATTGAAGGGTTTCCTTCAAAAGATGTAAGTCTATCAACTTTAATATGTAATCATATTGACTTGTAATATTGAATCCATTCCCATTTACATACTTAAGATTTAAATGTTATGTGAAATTGTATAAGCTGGATGCAGTCATTTTTTCGGACTACCACAGAAGAAAGTTAGTCTAGTGCTTTGTCTGGAAAATCGTTGACTAAAGTTATTTGTTTTACAGCAAATTATTCTGCTTGACTTCTTTTATTTGAAAAAACTAATAGAACAAAGTGATCTGTAATTTGAGAATTCAATGTGATATGGAGCAAGTAGGGAAAGGGAAGAAAAGAGAGAAATTGAGTGAGAAAGAGGAATATCAGTATGGAGCAGGGAGAGGAATAGATCAGAAAGGGAGAAACAGAATAGTGATGTTCAATTCATTCTCAAGTTCAAGTTTCAATATCCAGAACTTGGTACCCAACAATCCATAAATTGGCAAAACCAGTTCAATTACCAAGCAATCTAATGGCTCAAGTATCATCACATTTCTTCAAAATAACTAAAGGCTTATCAGTAGAAAGGAAGGATTCAATTAATGTATACTCTCCCTGGATTTGTCTCTGATGTAACATCCATTTTAGGTGCAACAACATCCTGTAAGTCATCCATAATGGAGCAAACAATGGTTGATTAAGCTTTCATCTGCTTCATCTAATTATAAATCATCTGAAATTCAGATCATGACCACTTTGGCGTATACCAAATCAGCTCAATTACAAATTTGATTTGAACATATTTGGAGGGAATGTGACCATAATGTCCGTGAGATTTAGAGTTCAGTTCAACTTTTCATTGTGATCATATGAATCATAGGAATAAGAATCATGATAGTAGTTATCGGTGTAGCAAGCATGATCATGAGTTAAAAGCAGTGGAAACTAGAGACGTTTGACCTCATATAATTATGGTAAGAAGGCTGGTAGCTTGATTTCAAATTTGTGTTATCGTAATGGTTGTAACATCTTGAAACTTTATTTCCATAATATTCATTTTGTCCGGCACTTTAATATGGATAGGTTATGAGATACAAACACTTTAGGAATCCAAAATAGCTGGAAACCATCCGAATTAATGTTCATAAAATTGAAAACCCTCAAAATATGCACAAGGAAGGTTCAAGCAGTGGAAGTAACCGTGCATTTTATTTGGGGAGGTCCAAAAACCCTGGAAATGGATTGCTGAAAGGTGTAGTCACTACCTTAAATTCACCAAGCCGTTGTGGGGGTTGTGCCCTCGAGGTTGCCCAGGAAGGGACTTACTTGACACGAAAGATAGCCCAGCAGTACTCTTATCATATAACCAAATTATATAGAGAGAGAGACACACTAGTCCAAACACAATACTCTGTGGAGAATGACTTCTTGTGATACAGATTGTAACCTAGCAAGTTGAATCCTAGCACTATCCTAATAAACCGTACCGTTTTAAAACGGTTGCAGTGTTTATCTCAGATGAATATTGTCAAACGGAACTATATTTTCTTCTCAGTAATTTACCAAATTACCTAGACTTAAAACATTTTTCTAATGAATTGCAACTGTGGAACTGTTCGTTCTCATAATATCATGATTTTAACCAGTTAATCTATTGCTTCAGGTTGGTACTCAGCCATTTGACGTTGCTGGAATGATATTTGGATCACAAGCGGCAAGGGAGTATTCTCAGGGATCTCATCCTGGATGGCTGCATATGCAGATAGGTGGTGGTTTTGAGAGAGCCACATAGTTCAAGGAAGTGTCATTGGGAATGACAAATCAGTCAGTGGGGTTGGTTATATAGTTTTCTCTATTAACAATCTAGTCAGTTGCTACAGAATGTTGTAGGTTTATATGTCCATTGTTATAGATGATATAATTTATAGGATGTGCATCATCTAACTATGCATGTGCTTTGCTATATTAGCAATTAGCAACTAGAAACAATCATAGTGTGGTTTTCGTTTTTAAACTTTGTTATGATAGGATTCATCTCTCTCCTGATTTGTTTTGTATAACAATATGTGTAGCAGGTATGTATTTGTATTTTACAAGTGGAGACAGTTTGAAAATTATATATTTAATATGTGTAGCAGGTATGTATTTGTATTTTAAAAGTGGAGACAGTTTGAAAATTATATATTTAAATTTGAAAATTTGAGTCATTGACAGAAACAAATTCAGAGAACGCCAATGTGTCTTGAAACCCTAGACTGTCAATCTGATGGACCCTTGCATCTTATGCAGTCATGGTCGATAAACAATGACCCACAAACCTATATATTTTGTTTATAATGACTTTTCACACTTTCATTAATTACATATCTGCCCCTTCACGCCTCAGGAATTTTATGTAGAGCATGCTCCTGATACTTGACCCTCAATATGGTGATTGTGGAATTTACCCGTAATAAAACAACAATAGCAATATTTATGAAGCGAATTGTACTTTTAGGACCTGCTCAGAGACTAAAATAACAATTATAGTTGTTTTAGGCTACAATCTTGGATCTCGTCAGCCTGGCTCATTAACATGCATAATTGGCGCAAGAGGGTCACGGGATCCACAGAATTAGATGCCGTCCCATTCTGATGCTGACACAGCTTTTGGATTAGTTTATGAGAATAATGTTTCTCAGCACGACAAAATTTTTATCTTCTATACATATAAAAGTGTGAGATTCATATTTTTTTTTTCTTTACCTTCGTTTTATATGTCCCTATATGGATCTCACGCACTTTAATGTGTGTGAGGGAGATAAAATTATCTCCTATAACATAAAAAAACATTAATCCCCTTAGTTTATTGTACGACTAATAATTTAAATTAAAATTTTGTTGAAAAAAGTCTTGAACAAAAAATAACAATTCCCTGATATTTAAGCTTAAACTAAAACATGCATTAATGTCCCAACTTGTTCTCTGCATGATGAGGAAAGAAAGGATAAATTCCCTCCCCTGATACCAATCAATCCATAACAATAACGAACATATCTGTGATGGAACTGTTCAGGCAATCACCGCACACTGTGAATTAATGGTTAACCACTTTGGTGTTGGAATGTCTTTGAAGAATAATAATGACAATAATAATGTACTATGATGTTGAATTTTTCAATAAGTCAATTGTTTTGAAGGAGATAGAGATATTGATAATAATTGGCAACGATGGAACACTTGATTTTGTTAGCCTTTGATGTATCGTATAACGGTATAAGTATCTCAACTACTAACGATTAAAGTGTTTAGTCAATATTTCGGGAGTCTGAACGTGATTTATACAGCTAAATTTTACTAACGTGAGTTTTAAGATCAATTATTATACTAGTAAAAAAAAGCCATTACTATAAAATCATTTTTTTGTCAACACTTATGAAACCACCATTATGAATGATGCAGCAAAATCCTGATTTCAAGCCTTATTCGAGTAACATAAGCGTCGTAATAGCAATTAAATGGAGCTGCTTGGATTGTTTTCAACTATCAGTTCATATAGTAATTATAATTGCACTACTTATAATTTACAAACTAGTAATAATACCCCAAGAAGTTAAAACCTACTTGCCCAAAAAGTGTGGAGTGGTTTACCTGTGATCTTTTATTTAAGAGTTTAATAAATTTAATGTTTCTTGTAAGAGAGAAACTTATTTGTTAAACAAGTATAGAAGTATGTGAGACCCATATACCATATGAAATCATGTAAAAAGAAGAAAAAAATAAAAATAAATATGAACTCTACACAATAGTATCTGAATGTAATCTGTAGCTCACGGCCTTGATTTCGATTCAATGAGTTGAGGTAATGAGCACGAGTCAAGCAAATTAAAATATCTACCTCCCACATAAACAGAAGAAAAAAGAATGTTCCATAGATACTTCTTCGAGACAAAGTTTCCCATTTCGGTTTGTATAACTTATCACTGCATATTTTAATCAAAGAATAACATTAAGTTTAAAAGTACCTTTTCCAAACATAATCGGAGTATGAATCAGGTAATACTCGTCTCATTTGCTAATGAGTTGTTAAAAGCAGCTCCCATCAAGATCAATTTTCCCACATAATAAAGTAGACATCAAAACTAATTCTTAAACGGTCCACATTTTTTGCACACACGTCAATCTATACGGGCTTTTGACTAGGCTGTGGTGCATGGGTTAGTTCGGGTTGGATTTTTATGTCGACTCAACCAAACTTGATTTTATAGGTCAGGTATTTTGACCCGACCTAGTTTAATTTGATCCAAGTCAGGTTTGATTTGATTTAAATTTTTTTTGAACTGGATCAGATCAGACCTGATTTGATTTCTAAAATAGATCTGACTTGGTTTCAAAATCGGGTCAAATTCGACCTGATCCACTTTTGACTTGGTTTCAAAACTTGTTTTTTATTTAAATTTTTTATAATTATTGATTTAATTTTTAAACTCATGTAATTTTATTATTTATTTTTTTTAAAATATATAAAGTATATAATAAAATTGATATTTGTTGAATAAATACCAATTCTTAAAAAAAAGTGCTAATATTACTATTCCATGATACTAATCAGTGTCATGGGTAGCTCATTCTAACTTATAATTGATACTTGCAATTAGCACTTACCAATTATCATGATTTGATCCAACCAAAAAGTTCCAAATTAATGACAAATTAAAAAAAAAACAATCCAAACATAAAATTATCCCATAAAATAAAATAAAAAATCAAAAACAGAGATAATTCAATGATTAATTAAAGTATGAAAAAAGGAATCCAATGATCCTAAAAACAAATTGTTGAGTAACGGTGTCTTCAACTTATAACCCATATTTTGATAAATATGATGAGTAATAAATAAAAATTAATAAATAAATAAAGATGAGTCAACCCAGAGATAGTTCTTGAGCATATTGCAGCAGGCTATAATTACCGCATTTTTCCATACGTTTTCTTAACGAGAAGTGGTCATCCACAAATTGCAACATAATGAGCGTCTGGTTCACTCTCTAGTTCACAAAACTTTTACGACACTAAAAAAAGAAATCCCCAATTGCAAACTTCAACCCAAATTTTAAGAACCCTAACATTGCAATTTCAATGAATTTTAAGTGAATGAGAGAGAGAAATTGGGAGATGAGAGAACCCTCAACTCCCAAATTGATTTTTTTTTTTTTTCACGTAATAGTTATGAGTCAAGTTTTGAGTCATTAGATCAATTATTAAAATAAGTCAGGTTTAAAACTGACCCAAATAAAAATGGATCAATAATTAAATCTAGTTCAAAAAAATAGATATTTATGAATTAAATCAATATCAGATACTGAACCAGTTTTTTTGAGCATCCCTACTTTTGACTCTCTGTTCCCTTCCATCACAGGACTAATTTTTATTGCTTGGTACATATCATAGGACTAAATTTGACCACGCAGGAGGACACAAAATTCGAAGCTTTGAAACCTGAAACATACTTAGGAAATTTCGCTAGCACAATAACCTGAGGGCAAAAGCAAACAAAAATAAGCACGATAACAACACCTACACTAAATTAGCCATGCATGAAGTTAAAGCTCGTGTGCTTTAAAAAAGTTGAGTTCAAACTTCACAGTTCAAACATTACAGAAAGAATACTGAATTAAGATGAATGACCAAAAAGTATTGAAACTTCCACTCGGTCAACAATGGATGCAATCATTCATGGCAGTTCAGTATCACTTGATGAATTGGTTCCCCTTGTTACACAAAACCCCAGATCCAAATCCTTTAGTGCCGTACACTTGAGGAATCACAACACTTGATTGAAGATACAGTATTGAAAATGTTCAGGTTCAGCTTTGATGTCCAGTGTTAGAGATCGATTCTGGAAATGTTCACTTGGGTTAAAATGACAAAAAAGGAACCCAATAACACAGAAAAAACGAAAGGTGATGTTATCCAATGCTCTTAGGGTTTAGGGTTTAGGGATTTGGTTAAGAAGCATTTAATACTCTTCGTTAACAATATTATTTAGTAAATAAAGTCTCCTAATTACTTAAGGAAGTAAATATTAAAGACTAGATTCCCAAGATATTAAATATTGCTACTTTTTCATTTAATACTTTCTATTTTATTTTTTAAACCAGGGTCTGAGGTCATTCATTAACAAATGCCAAAAAAAACAAAGAGTTTGTTCAGTGATACCTGTCTAAGGCAGCAGTACTGATAGGAATCACACCTGCTGGAGACACAAGAGCATCAACTGGAATATCAGATGAAGTAATTGGTATTACTCCTTCATCCAGTATTTGTTCGGAATATGACAAAGCAACTGCAAATCCAAAGCCAAATTGCTTGTTTGTGATAAACCACATAGGTTTGATTCAACCATAATTTTGTAATCCAAAAAGGAAGAAATGCATACCAAGTAAGGGTTGCTTCCAGTTCCGTGTCTTTGCAAGGTCTTGGTAATTCTTCAGGAAGGTATCATAGTAACTGCGGAAGGGGGTATATTTAACTGCTAACAAACATTGGATAATAATAATAATAATAATAATAATAATAATAATAACAAACATTGTGAATTCTCACTATTCTAACAACCATTCAAGTCAACTCACCAAGCACAATTTTCCATAGTTGGTAAGATAAGACAAGGCTAAAATTATTAATTCTAGTATTCTACGAAGATATTTTGTATACAGCATAAGAGACAGAGTTGTGTTGTTAAGACAGAAGAAATAAATATTAAAGTATACCCTCCACCACGGCCTAAACGCCTTCCAGATCTGTCAAATGCCAGTCCTGGGAAGAGAAATAATAAAAAGTGATTAGCTATATTCAAGCTTAGACATTAATAATTAAATATGAAATTAGAAGATTACCAGGTAAAAGGAACAAATCAACTGGATCATTCGCCTGCATAACTGCACCAAAGAGATCTTTCAGATGGTTGTTGATATTGGCCAATCACGATAATTAGAAAATACATCTGATGGAAGTCAACCCTACAAGAATCAGAAAAACTAAATTATATGCACAAAAGTAGCCAAGACAGGGGGAAGGATGTACATTACTTGTACCTGGTCCTGTGGAAACGGCTTTGTAAAAATTATGCCATTGTGAGGCTTTGCTTTTTATTTTTCTCTTAAAAAAAAAAAGAACTCACATCTTTTAGCTGAAGAAACCCTGATCAGAATATACAAACTATCTATAAATTTATGTCATCTAGGATGTAGACGGGCTGATTATGTCTTGGTTGAAACAGCTGGATGCTATAGGAACGACAGATTGTTGACAGTGACACCAATCAAAACTAAGAAACTTGATCAGGATTTACATAGAAAGGAAGATGAATTCCAAAATATTAGCTTCACATGCTGTTACAGATTATGGCTTGATAATTGAGTTATTTTGCAAAAGATTTGAACTTAAATTTGGAAGTTAAGCAAATAGTTTTTGCAAGTTGGCTGTGCCTATGAAAGCTACAATGTTCAAGTAGTAAGAAGAGAGAATTTGGAGTAGTAAATGAAAAGAACAAAGCCAACAAACAGAGAGGGCAAGTACCATCTTCACGTGCATTTCCATCAGCATCAACTGGAGCTGGTTCTAAGATGTCCATCGAGTTTGCAACAAGATCATCAATACGCGATATGTTGAGCATACGCATATGACTATTTTTATCCTCCACACGTGGTACATAAATTTTTTTCCCACCTGCATACAAGTCATCTTGTCTTGAGCAAGAAAAATGTATAGATACTCCACTAGAAATAGAAGATTTTATTTTGGAGGCAAGGGTTAAAAAATGGTTGACACTTGACAGGCTTTTAAGAAAAAGCAAATAATTTGTAAAAAAAAAAAAAAATGTATACAAAGCATACCTGCTAAAAATTTACTCTTATTAAGGTATGTTTGGTATGTTGGATTAAACATGGAGGTGAAAAATTCATGCCAAACGAACCCTAAAATTTTTGTTGACATTTGACAATACATAGAACTAAATAAATTTAACAAGGAAATATCATAAGTATCAAAACATATGATTCCTTAAACAACTATCTATCGAGTGTTAACAGAGACTAATATAAAATCAAAATTCTAAGTTGAAAAGTGACAACATACCACTTGCTGGATTTTGCAAAATTTCTGACAATAGTTTGAACGTATCGACTTCTCGTAAAGCACTGCAACTTATATATGCGCATAATCTAAGACTAGATCTGAACCACGGAGATCCCAAAATTATATTTTGAATAGCATTATCTGAAAAATAACAAAAAAAATTAAAATACACAAAAATAAGATTGGATTGTTCATTGTTGATGAGTGAGGAAGCAGTAACAATAATAATAATAATACCTTGTTGAGATCTGAGGGAAGGGTCCATGGCCTTAAGAGCCTTTCTGACCTGAGTTCGAAGCATTCTCTTGTGCTTGAATATGGCATCTTGGTTGCTGCTGTTACTCGTCATCCTCAAAATTTTCACATTAACCAAACCCTTTGTTGCCGCTCTTGCATACATCATCGTCTGGGTTAGCATCTTTTCTTCTCTTTTTTCTATTATTATTATTTTATTAATAAATAAATTTTTTCATTTCTGCATCGTCCCATTTCGTTTTTTATTTTTCACTTTGCAAAAATAGTGGTGGTTATGAATTATGATAAAGAAAGAAAGAAAAAGTTATATTTATAAAAAAATTTATTTATAAATTATATTATATTTCATCGACAACTATAGAGTGAAATTTTATTTGAAAAATAGTGGAGTTTGTATGTTCGTAAAAAAAAATTTGTCAATATAACCGACCATCTTCAAGAAAGAATGCGGGTTTATTAAGGGTTTTTTTTTTATGTAAATAACATTATTTAATTTATAATTCTAAAGTTCTTTAATTTCAATTTTTTATCCATCACAAATTTTTGCGGTTTTGCATTTCGGTCATTGATGGGAAGATAAAAAATGAAGGGGAGAAAAAAAAAGTGAATGGTTGTGAAAAAAATTTTGAAAAATTTCCTTAGAGAATTTGTTTGTGTAATATCAATAATGTAAAACGATAAGAAAGGGAAAGTATGCTTTTACGTGACCAAAAATTTCACACATCACCTAACTTCATAAATACAGGGATGGACTTTTTTTTTATACCTTGAATAGTTTTCTCCATTTTTAATCTTCAGAAATATATTGGATTTGCCCTACAGTCCCAAGTAACATTATTTGTTTTTTATATATAATTCCTGGATGACTTGAATTATGTGCAATTTGAATTTGATTTGTAAAGATGAGTTTTAATGAATATGGTACATTTTGATGGAAAATTTACTGCTATTCTATACAGTTTCGTGAAGCTTCAGAGACAGCAGTAAATAGTTTGTATTTCTTCTATGTGGAAAAAAGAAGTATATAATTTGTCTCCCAAAAAAAAAAAAAGTATATACTAATAAGACAAAAGGAAGTGTAGACAATAGTCATATAAACAATCAAATCCTAGACAAGTTTGTCCAAATGAGCCTAGTGAAGGTTGAAGGCTGGATATGGGGATATTCAAATCCTATTGCAGCACATGCTTTGAGTTTTCAAGTTATTGACCTCTATGTTTAGTTATCTTCATTGTGAGTATAATCATTTGATACCAGTACATTAAGAGTCATTGTCCACCTCAAAGGACGTTATGACAAAGTGGCTGAGCTTCACTAGATTCTGCAATATCAGCACCAAAATTTTGGTTCCTTCACTATTTTTCTCATGTTTCTTAGAAACAAGCTCAAAGTTGGCTTCAAGGGCCTTCACCCTTTCAGTAAGGGAAGATAGTTCTTAACATAGAGAGGCTTCGCTTTCTATTCCTGTTACAATACAAGCATTTGTGAGGAATGGTAATAAACATAATCATTATTATTAGAATACTACACATCCATAGTGAAGGTATGTGTGCTATGTTACCTGTTTCACTGTCTACATCATTAACAATGTCAGGGCTAGATTGTAAGGCATGAATTCCATTTTCTGCAAAGGGTGTTCTATTTTCTATTTTCTTCATTCGACCAAGAAGATATGTTTTCTCAGCTTTGAAATCTTTGGCTGGTTCATTAAGCCTTCCCACTCCATTTTCAGCTTGTGATGAATTGAGACCCTTTTCTCCAATATCCTCCTCACCTTCATTGTTGCCACCATGAGATGAATTAGCTTCCTTAAAAACATATCCTTCTGCTAAGCATCCATATTTGTTTCTGTAAATCTCCAATTCAGCTTCTAAAGCTTTTATATCTTCCTCTTTTTTGACAAGCATATCATTAGTTGCTTGCAGGGCTTCTTCATCATACTCAGCCTGCTCCTCCATCATTCTCTGATACTGTAAAGCTTCCATCTGCATTGCTGCTTTCTCCGCTTGTAACTTTGTGATCATAGCCATTGCATTGTTTGCAGCAACAGCTGAAGCACTTCTTTCTTCATCAAGCTCCATGTACAAAGCCATGAGTGATTTACGGTCCAAACGAACTTGCCTCTTCAAATGGCTTAAGATGGCATCTTCTAAATCATTTTGAACATTTGCCTCATTAGATTCAGAGGCAAATTCTGTTTTTTCAAGTGGTGATTTCCTGTTAATCCTGTAAGACCATCTTGGACTGTTGTTTGCTGAATCTGTTAGTGGGATTCCAAAGAACTTATTGCCCCTTGAAAAAGTTGGGGTTAATTTGGAGGACTCATCGTTTAAATCCTCAACTTCTGCCAATAGAGGCACACTAGGAGATTTGGTGCCATCCTTTACTGTATTGAACAAAAACATTATCATGTACCATAGTTATAAGATACCATAGTTAAAGCATATAGCACAATAAAAACTCTATAAGACCAGTAAAATAATGTAAATTTTTTGGTATAATCTACACAAGCAAGCATATAAATAGTCTCAAGAAAATCATGTTATGCATGTACTCACATTTAACATTCTGACTATTTGCATTGAAGCTATCCTCTTCCTCTGGAAGCTCCGAATCATTATCTGATATAAACTTGAGTCCTGAATACCTGATGTGAGGCAATTCTAGAGGCTCATCAGTTTTTGATGTTGCAAATGGAAAAGCACGTGGTGAAGGAGTTGGGGCTCGTGCAAATGATTCTGAATGCTTAACTTTCGCATTGGAAGACTTAACCTTCAATGGTTCCCCACAGCATGAACACCTTTGATTACTGCTTGTATCAACATGCATGATCCCATCATCCTTCAAACTCAGTTGAATTGGTTGGCCATCCTCAACAAAGCATTCAAGATCCTTATGTAGAATCCCCACAAGAGATTTATATGTGTCACAATCTGATTCCTTCTCGGTTGCAAATGAAAGCAAGCATGCCTCACACATCTTCCTTATGTCAGATAGCTTCTTGTGATTGTGACAAAACGCCAGAGATGACATGTCTTTCTTGTGAGCCTCACATACAGACTCGTTGTAATAAAAATCAGGGTTTCTGTGAACCATTACATGATCAAACCTGGTGCATAGCCAGCACGGGATTTCCAATTCAAAGAACCTTGCAAACTCATTGGCAATAAACGCGAGAAACCCATCAAGGAAAAGTATGATTATCAACAACCATTCAAGTAGTACATAGATCACAAAGTGTGGGAACTTTCCCATTTCTTGCTCAACAAAACGAGAAAATGATCGACTAGCCATGTTGGGTTTTTTTTTCCCTCTTTGTTATTTGTTGTTGTCCTCAATGAGGGTGTAGATTGAGGAAGAAAAAGAAGAAGAAAAAAAAAACAAAAAAGATAAGAGGAACTCAGAATGTGGCAAGATAGAGAAAGATCATGACCTTGTTTGGGGACGAGATCATGACCTTTCTCTCTCTCTCTGTGTCTCTCTCTCACTGGGACAGGTGCAAGGAAAGGAAAAAGAGAGGATCAGAAAAGCTATGGTTTGAAAAACAAGGTTTTCAGAGTTATGGATGGTGGAACTCAATTAGCCATAAATAGAAGAAACAGGTTTTTGCTGTAAAAACCGATGGAAGCTACAATTTACCTGAAATAACGGTCTATCATGCGCTCTTCTCTATTCCAATTTTATTTCCCAAAGTACAAAAACAGATACATCATCCTTTTCCAATGGAAAGCCCAGTGGAACCTTCAACAGGATTTTTCACATTACACACTGTTTTTGTAATCTAAGAGTATTAACACTTTCAAGAGATTCTTAGGTGCAAAGAAAAATTTGTTTCTTGGTGTAATTAATTTCGTACCACTTAGTTATGTGACAGATATTTAATAATTCGGACCAAGACTAAGAATTTCTGTTATACACTTTGTGTAAAATACTTAATGCACATAGTTATAACTAGTAAAGTCGCATAAATAGTTTGGCCTCCTATTCGACCAGTTTAAGAAACCAAGTTGTTATGTACTTTCCAAATGTCTACTTCATTTAGAATGTCAATTGTTGTCACATTCTATCATTTTCCTCTCTATTTGCCTTCTCTGCGCGGAGAGCTTTTATCTCTAGAACTTATTTTTTTATTTAACCATTGGAATATAATGGAGCTATAGCTCTCACAAGTTCATAATGGTTTTCTTGTAAGTACCATCATCAGTTCACCCATACCAACACCAACACCGTGAATCTTACGGAAGACCCATTGTAAGGCACGACTTGCACCTACAGTTACAGTGCCCATGCGCAAGAAAGCCGAGTAGACACAAGAAGCAAGAAATGAGAAACACTACTATACCTAATACCCTCCTAAAAGATAATCATATACACGCACAGATGTGAGAGAGAGTATGATTTACGATATATAATTACAATGCTTCAATGTTGTAATCATTACGTCGCTTAATCATATTTTGTTGATATTATAGAGATTTAAATATAAATGAAGGAATAATTGACAGAATAACAAACAGAACAATATTATATACTGACGTGACATGTATAATACAAAAGACATTTAACATTAATTCCCTATTTATAATAAGTTGGAGACCATAAAATAAGAAAATAAATAATGAAATATACAGAAATAATAAATTTTAAGATATAATTTTAATATTATATAATATTTTTCTAGATATTATCATTTTTTTTTCTTTTTCAGTCTAATTAAATTCCATAGCTTCCCATAGTTACATCCAAATGTACAACTCAATCCACTTTCTCTGTTGTATTCTTCCATAGCTCTCTCGAGCAAATTGTGTGTGTGTTGTATTCTTCCATAGCTATCTCAAGAGCAAATTAGCAAATTGTGTGTGTGTTGTATTCTTCCATAGCTCTCTCAAGAGCAAATTGTATATGTTCAGTCACTAAATATATATAAGATTTTATCCAATTATCGTATTATAACTATATATTTTGGAAAATACATAGTTATAATATTGTTAAAGTTGATTTTTTTTTCTCTCTTCATATATATATATATATATTTCAACGGTAAAAATGCAATACTACGAGACTTCAGGGGATACTTGATAAAAGAATTTTTTTTAAAATTTTGGAAAAGTGAAATTGGGAATTTGATTTATCCACGTTTGGCAAGAGGATTGTAAAAAAGTTTCCGAGAAAATCAAATTATCATAATTCCAATTTGTGAAGCATAATCCCTTGTAAAAATACCACACATGAGGGGTGATATTTTGAGATTCACATATGGTGGGAATATTTAGGACAATTTTTATGACGAAATTAACCATCTTTTCATCTTTCGTTCCTCTCTCTTTGTTCATTGTCTTCTCTCTCTCTTTGATGCTACACAAAATGCAAACGGTTTGGAAGTCATTAACAAAAGCTATGGTCTCTCTTCTATTTACTCTCCCCAGCTTGAATTGCAGCTCCTCCTTTCGGCTGACAGACTCGATCCTAAAGTTCTCCCTCTCCAATCATATTTTATTTGTTGTTCTATCTTTTTTTATTTTTCTGCTTTTGTTTCTGTTTGTTGGAAGGTGGGGTTATTTTTGTAAAATTACCTCACATTTTCAGTAATATTTGACAATCGACCAAACACAACATCAGTAGAATTTACTCAACATTCTCGAAAATATTTTGACCTACCAAACAATTTTTAATATTTTCAGAAAAGTCATTTTTTCACCGTATTCCTAGAAATAGTGATTTCTTTGATAAAAAAAAAATTTCCTCTAGCCGTAGGAAAATAATTGAAAAGTTGAAATTACCATACTACTCCAACAATCAGAAGCATCTATATTTTCCTTGCACCAGAGCAAGAGCCTAATGATGTCAGCGTAGCCACTCAGGCAATGACATGGAGAGCAGTTCGGACCTTTGGTAGTCAAGGTCAATACTATTGATGTTAAACATTCTCCTTCAACAAATGCTCAATCCCCTTCATATCTCCCCCAAAGCAACCGCTACTGCCTTAACCTGAATCAGACGTTGTCCCAACCAGAGGGAAAAAAAGTATTGTAGACATTGGAGTGTTTACGGTTTGTAATGGGGTAGTTTATACATTAAATTATCTAAATTCAATGATTCCCACTCACAAATATCTATTAAGTTTAATGTATCAAAGATCTTTCCTGGGTAAACTTAAAACAATTCAGTGCTTATACCAAACAACTAATAAAATCATAATGTATAATATTAAGCATGCGAAACTAGATCTAAAAGTATTATAGACTCTGCCTGCAAAAAAAAATGTACCTACTGGGAATAGGCTAGAACAAAAAAGAGCAATGTTCTAAAATTGAACCAGATCAATTAAGTTATTTTTCCTTTCCAATTGATTCCTGTGTTTATCCAAGATAAACATAGAGACTCAGAGAGTTTACAAGGCCAAAAATGTTCATTGTACACTTAGTTTTTTACATTTCGCTTTTACACCTAATATCTCAGAAAAAAGAAACAATTGATAACATAAAAACAAACAACAAACCACACATCACCTCACTTTCCCCAGTCACTTTCTCTCCCCTCTTTTCCGCTATAAAAGTTATGTGCAAAAGGAAATCGCACAAAAAGTACAGGGATAATATTCTTGCTCGCGAGGCTCCCACCAGAACAGATATGCAACCCTACCCATGTGAGCGGAGGTAGTAACTTCAACTATCAAACCAAGGCTGACCCAATTTACCTAAGATATATAATGTTATAGTCATGTATCTGATAAAAAACAATTTTTCGTTTCACTCATCACTTCAGCTATTATTCTAAAATCAACACTTAAAACTTTATTATTCTCTGCACACAACCTTAAATTAATAGCCATATTCTTCAAATGACATTTGCCAGACTTGCCAACCAAATGACATCTTTCCAACTACGTCCCTTTCTTCTTGACTGGTCTGCAAGCAACGGATGCATCAATCGATCATTAAAATAATACATAGCCGAAGCTTGAAGGGGATTAAACACTGCCAGTTGTCGTGAGCATAATTTTAATGCAACAGAGCCACAGATGTAGCTATATAGAAATAACCAGAAACAAAATTACCAATTTTTTTTTAAATATTAGAATTGGATAAATAGCTTGTAAGTTATATCCAAGACATTTTTTCAGTAAGAGAAAATATTAATAGAACAGCTAGGAATCAACCCAATTTTGTCATTCCAATATTTAATTAGAGAAACAAATCTACATCCTCTTCTTCCTAAAATTTTGTTAGAGTTTCATAATAGAAAAAATATATACATATACTCTGAAGAATATCTAAATTGAAATCCATGTGCTTCTAACATTGAAAGAAAGCACCTATAATAACTATATGGAGTTGGCTACTACTATAATGGTCGTCTTTCCCAACTCAAGAAAATAACTAGCTTCAAGTCAAAGCATTTGCTGAAATGTAAGGTGATACACATCCCTGGACCTGAAAAAAAGTCATTATTTTATGAGAAGAAACACGCATTCATTAATAATGATATCGTGAAACAGAAACAAAAATAACAATAACAAATCAAGAAGAAACATTGCATTGAAGTTCTGAAACATGTGTCCCAAGGAAATAAACTGAAAATATTATTGATGGATGTGATGTGTTACAATGTCTTAATGTAATACTCATATTCATACTAATAATCAGATTAAGTACTAGTACTCCTAGCATAAGCCCAAGCTAACTATCAAGAAGACTAAAACCTATTAAAATAAGGAAACAGATCTAGAAAGGTATAATAAGATAATTTAAATAAATCTTCAACAAGAATAAAAGATTCTCTAGAATTATGAAGGAGCAGATAGCACCCAGTCCAAGCCACAGCCCCATGACAAAAAGACGGGAAATTATAGATTCCTTTTCTCTCCCTCTCCCTCTCTCTAACACACACACGCGCACATATATATGGTAACAATCCTTTTCTAATATTTAACAAAACACATTTTAACAACTAATCATCAAAGCAGTAAGACAACAAGGTTACACTTTGACAAAGTGTCTTTTGTTTCTATAAAATTATGTCAAGAAGAAAATAATATAGCATAAAACAATCACTTACCTGCAATAAACAAGTAGGAATTTGGATATAACCCTGTAGCAAAAGGTTGACTTTTTCCAGAGAACTATGCGGCACAGGTGTAATCACATAGAGCACACGTTTGACTGTGTCAATGCCCCTCACAATCCCTTAATCAAAAGAATTCAAAATGTTTTTAACAGTGAAGATGTATGGAATTATCCAAATGAATAACAACTACGAGACTAAACATCTATATGATCTGTGGTTATTGTTAAACGAAACAATTCCAAGTTATCAAAAAAAATAAAAAATAAATAAACAAAAAATAGTTCCAGAGGAATATCACTTTTTTAATTCTTTATCTTTTGTATTTGCGGAAGTATTATAGCCTAAATAGGTGAGAGATCCCTTAAGATATATCACACTTGAGATGTTATTGCAAAGTTAAGAGACGCGTGTTATGACCAACAGAATATGGGATCTAGTGAAAAGCTAAGCCAAATTACCTACCAAGACCAAGACACCAAGGTAAATTTCCAGGTCCTTCTGAATCAACTGCTAAGCCAACAATGCTAGCATTCAAACTGTAGAATATTTCAGAGCTTGGGACCTACAAAAATATGGTTAGACCATTAAAAAAAAGTCCTTCTCATATATAAAAAATATAGTTGAAATTCCTAGCAAGAAAACAATTTTTTTATAAAATTTGTGTTTATATTAAAAAGATTTAAAATTCAAAGTGGGATTGGAATTGAAATAGATCAAATGCATCAAAACAGAACATGTAAAGGGCAGCTCAGTCATGAAACTCCACCATTGTAGGGCTTGTAAGTGTTAGATGTACGCAACTTTATATTCAGAGTGAAGAGGCTGTTTCCGCAACTACTACCTGTGACCATCATCAAGTCACAAGGCAGCAACCATACTGTTGCACCAAGGTGAAACTCAGAGAGATAATAAGTAAAATTTGAACCAACCTCACAATGAAGATGTTGAATCTTTATGCTTGTAATTGGAACTTCATAAGGACAATGAGAGGCCAAAGAGTGTGCAAGTTCCTTGATTGTAGAAATATTTGAATCACTAGAAAAGCATTGTCTGAAATAAGCCATTATTCGTAAATCACGCAGGAGACATGCATCCTTCTGAACAAGCACCCTGGGAAAACAAATAGGTATATTCTATGATACTTGATGCATAAAAATTGAAAAATAAAGGGACCAAACTAGCATCTTCAATTGATAACTTTCTGATTAAATTTGGGCTTACGATCTATTTAATGAGTCTTGACGAGCTGAATTTATCTCAATTAAGTTAACTGTTCCTTCATGTTCCCCATCTAACCAGAATTCACCAGCAGGTAAATTCTTACTTTCAGTGGATATGCTTATCTTAACTACATTTGTTGGACGAATATATTTCAACATGTCCACTAATACATCATAACCAACACCTGAGATGCAAGGGAAATGAAGAATCCATTGAATGAATACCATAACAGATGATATATTATAATATTCTAGGAAAGCAGTAGTCTTTGTGCAGTAAAAATACAAATGCAGGATTAAAAATAATCAGATTAATAACTGCAAAAGAAGTGAGCTTACCTTTCACCCAGCCAGGAGTATTCACAATAAGAGGCAACTCAATCCTAATTGGATTTTCTCCCTTATCAAGGGTGCAATACTTCTTTCGGTAATAATCATATATAGCAAACACGTAATTTAAGTATGCTGATGGATCTCTCTTAGAAGAAACATCACCAAAGAAAAGGCACCTGTTGCATAACAAATGACAAATAGTGAGTCAAACAAGTCCATCACATGTTCATTCAAATAATACATAGATTGGTTGACACTTGCATAATTGAATAGATCCAACAGACAGACAATAAATACCATCCACCTCATTGTCTAAAAAAAAAACTTCATAACAATGAAAGGGAAACACCCACACACACACACACACACACACCCCAAAAAAAAAAAAATTAAAAACAGAGAGAGAAGAATGCCTAGGACATTTGACTCCTACAGCATCTTCAGAAAATGGAACAACCATGTAAGGAAGAAGATCATATGAAAAAGGTCATAATATATAATATTTGCTGATAAAAAGTTATCTGATGTTCAGACAGCTACACTTAATCTGGAAAGCATGCAATACACTTCCCCAATAGTAATCATCTTAACCTAACTAACAAATGAAGAATTCAATTTATTTGACCACTGAATAGATTATATATGCCATCACAAGCAGAGGCCTAGTTAAATATTTCAAGTTAAAAACAACATAACAAAATCCAAGAAAGAAAGGTTCAGTTCCCAAATTATTAAGAGATAGCATTTACCTTTCTGGTGTTTTCAGGCACGGAATTGTCAAATCTAAAATAGTTACAAAAAAAGATGAAAGAAAGAAACATAAATAACTCTGGAATAAATATAAAATAATTTTTTTTATGTAAAAATTATGATAGGGATTCATTACGATTGCCCTACCTGGAGTTACTTTGTCAACAACGGTTAGTGATAGACAACCAGGAGGAGTAAACTCTGGTTGCCCAACATCAGTATCAAAATAAGCTACTTTCTTGTATGTGGGCAAGAGGACATTTAGGAGATGGCGGGAGAAAGTTGTCTTCCCACAATTCTTGGCACCGCATATAAAAGCTATAGGGGGCATTGAACTGTACAAAATGGCATCTGCAGCCTCCGACCATTGCTTTGGGATGTATATGTCCGGTGAAGGGGAAGAACCCATCTCTCTCTCTCTCTCTGAAATTGCAAGACAGCTCTTCATTAAACAGTTTTTTAGTCGATGAGTCATGCAAATTTGCAATATTTTTGTTTTATATTGAAATGAACCACATTTACATTGCAGCACCATGAATACATTTAAAAGAAAATAGCCCTTAAATCCCAGTCAAAGACCAGTAGCAAGTCAAATAAGGTCATATACCAAAACCCAGTCCTAGAGGCCAGACACATACCTGTCACAGGAGAGGAACACCTTGCAGTCGCTAGCAGAAGGGTCGCAAGTCGCAATCGCAGGCCGCAGAAGAAGAAGAATGCTGAAGCGCAGAAGCCAAAATTGCAATAGAGAAGGGTGAGTTGGCCGTTGCAGCGTCCCAGGTATGGTCTACGAAATGAGAATTTGAGATTAAATTAATTCGGGTAGTGGGTTAATGATTGGGCAGAAAACCAACTTGAGACATTGGTACATTCAAAGTTGTTCATGTTCCTTTGCATGCTTACTACTCAAGTTCATAATTCATCTTTCATTCCTTATTTTCCCTCAGGAACTAAGGACATTGGTACATTCAAAGATCATGCCTAATGATATCATGATGATCCAATTTTTATTGATCAGTCAGACCATAAATCAAACCAAATTCAAATGAAAAAAAAAAATGGATTTCGGTTAAAATTACATTCAAGTAAGCCCTAACAATTCATTATTATCTACATATTTATGAATGAGAACAATGGAATAATATAATAAATGATGTGCGGATTCAACAAGTAGAACAAAATCTCCATATTTCAAAGAAATTTAACATAAAAGACCCTAACTCACATTGTCAAATCAAACTTTGATGACGAGGACGACAGCACCGGCGTGAACGCTGCCACCAGCCGCAAGGAAAAAGGGAGAACAACGAAGACAGAGATGAGATGGTATGGAGGTAGAAGATGATAACAAATCTGCAATCTTTTCTTTGATGAAATTTGCCAAATCACGAACCATATGATAAGTTATTCTGCCACCAATTTCATAACAAATACGTGAACCCCTTTCAAGTCGTTAATCATTTAACTGGTGTGCGTGCTGTGTGCTCATGTAATTGGTGTGCTCTCTGGTTAAGGAAGTAAACCCTAAACCCTGAAACTTTTGAGTGGGGGTTATATAAAAGGGATAAATATTTCTGATGTTTAATTAAATAATTTTAGCTTTTATATATTTATAAAAGTGTGTGAAGAGAAAAATAAAATATAGGTCATATATATATATATATATATATATATATATATAGAGGCAGGATATTCTTACACCAGTGTAAGAGTTAGAAGTCTTACACTCAATCTTGACCATTGATCCACTTGTATCAATTATCTCTTATATTATAAGTAACATTAATCTCTATATAAAATAAAATTAAAATATAAAATTAAATATCTACTTTCATATTTAAATTAGTAGTTTTAAGAAAAACTTAAATAAAAACTTTTGGTTAAAATTTTTTAAGTATGAAATCAGTCTTATAAAGTATAACAAAGAGATTCATATTTAAGATTTAATAATTATGTAACTTTATTTTATTATTTATAATACTAATTAGATGAACTTTTTAACTTAATGTGCATATAAATCATTACATTTATTTTGAAATGTCAATTGAATTTTTTCATAATATGAAAAAAAATTATAATTATTATCCTTTACCTTTTGCAAAATAGATTTCCAACTCAATCTTAATGATATTTTAATAATTTTTCTCTTAAGCTTTTAATTAAAAAAAATTAACAAAAAGTGTACTTCAACCCACTATTTTTTATTTTTCAAATTCATTATTTAATTACTTTTATTCTAAATTAGTATTATAAATTAATACAATACTTTCTAAGGTTAATTTTGTTTTCTTGAAGGCTAACCCTGATACACTGTCATTATCTTAATTAACAAAACATATTGCTGCCACATATAGGAATTGGGTAGGAATAATCAATTAGTATTTTTTTTTAAAACAGCTCTTAAGAAAAGGTTAATAATTTAGAAAACTTATTTAAAATGTAAAAAAGTTGAAAGACAAACCGGATAATTAAAAATTGGGAAAAGTATAAAAAAAATCATGTGATTTACTCCTTTATCACTTATCTCTCTTGGTTTTTTTCATCAAAGTCCATATTTAACACCATTATAATTGAACTAACTTGCTCATCTTATTGTATCCAAAAAAAAATTGTTCATCTTTTCACAATTTTGCCTACATTAAAAACACTAATCTATCATTCAAAATTTGGCCAAAATCACTAAATCATCATAAGGCACTCTTTTATGTCAAATTAACAACTTTTTATACAGGTAACATATGGATAAAATGGGCAAATTAGGTCATTTACTAAATGTTAAAAGTAGATGATATACGTCCAGCATATGATGCTTTCTAAGCTAAAAGAAACAAGGAATTAATCAATAATGGTTGAAAAATAGTCATAAATGTTATAAATAATGATTATTCCTTCTCAATCATTCTCTCACTCAATTTATGCAGCTTAATAGCAGGAAACACCAAAAATGAAGTGAAGGAGAGAAGTTGAAGTTGCTGAGTATGGTGCAAATCGCGCCATTTGATCCAATAGTGCTTCTGCCAATTTCCAAAAAGTTGGCGCGATCCTGCGCCATAGTGGCGCGAGTCCGCGCCAGTTTACGGGAAGCTAACTTCGTGTCTTGAAGTTTGGCGCGATCATGCGCCATAGTGGCGTGAGTCTGCGCCAGTGTGTGGGAAAACCTGTCCCCATGCTTTGAAGGGCAGTTTTGGAAAACGCGCAAGAGCACGAAAAAGAGGTGGAAACGCCTGCAAGTGAGAAAGAAGAGCCTGCAAAGCAAGAAAAAGAAGAGGCAAAGGAGAAATCTGTTGAAGCTCCAAAGAAACTTATGGATTATTCTGGTTTTGAGAAACCTCCTTATCCTATGAAGCTCAAGCAACAAGCACAGAAGCAACAATATGTCAGGTTTTAGATATGTTTAAAAAGTTGCATATCAATATTCTTTTTGCTGAGGCTTTAGAAAATATGCCTAACTATGCTAAATTCATGAAAGATTTATTGTCTAGAAAGCATAAGTTGCAGGATTGTGAGACAGTAGCTGTAAGAACCCGCACCGTTAATTAAGGTATTTAATTAATTAATTATGCAAAATTAGGAAATGATCCCATAATTGACCCTAATAATTATTGTGAGGCTTTAATAATTATAGTAAGTGGGTAATATTGCTGAAAGTCTCTTTTCGGAAGAAAAGTGCAGATACCGGTTCTGCTAGTCGGTATAAATGCGTATCGAAAATGTATCCCAGAAAATTAAAGTAAGTGCATGTTAATTACTAGAATAATATGTAGGACTTGTAAAACAAGTTTCAAGTCCAGATAATTAGAACTGGTGCTGGAAACCGGTACTGGCTTTGAAAAGCGCGTACCGAAAAGGTGCTCAGAAAATTATAAGAAAAATATGATAAATTTTAGAAAATTATGTAGTTTCATAATCCAAACTTTGGGATTAAAATGCTAAGCGTAGCAATTAAAGTTAATATTGTGTGTTTAATTGTTAAACCACTATTTAAGCCTTAGTGGGCACTAAACCCTAGGCCATATTACATTCTCTACGTGAGTGTGTGAGGGTGGCTGATCAGCTTGGCTGCTCCTTGGGGTTTCTTCTCCATTTTGGGTCCAAGACACTTCCTTTCTTGATTTTCTTCACCTCCAAACACTTGAGCCTTGTGTGAGTGGCCTTGTGAGTGTGTAGAGAGCTGGTGTTATGAGTTGAGAGGCTGTTGGGAGTCAGCTTTGAGGGCTGAGTTGGAGAGTTGAGTTGTGGGAACCTTGGAGTTGGCTTGTGTAAGCTTCAAGGTGTGTTCTTTGTGGAGAAAGGACCAACCTTCAACTTACATTTTTGTGTGCAGAGAGAGGCAGAACCTTGGAGTGACCTTTTGAGCTCCAAGAGCACCTCTTGTTGGCTGATTGAGCTTTGGTAAGCCTTGTCACATTTGGTCTTGAGTCTTTGAACTTAAAAATGAAAGCTTGATGCATGTTAAGGCTTAAAGATGATAACTTGTTGTTGGGTAATGTTGAACACACCTAGAAATGCATGTTTAGGTGCTTTAAATCGTTAAAAACTCAACCTTGGAAGGATATCTTCACGAAATGCATTTTCTGCATTCTGTCGTGAAATATCCGGATATGTGCCCGATGAATATCCGGATATGTGATATCCGGATATGGGTTTTGAGTATCCGGATATTAGATATTCGGATATGGGATTCTGGATATCCGGATATTGCATATCCGGATATAGTCCCGAGGAATATCCGGATATTCTGGGATTTCGAAGAACTGTAGCTGTGCTGTGAGGACAGTAGGCTATTGGGGGTTTGTGGACCCTAGATTGATGAAGTTGAACTTCTGCTTTAATTAAACTAAGTCAGAATCAAGTGATTAAGGACTTATGACTTGGTATGGAGCCTTAAGACGTTAAACGTATGGAAAGGCGTTGTCTTAATATTGTATGCTTGTGGTGTATGTTGTTGATGTATTGTTGGTCCATAACAGATTGTGAATCTGCTGTGTTTGGACTTTGAGCTGTGGACTCTTGGCTTTTGGAGTTAGCTTGCAAGGTAAGCTTTCGTGTCCTCGGTTTAGCCATGTTGTGGTTCCACCATGTCCCATGGGTGTATGGTTTATGCATGCTGTGTACATGCTTTTGGATATTTGATATGTTGATTGAACTTTACATGTAATGGCTTTTAATATGCATGTGTTGTTTCATCTTGACGGGAAGCCTGAGTATGTAGCGCCATACAAGACGGTGTACCGGGGTGAATGCAAGTGGTACTTGCACGGTGTGTAGGTGATAGACGTATACCTGCACTGTCTCTGGCCAGTAGATTAGAATTGACACACATGGCATGATTATCTGCTGCATTGCATTGTTTTAGAAATGATAAATGATAAACTGCTTTTGAACTTATATTGCACATGTAAGTGAGCTTGGGGTGGAAGATCCTTGAGGACTCACTGACTTACTGAGATTTCTATATTAGAGATCTTACCCCACGTTTGGGGAATGCTTATTTCAGGATCAAGTAGTATGGGTACTGATGTCTCAGGCGGCAGGAGGCCGGAGCTTAACTGATTATGTTTTACTGCTTATGTTAGCATGACTGGATTTGGATGCTATTTATGTTTTCCGCTATTTATGATATGTTGTTGTTGAGACTGATGTTGGGCATGTTGCCTTATTTGAGTGAGCATGGGGATTATCCATGACACTTTCTGTTAGTACTTTTAGATTGGAGTGTATAAACTGTTAGATGGTCCGGTCTACAATGTTGTAGTTCCGTGACTAGAGCCACACTTATATTATCTATGTTATGAGGTATTTCAGTTAGCTGTTTTATTGCAATTACATACAGGCGATGTTTTATTAATTGATTATTAAGCAAGTTGGTAATGTTAATGGCATCATAATTGAAAAGAAAAAGTAATTCCGCAATTTTAATTAAGCGCAGCTTAATACGATATTATGATAACATTACCGGATATATACGGGGTGTTACAGTAGCACTTATTGAGGAGTGCAGTGCCATTATACAGAAGAAGTTTCCCCAAAAGCTTCGAGATTCTGGGAGTTTCAACATCCCAATTGCGATAGGCAACACTAACGTTGGCCGAGCACTTTGTGATCTGGGAGCAAGCATCAACTTGATGCCATTATCAATATGCAAATCATTGGGAATTTTCGAGCTGAAACTAACCATGGTCTCTTTACAACTTGTTGACCGTTCGTTAAGGAAACCTAATGGAGTCATAGAGGATGTCCTTGTCAAAGTTGACAAGTTCATCTTCCTGGCTGATTTCATTGTGTCGGATATGGAGGAGGAGAGTGAGATGCCTTTTATGTTGGGAAGGCCATTCTTGGCCACACCTCGAGCTATGATTGATGTAGAACAAGGAAAGCTCGAATTAGGGATGAATGATAAGACAACTACTATCAATGTGTTTGATGCTATGAAGAACTCATCTGATCAGAGTGATTGCTTCAGACTTGATGTATTTGAAGAAGTAGTCAAAGAAGAGAAGATTGATGTTCACGAGCTTGAAGAAGAGTTAAGGGCTCGAGATGAAGCTACTCCACAAGAAGAGCGAGAAGTTATTTTTGAGGTGTTAGAAAAGAAAGAAGATGACTCAGTTAGATTGGCAACAAAGGTAGAATTGAAAGAGTTACCTGAAACTTTGAAATATGCCTTCTTGGGAGATGAAGAACAATATCATGTTTACATCAATAAGGAATTGTCTTCGGATGAAGAGAAAAAGTTGTTGGAAGTACTCAAGCAGCACAAGACAACTATCAGGTGGTTTATTTCTGATTTGAAGGGCATCAACCCTTCTTTCTGTACTCACAAGATCCTGATGGAAAACAATGTCAAACCGGTGAGACAGCCTCAGAGGAGACTAAACCCCACAATGAAGGAAGTAGTCCGCAAAGAAGTAGTAAAGCTCATGGATGCTGGAATGATTTACCCAATTTTTCACACTGCATGGGTAAGTCCAGTACAGACAGTTCCAAAGAAAGGAGGAATAACTGTTGTGAAAAATGAGCAGAATGAGTTGATTCCCACCAAAACTATTACTGGTTGGAGGGTGTGTATGGATTACAGAAGACTGAATGATGCCACAAGGAAGGATCATTTTTCCCTTCCATTTCTTGATCAAATGCTGGAAAGGTTAGCCGAGCATGCTTTTTATTGCTTCTTGGATGGTTATTTCGACTATAATCAAATTCCAGTGGCACCGGAGGATCAGGAGAAGACGGCTTTCACATGCCCCTTTGGAGTTTTTGCCTACAGAAGAATGCCATTCAGCCTCTACAATGCACCCGCAACTTTTCAAAGGTGTATGCTTTCGATCTTCTCTGATATGGTAGAAAAATGTTTAGAGATATTTATGGATGATTTTTCTGTCTTTGGTTCATGTTTTGATTCATGCTTAGTTAATTTGGCTAAAGTTTTGAAAAGATGTCAGGAAACTAATCCAGTTCTAAACTGGGAAAAGTTCCATTTTATGGTACGAAATGGCATAGTATTAGGCCATAAGATTTCTGAAAAAGGCATTGAAGTTGATAAGGCTAAGTTAATGTTAATTGAAAAACTTCCCCCTCCCGTTAATGCTAATGGTGTGCGAAGTTTCTTAGGCCATGCAGGTTTTTATCGAAGATTCATCAAGGATTTTTCGAAGATTGCAAAGCCTCTTAGCCAACTACTGGTGAAGGAAAATGAATTCCATTTGACGAAGCTTGCCTCAATACATTCAATGTGTTGAAGGAAAAGCTTACCACAACGCCTGTTCTGACGGCGCCTGACTAGAGTCTTCCGTTTGAACTCATGTGTGATGCGAGCGCATACGCCATGGGTGCAGTACTTGGTCAGCGTAAGAACAAGTTGTTACATGTTATATACTATGCTAGTAAGGTTTTTAATGAGGCACAAGTTAATTGTGCCACTACTGAAAAAGAGATGCTAGCAGTAGTTTATGCATTAGATAAATTTATATCGTATTTGATAAGTTCTAAAGTTATTGTATTTACTGACCATGCTGCTCTTAAGTATTTGATGACCAATCAGGATACAAAGCCATGTTTGCTGCGTTGGATGCTCTTGTTCCAAGAGTTTGACTTGGAAATCAGAGACAAAGCTGGAGTGGAGAATAAAGTTGCTGATCACTTGTCTAGGATTCAAGATAAGAACTTGCAAGAAGGACCTGAAATTGAGGTCAATGAGTCCTTTCCTGATGACCAAGTAATGGCAGTGATTATGAGTCCATGGTTTGAAAACTTTGCAAACTACAAAGCTGCTGGCTTGATGCCTGATGATCTCACTTGGCAGGATAAAAAGAAATTCCTTCATGATATAAGGAAGTACCACTGGGATAACCCTTTCCTTTATTTTCAATGTGCTAATGGTGTTATTCGTAGGTGTGTTGCTGAATTTGAAATGCCGAATATTCTGTGGCACTACCATGCATCTGATTATGGAGGTCATTTTGGAGCCAACCGGACTACACAGAAAGTACTACAGAGTGGCTATTATTGGCCAGCAATTTTCAAAGATGCACGAGACTTTGTGGAAAAGTGTGACAAATGCCAGAGGACGAGAAACATATCCTGTAAAGATGAGATGCCCCTCAACTGTATCTTAAAGGTAGAGCTGTTTGATGTTTGGGGAATTGACTTCATGGGACCATTCCCTAAGTCATATTCGAACCATTACATCTTGGTTGCTGTGGACTATGTGTCCAAGTGGGTAGAAGCGGTTGCTTTGCCTACGAATGATGCAAAGGCGGTAGTTTCTTTCTTAAGAAAGAATATTTTCACCCGCTTTGGAGTTCCTCGTGCTATCATAAGTGATGGTGGCACCCACTTCAGCAATAAGCAGTTTGAAAGCTTGCTTACAAAGTATGGCGTCACTCACAAGGTAGCTACACCATACCATCCTCAAACCAGTGGACAAGTAGAAATTTCAAATAGAGAGCTAAAGAGGATATTAGAGAAGACTGTAGGCAATTCAAGGAAGGATTGGGCCAAGAAATTGGATGATGCACTCTGGGCATACAAGACCGCTTTCAAAACACCAATAGGTATGTTCCCATTCCAACTGGTGTATGATAAGTCTTGTCATCTTCCTGTAGAGTTAGAACATAGAACTTTGCGGGCTATTAAATTTTGGAATTTTGAACCATCAAAAGCTAATGATAAAAGATTAACGCAATTAAATGAGCTTGATGAGTTCAGGTTAGCAGCCTATGAGAATGCCAGGATTTACAAAGAGAAAACAAAGAAGTGGCATGACAAGAAGATCCAACCAAAAGAGTTTGAGCCAGGACAACAGGCATTACTATATAACTCTCGACTGAGGTTATTTCTAGGTACGCTCAAATCTCGCTGGTCTGGCCCCTTTATTGTTAAGAAAGTATTTCCATGTGGTACTGTTGAAATCTCACCTCTGAATGCTAAGAGACCTTTTAAGGTCAATGGGTGTAGATTGAAATTATATTATGGAGAACGAGTAAATAGGGACCCAGTTTCTGTCCCTTTGGCTTCACCTGAAGCTTAAATTGCTCCCGTCAGGCTCGAGATGTTAAACAAGCGCTTCTTGGGAGGCAACCCATAAGTATTGAGTCAGTCTTATTCTAAAAAAAAAAAGTGTCAGTATAAAAACCAGAGAATTGGCGCTAATTTGCGCCATTCTCGCGTGATCCCGTGCCACAACCCTTGGCGAAAACCCAGTGAGTTGGCGCGATTCTGCGCCGTTGTGGCGCTATCTCGCGTGGAAAAAAATAATAACAATGATTTCGGAGATTTGTTTGTATATATGTTAGTTTATTTTTGCCTTTTGCTGCTTTTGGTGGTGACCTATAGGTTAATGATAGGGTCCTTCAGACTTTCTTTGGGTTGTAATTCTCCAGTACATTGGTCATGTTATTTTCTGCTTGATATTTTACATGTGTGTGTTGTTTTTATTTGCGTGACAGTTATTTTCTCCAACTAATTTAGTTATTGCTGAGGACAGCAAATTTCTAAATCTGAAAATTGGCCGCATACGCGTTATTTGAGGTATCACACACAGAGGAACAACAAAAAGGTTCAACAGAAAATCAGAGGATTCATGTCTACTTCAGGGGAGTTATTTTAACCTTTCCAGTTTATTTTTAGTTTAGTAGTCAAAATTCTGTTTTTAGTTTTATTTTCTGTTAGAATTAATAATAAATTATTATGTGAAAGCACATTTCAAATTTAGATGTGCTACTTTGTCAATTCCTTGGTTGAAAATAAGGAAACTTGCATTATATAGATCCATGTCATGACATTGCATAGAGCATGAATAGAGACTATGATTGCTCGTTTGTTGATTTCTATGTTAATAATGGATAATGATGCTTGGAATGAAATTAAAAGAGTCTAGTTTGATACCACAGCTGGTGAGGTTTGAGCCTATACAGTAATTTTTTTTTAGAGAGTCCTCACTGCATTAGTACTCTAGAACTTGATCTAATTCTCTCCAATGCATGTGTTGGTTGAAGTGATAAAGGCATTTTATTCTATTAGCCTATGGCCAAATAGCAACCTGACAAATCATCCATTGCCAACCTTGTTGAGCTTGAGACCGTTTTTGTTCAATTACCAGATGAAACTGTTTAAACCACTTCTATCAAAACTTACCTTGATTGAGATTGAAATGTCAATAATCAAAAGTTAAAAAAAGGTAATTGAGGTGAGCTCCACTAGAAGTCAAGCAGTTGAAAAAGGAAAAGAAAAGAATAGTCCTCAAATGAATTCAAAGAGGAAAGAAAAATAAATTGAAAAATTGAAAATCAATGATGAAGAAAAAGGTGAGAAAAATGGTGAATCATGAATTCAAGTAAATTGTGGAGCTAAAACCTGAATTGAGATATGATTGGGTCGTAATAAAAATGGGTGTTTCAATCTCAATGATTATTCAGCTACTTTCCAAATGATCCTAACCTTAAGTCAAGCCAAGTTATAACCTTAAGAAGCCCTTTTGATCAATCATGCATGTTTTGGTGTTCCTCATCTTCAAGAACTTGAGAATAAGATCAAGCTTATGATAGTGCAACGGCTGTGATGGAATGAGTGATGATGAATACCCCCAAACACTGAGTGATGAGTGAATATTATGTCTTTGTGAGGGGTAATCAAGTTAGATAATTGAATGAAGTTGAAAAGCATCATTTTAAGTTTTGACTTAGAAATCATTCATGCTTAGTATAGTAATCTTTGTGATTGTTTGTGCAATGTTATGCCTGATTAATTGAATCTTGCTTCCCATGTTTTAATCCTGTTTATTGCTGAGGACAGCAACATCTAAATCTGAGAATTGTTTGATATGCGTCCAGCATATGATGCTTTCTAAGCTAAAAGAAGCACGAAATTAATCAATAATGGTTGAAAAATAGTCATAAATGTTATAAATACTGATTATTCCTTCTCAATCATTCTCTCACTCAATTTATGCATTTTAATAGCAGGAAACACCAAAAATGAAGTGAAGGAGAGAAGTTGAAGTTGCTGAGTATGGTGCAAATTGCGCCATTTGATCCAATAGTGCTTATGCCAATTTCTAGAAAGTTGGCGCGAGCCAGGGCCAGTTTCTCTAAGACAATTTTCAGAGTTTTAGCGCGATCCTGCGCCATAGTGGCGCGAGTCCGTGCCAGTTTACGGGAAGCTAACTTCGTGTTTTGAAGTTTGGCGCGATCCTGCGCCATAATGGCTCGAGTCCGCACCAGTTTGCGGGAAAACCTGTCTGCGTGCTTTGAAGGGCAATTTTGGAAGACGCGCAAGAGGATATAAAAAGGAGGCAGAAACCCTAAAAGAGGAGAACTTTCGGACGGAGAGAATTACGAAGGCAGAGATCGAAGAGCAACTTCTAGCGATTGAAAGATTGAAGAATTCTTCTTCTCCTTCTCTGGTTTTATTCTTTTTATGAACTCTTTTATATTCATTAAATTGTCAGACATGAATATGTCTGGCTAGTATTTTATTATTGTGGTAAGGGTCACAACCCTTGATGTGAACCCCTTGTAATTTGATTAATTTTATATTTGTTTATTCCAATTGAATTTATTTTCCTTTGTTCTTCATCTCTTAATTCTTCTAGAACTGATCACTCTATTGGGATTGCGAGGGTTAGAGTTTTCAATAGGGATATTGGGATTCTAATTCCAGACAAAAAGGAAAGTAATTGTTCATTTATGCACTAGGGATAGGCTACATGAACCGCAAACATTAAGGATTCACTGATTTCAAAAGTTTAACCTAAAAAGGGATTTCTAAAGGATTAGAATTCTAATAGGGTTAATAAAGTTAAGATCACTAAGGAATTAGGGCTTAACTAATCAATTAAAAGATGGTGAATTGTTTGATCAATGGTTAAATTAAATGTAAACATTAATTCAGATTGCAAGGTGGGGATCATAAAGGTGTTGGCGTCTCTTTATCGCAATATTCTCTTAAATATTTTCTCAACCTTTAATATCTCATTTTTGAATTTTTAAAGATTCTTTGAATTATTCACACTTTCTTAAATTGTTCTCAATTTTCACGAAACACAATTATTCTCAAACCAATTTCATTAATCCAACAAGAGAGGAATAATTATAACAATTTGGTGCTTCAATCTTCGTGGAGACGATACTCTACTTATCCCTTTTATTACTTGGAAAGACCGGTACACTTGCCGATTTTTCGCAACAGTGGACTTGAATGTAAAAACTACAAGGGAAATAAATGATAAAAAAAATAAAATAAGGCGTAATTGATAAAAAAAGAGTAAAGTACCGTTTGGGTCCTCAACAAAAATCACGTGGCCCATTTTAATTCCTTAAAAAAAGTCATCTTGTGGTCCCTCTGAAATTCAAAATAAACTTAGTTAGTCGAAATCGTGATCTTCAGAAATTCAAGAAGACTCACGTTAGTCCCTCTAAATGACTAATATGGGTCTATTTTGAATTTCAGAGGGATCACGAGTCAACTTTTTTTTTTAATAATTAAATCGAGCCCCATAATATTTATTAAGAACCCAAAAAATACTTTACTCTAAAAAAATAAATCATAAAGGCAGTTTTTGAACTTTTTCCTTAAAAATTGAAAAAACCCTTTTAGCCAATTATTTTCATATGATGTTAATGGCTAACCAGACCTAAGCAACTTTCTAACTTTTAACACTCAAATTTCACTATTTAAATTTATTAAAAAAATGGGATAACAATAACTAATTATTGGTGAAAGCAATTTACTCAGGCAATTAGCTCTCCCTATAAAATTCAAGTCTAGGTGAAAGCATTTGAATAATTTTATGGGAAATTACTACCTATTTTTCTTACTACGTCTTATTATCAAATTTTAATCATTGATTTTCGTCAATCTAATAGTTATAATTTATTGAAAATTAATAAGTATAACTCCATAAATTACAACCGTTAGATTGACGAAAATCAACGATTAAGATTTAGTAGTAAGAGATAGTAAGAAAAAGAAGTAGTAAGTATAACCTCCCCTAATTTTATTATATCTATTAACAACTATCATTAATTAATCAATCATCTTAGCCACATGTTTGGGAAAGGTTTGATATTTCATCATACATGTAATATAAAGTCAAAAGTGGGAAAAGAACAAGATTCTTCGATATTGCTTAATCTCCTATTTTTGTGTTTTCAGATTGCTTCCACCATTTTAACTTTCTTATGCCTCTCTTAGTACGTTTATGTATGTGGAATCCTCTCTCCTCTGTTTATTTGGAAAGTAATTTAGCAGTGAAGGAGTTGGGAAGCCAATCCCACCCAATCAACAAAAGAATATTTGGATAAGGGATGTATAAAAGATCCAAATTAAACAAAACAAATAAGGAACCAAATAAAATCAGTCCATAAAAATAATTTTTTTAAAATGGTTTTGAAACCAAATCGTATTCTATTTTTTTTAAATCAAATTATTTAGTTCGATATGACATTGAGCTTGAGACATAAAGAGAGATTGAAAAAATGAAAATTGATCTCATCTCGGCACTTGAATTTATGGCGACTCATTTACTTAGGTGTTTTTAAATTTTCCAATTGATAATTTTTATTTTATATTTATATTCTTAAATTTTTAAATAAATAACTAATGATAAATATTTTTTAAAGAATAAATATTTTATTTAAGGGAATAACATCTGTCATTTTAAAGGATATAAGCTTATACCATTTTAGATCCTAACCGTTGATTTCCGTCCATCAACAATTATAATTTATTGGATCAAAATTATTAATAATAAATTTGGCCCATTAAGTTTGACCAAATAGATTATAACCGTTGATGGACGAAAATCAACGGTTAGGATCTAAAATGATATAAGTTTATATCCTTTAAAAGGATAGATGTTTTTCCCTTTATGTAAAATAGGAAATATCTTCCTAGATACAATAAGGTATTCTAAATTTTTTGAATATTAAAATTATAAACATTACGTTATTTTTAACTTTGGATATAATAAAATTTACAATATAGTACCCTTTAAAAGATAACCATACTCCAGAGTGAATTGATCAATATAAAATAGGGAAATGTTTTTGTTATGTAACATAACATAAAAACAAATTTCCTACTCTCACAAAAAGAAGAGAGAGGAGAGAGAATAGAAAAAAGAGAAAAAATTTAAAGTGGGTCCTATATAAAATTTGTGTGTGTAGGAAGATGATTTTATGTTATGTAACATAATAAAAATAAAGCCTTATAAAATATGGTTAACTATGCCTAAGTTTTACGAACAATGTTATTGAACTCGAACTCAAACTTATTATCAACTTGATTGGAGTACTGGGATAATGTGTCAATAGTTAAATGGGAAAAAAGTTTCCGATGTTACTTTAGATAACTTTATCTAATGTTCATCGAAACGACGTCGTTTTGGAGTTGAAAAATTAAAAAATTAAAGTGATAAAGACTATTATAACCCTGAAATAAATTAAAATTACAAAAATACCATGATTTCCGTCCCAAAACGACGTTGTTTTGATGAACATTAGATAAAGTTATCTAAAGTAACATCAAAAAAAACAAACCCTAGTTAAATTGATTGAAGTTAATTTATGTAAATATATGTAATAAATATATAAATAAAATTAGGGTAAAGCGACTCTCCTATTGTAGGAGAGTCACTATCTCCAACCATTGAGACAACAAATCATGTGGGTCTCACATCTTTAAAAAAAAGTAGCACATAAATCGATGAGTCAGTGAGAGATATTTTTTATGCCGGAGCGTAAGACTCACTTTACCCATAGAATTAATATAATAACTAAAATAATGTGTCTTAAATAATGGTTAGAATTTCACTCTAGTACAAATGTGTTGATTTTTTATGGAAAAAGTGTGTGTCATTTTAAAGGATCTAAAGTTAAGTCATTTTAAGAGAGTGGACAAAAAAAAATAAAGGCGTGGGTCCCACATCCTTACGAGAGTGAAATGACATAAATTGTGTCATTTAAAAGGACAAATATTTCCCCCTTTTTATATATAAATCTTTATTTCTTATTTCTTTAAAGTTATTATTTTTTTGTTTTCCTTTATTGATTTTGTATTCTCTCTTTTCACACTTTTAACATTTTTCAACCTTTCAATTTTTTTATTTTTTATAGTAATTTTAAAATTTTAAAAAATAGAGTAATTAAACTAAATTAAATTTTAATAAACTAGGAATACATTTTATTACATATATTGATTTCAAATAGAGAAAAATAAAATACATATCAAAATTCCATTCAAGTACTAATTTTTATTATTTTGTTAGAGATATACAAAATAAATACTTTAGCCTCACCTAACGCCTTAAGGTTTTGGGTTGAAGTGGCACTTATCATGCACTTCAACCCAAAACCTTAAGGCGTTGAGTGAGGCTAAATTATTTATTTTGTATATCTCTAACATATTTATAAAACACATCATATTTTAATATTATTCTTGTAAGTTCTAATTAAAAAGCATTTGAATGATATTTAATTTATTCATTTTTTATAATTATACTAATAAAATTAGCATAAGAAGTTACTAGGATTGTTCTAGTGATGAAGGGCTTAGGTATGTTATATTAGGTTATATGTTCAATTCTCACTTGTATCAAAAAAAAATTAGCATAACCTCCCGGAAAACACGAGGACGGGGGGCTCTGGTAGATGTGATTGGTGTGTCTAATTGAGGGTTTTAGAGATTTTTTCTCTTCGTCAATTTGCATTTTGTTCTTCCCATCTCGCCCGAGGTTTTCGTCTGCCTGGCTGCCCTTATACTCTTCGATCCTCATGAACTCCTGAGCT
The DNA here is from genome assembly GCF_033153095.1 of Gastrolobium bilobum. Classification (NCBI taxonomy): domain Eukaryota; kingdom Viridiplantae; phylum Streptophyta; class Magnoliopsida; order Fabales; family Fabaceae; genus Gastrolobium; species Gastrolobium bilobum. Next base: position 451,471 of record NW_026898407.1, read on the forward strand.
TTCTTTTTAACTCCTTCTACGTCTGTACATCGTGCCGAGCTATTTCGTAGGTGAAGGGTCCTTAATGTAAACCAGAGAGAAGGATATGGATTAGACTTTGGGGTCAAGACCATTAATCAGCAATGCTTCTTTATCGAAGTGGTCCAGGTATGATCTGAGGGGTTCCCTAGGTTGTTGTCGTATCTTCTCGAGTAAGTGAACAGACTTTGGTACAGGTCTGCTTGTAGCGAACTGAATTTGGAATTTGTTTGCCAAGTCATCCCAAGAGGAAATGCTTCCGGTCGACAAGTTAGTGTACCATATGAGTGCTTTTCATCCCAAAAGTGTAGGAAAAGTTTTGCACATGAAGAGATCTGTTTTCCCGTGTAAAGTCGTGGCTGCATTGAATTTCTATATCCACTCAAATGGGTCAAAATCTCCAACATATGTGGGGATGTTAGAAGGTCCTATGACGGTGTAGGAGTCAATCGCAGTGCATCGGTCAGGGGCTTGTTACGTCCAGAGGGGTTGGAGGAAGTGATATGGGTAGCCAAAAGTCATCCGTATTGGCGTCGTAGAACATCATGTTGGAGGGCTGGTTGTAGTGCGTCAAGCTCGTTGTGGACAAAGTAAGAGGGTGTTGGTCTGGGCGGGTAGTTATTCAATTGTTGTTGTGTATCTGGAATTATGTAAGAGACTTGGGGTTAGGCGGGCAGATGATTGGTAGGTACAACATAGGCAAGGTGAAGAGCTCCAGCGACTTCATGTCGCACGGCGTGTGTGAATGAGTCTGTGGCATTGGTACAACTACTTGATAAGGGAATGGGTGTGGAGGATATCTAGTGACGACCAGTAAACCATGGGGACCATGTATAATGGCTGGTTGGCTTTGTTGCGGCTGGGATGGTACTTGTTGTATGCCGACCGGTAGTTCACCTTGGCCGACTGGGATTTGTTGGGGCATCCCATAGTGGATCTGATGTGGAGGTGGTAGGACTGGATCCATGCTTTCTGCTTGTTCTTCCTATAGGATTGGCTGAGGGTTAAAGTGGGAGGTATGACGGAAGAGGGTGATTTCTCTCCTCATTTCGTCCATCTGACGTTGGGTAGCCGGGTCTACAGCAACATGGACGGCAGCGGTAACCCTGGCGACATCTGGAAAGGTCATTGCTAGTCTGACTATGGCCGGCGTGGCTTGGAGAGTTGAGGCTGACTAAATAGAGGGTGTATAGTCTGAATGGGCGGTTTGAATGTGACCGTCAGGAGTGGCTGCTCGAGGTTGAGTTGTTCATCTGGTGAGGACCATGGTAATTATGCTAGAATGAAAAAAAGGAGTTCCTACCTTTCTCATAACTTCTAGTAAAGATATGAGAATTGGAGTTTACCTCTTTCTATAGACGGTGCCAATGAACCGTTGGAGTGGTATGGGAGCCACGTATGTAACCCCAAGAGGGTGTGATGTTCGATATAGGGTTTCCTAAACAACAATAGTATAGACTGAGGCTGAGCAAGGGGTCTCAGGTGCAATGTGAAACAAAAAAAGGGTAGTGGGGTGAACGGCTACGATGGCTCTCCAAGTTAATAGGGCAACGACTCATACACTAGAGATGCCCTCATAATGCAGACTGAGACAATATTTATAGGTCTCACCAAGGAGAAGGGGAGCAAGAAGTCAACTATTATAGAGAAGGACTAAGGCAGTCTATACCTTGCAGCCACTGCGATGCACACAACAGCTGTTGTGCATGGAGAAAGTAAGGGGGATCCCCAAGTGTATATTCCCGGAGCCTAAGGAGGCAAAAAAGGGATGGAGAGGTTCTCAACATAAGCCATTTTGGTGTCTTACGTTAAGGATGCCTAACAGCAGTGCAGATGACAGCGGCGCTGACGCATCAGAGGTGGCAAGGCTGAGGTGGTTAAGACCTTTTGATAATGGGTCGTCCTAGCCGGGCTAGGCAATTGAGCCTTCCAAGACAACTATTATTATAATAGTTCATCTCAGTATTTTAAGAAGCAGCAAAATTTTTAAAGGGAAGGTATATTTGAAAAAAAAACTAAAGAGAATGCAGTTCATGAACCAACAGTTGAATTTAGAGGACTGCAGTTTATATAAATAAAGGGGAAAAATATCTAATGTTACTTTAGACAATTTTGTCTAATGTTCACCGAAACGACGTCGTTTTAAGATTGAAAAATTAAAAAATTAAAATGATAAAGACTATTATAACCCTAAAATAAATTAAAATTACAAATATACCATGATTTTCGTCCCAAAACAACGTCGTTTCGACGAACATTAAATAAAGTTGTCTAAAGTAACTTTAGAAAAAACGAACCTATAAATAAATTAATAATACAATAAAACATATTAAAGATACAAGTTCTTATATGCAGCTTTAACATAACCTCAGATCCGTCAATTTCTAGCCCCGTTAACACTTGATAGTTTGATTGAGTTCATGTACTGGGTAGACTGCTATGAGTAGACAAACATTTCTAAGCTAACGCCGCTACGGGTTTCTTCCTTCTAATTCTAAAAGATAGCAATAGCGGAAAGAGAAACAAAAATTCACAATGGATCTGACATCTAGACACAAAACTTGTTTTCAGGCATTCTCAACTCTCATCACTTTGTTAAAGTAAAATAAAATAAAAAAAATCTCAACTAGTTATCACAAAACCACCAATTCATCTTAATTGAAAGTTTTCAATTATTTAGTGCGATTATCATGTGGGACACTTCTTTTATCCTATAACTGAATTGACAACCCCGGCCCCACTGTGTGCAACTCTGAGCATTGACACACAATAGGTCATGAAAACCCACTACCAGAATAAATAAGCACAGGAATTGAGGAACCTTTGAGCGTATGGTGCAGCAAGCATTTCGTGTTTCCTGACCATTTTTCAGCAACACCACGCAGTCACGCCCCACAAGAATAATGGAAACTAAGGTTGTCTTGCACAAACAGGGATAATGCAAGCTCACAAACCCGACACAGTTCTGATACTACTACAACTATCATAAACCATTAATGGCAGGAGCAAATTAGGTCATATATTGACCAAGAAAAACGTGTCCGTCTGCTAACAAGATGACACACACTGGCAACCATTAAACTCTTGTCGATAATTCCTCCCGAAAGAAGAGTTAGAAGTCCTTTATAGGTACATTCCACATCCAGAATAATCAGTAATTATCAGAAAGTACTTCGTTATTTTCAGTTATATCTACTATAAATGTAAAAGGCCCAACAAACAATAAACTCAGGTCGTACCAAGCAAACAAGAAGAACATGCCAGGACTTTTCCTGGGTCTGTACAACGAACGAAAGGATAAAATCTGGTCACTTATTACCTTGCCTTCTCTAACCCTTTAACATCTTATTCTTGCTCCCACCAAAAGTGGCAGTAAATTAGATGCAAACATTTTTATGAATACAAGTTGCTCTAGATATGGACCACAATCACATGTTATCTTTCTCAAGCAACGCTTATGATGCTATCTCCATTATTGAAACACGGCATTGCATGTAAAGCTGAATGTCTTGATGATGTTTGTCTTTGACTAGATGACAAGGACAGCCCGAGGGACAGTGTTGGTGGGTCAACAGCTGAACTCAAACTAGCAGTGATATCAGACACTGTAGAAGCTTTATGATCTGGAACAACAGGAATTGTACATACTAGCTTGGTTGGCTCATTCTGTTCCACATTTCCTTGTCCCAAAGAGAGATTTTCCATTGGATTCCCAACTTGGACTGAAGTGACTCCAGAAACAACACCCATTGGATACATGGGCATCAATGGAAATCCATTCACGTGGCTGCTTTCAGGGGTTGCAGGGTACATGGGATGCAAACGAGAGACATAATCTTCCTCCATCGGGATTGCAGAGACCTGACACAGAAAATTGAAGAAGATCATTAAAAACTACTCAAGTTACTATGATAACCTTGCGGGGATACTACCCAAAGTGAATTGTTAAGCATTTATTGATTATTGATTTCACAATAAATGTTTAAAAATCCATCACACATAAATAGCAGCCAACAAAATAGTTCAATAAGTCATCGTGGGTACCAAAACCCAAGAAACAAAACAATGACTTCTAGAGTAATTAATGCCCACGTTTCTCCAATCCTTCCAAAGTTCAAGAAAAACTGAAATCAAGTGATTCTATTCCGTTGAATTTCTCTTCAACAACCAAAGGAATTTTATTAAGAAACACAAAATACATAACCAAATAGCAAAAGTTCAATATTCTCTCCTTTTTTTCCCTTTGCTTTTACTTTGTTTTCCTAACACGGCACAAGGGATCACAGTATTCAGCTTGACTATTAATTTGAAGACTAAGAAATTTAATTCACGAAACTCAAGCTCAATTTTCATGACCATTAACACTGATTGATTAATAATCCGTTGACTTAGAATACCTAAAACAACCCAAATTCCAGGCACAAAAGTAATAACAATTTTTAGCATAAGACAACATTGGATTACCGAATCGGTGGTGATGTCAAAGAGGCTGGATCTACGACGACGGCGATTGAGGTTGCTACGGCGGAGAAAGTACTTCTGAGCATGACTAGCAACCTGCGTTGGCGTCCGCGTCTTCACGTAGTTCCTTGATATCCCTCTCCAATCACCTTTCCCCACTCTCTGCAATCCAAGCAAGAATAGCTTGTGCTCTTCCTCCGTCCATGGAATCCCTGGTCAACACAAAATTAAACAATCACCCACCAAACACACCGTAATCACAAACCCAATAACCAACACTCTTAAGTCTTATCAATGCAACAAATCAATAACCACATTCATATTCTAAAAGAAGCTCACAAATATTACACTAAAAAATAAATCAATTATGTATAAAAACCAAAAAGCAAAAAAATAAAATAAAATAAATTATAATAATAAAGCGTTGCAGAGAAATCTAGAAAGTGTTCATCGGACCTCGCTTGCGCTCGCGGTCACGATGCTTGCCGGAGCCGTGAGGAACGGCGTCGTCGGCGGAGGCGTAGCCGGCGGCGAGAGTGTCTTCTTTGTTGTTTGAGGCGTCGTGAGGGTGCTCGTACTGCGAGAGGTTGTTCATGCTCACGCTCTTCCTCATCGAATCGACCACGACCCTCACTCCGAAGAGCATGATCTCGCCGGCGCCGGAGACGGCGGGGTCAGCGGCGGCGCAGGTTAGAGGCATGTCTAGGAAGAATCTAAATATTTGTGAGTAGGAGAGAGATGAAAAGTGAAAATGGAGTGTTTATGAAGTGAGTGCGTGAGGTGATTAATATACGAGAGAGAGAGAGAGAGAGAGAGACATGAAGGGAGAAACACACATGAACTAGTCGAGGGGGCAACATGGGAAGACATGAGCGTGACTTGGCACACATGTTTAAAATAAGCATAAGGTGAAGCAACTTGTGATGTGTTAGTACTTGATACACATAATTAAAATTCTAACTATTGACATTTTGATTATAATAAATACTTATAACTTCGTCTGCAGATGAGTTAACCTTTGATTGTGATTTTTCTTTTTCTTTTTTGAGTAAACACCCTTTTTAGTAATATCTACGAAGTCTTTTTCAGTCTCTGGCAATAAAAAAGGATCAAATTGGTCCCTGAAAGTATAAGAAAAGGGTCACTCTACATATTTGGGAGTTGACATAAGGACTAACATGGCCCCTTTTTTTGTAATTTCAGGGACCAATTTGATCTTTTTTTATTGTCAGGAACTAAAAAGGACTTCGTAGATATTGACAGAAACTAAAAAGAGTGTTTACTGTTCTACTCTTCTTTTTTACATGAAAGGGATAAATTAGTTCAAGTCATGCAAGCTGGTTTAAATAATATCTACGAGCACCGTAAGTGTTACTTGTATTAAATATATATTAAATATTGGGAAAATATTTTCTAGTAAGAGAGTTTTTCTTCTATAAGTGATCTTTTGATTTTTGTGCATTATTTTTTTTTTGCTTTTTTATTTTTTGATAGATGTGAGCCCCACATAATATATGTCTATAGCATGAGAAAAAAATTCTACCACATGAAATTTTTTTTTTCTACCACATGAGAAAATCGAAACCCTTAAATATAAGTCCCATTTTTTCTGCTAATGTCTGTCTCATAGATAAAAAATGAGACTCGTTAATTTTTTTTAAAAAAAAATTACTAGAATCCTATGTTGTATTCTGATAATATATATATATATATATATATATATATATATATATATATATATGAGAAAAATATTTCTTCAACTATTTAAGATAAGCTTTTTTCAAGCTATCCCTTTTAACTATGTACTATTTTTTTCCACGTCAATAGACAAGTTCTGAAAAGTGATTGAGGAGAAAGAAAAAAAAGTAATTTTAACGTTATAATTATATACTACCGATAGTATATAGTTAAAAGGGATAACTTGATATAAGCTTATCTCAAGGGGCTGAAAAAATTTTAACGACAACATAGGATTCTAGTAATTAAAAAATTAAAAAAAAAATTAATGAGTCTCATTCTTTATCTATGAGACAGACATTAACAGAAAAGTGGCAGAAGAAATGTTAATTTATATATATATATATATATATATATATATATATATATATTAAATCATATGTATTATTATCGGAGATAATTATGTTCGAGTAAGAAACATTCATCTCATAATAGAGTTAGCTCTATCAAAGATTTTTATTTTTATTTACATAAGGAGAGCTGTAGCCCAAAAGGAAAACTAAACAAGGTTAAACATAATGCTATCTATGTACAAAAAAAACTCTTTTTGTACACACAGAGAATTTTTTATATTCATAAAAATTTGTTTAAGCGGAAATAAATATATACCACTTAAAATAACTTCTTTCGTAAAAAATATATTTTGAATACAGTAATTGATAGGATACGCATTTAATAGTATACACTGCACTTTGAGATTTTTTTTTTACTTTTTAATCTTAGAGCTCCTAACAATTTTTTTAAAATAAAAAGGATGAGTTTGTGTAAGCTGTTTAATACGTGGCAATGTGTGCGGAATTTTTGTGCGGATGTTTTACTTTTTGGTTATGATAATAAATTATTGGGTTCACTTTTTCTGCAGTTATTGCAGATAAGTTATCTGCAGTAAGTCAATACGACGTCGTTTTGGGACATATATCATGGTGTTTTTGTAATTTTAATTTATTTCAGGGTTATAATAGTCTTTATATTTATAATTTTTTAAGATTTCAATACCAAAACGACGTCGTTTTGGGAATAAATACAGATAACGTATCTGCATTAACTGCAGAAACATTTTTCCCTAAATTATTTAATTTTTTAAGGGAAATATTTCTACTTTTACTACAAAAAAAAAATTTCTCAACCGCATTCACATGAAAATAAGTGAAACTTATTTCAAAAAGAAGAGAAAAAAATAATAAGATCCACTCACTTTTATGTGAGTGTGACAGAGAAAAAAAATTTGCAATAAAAACAACAGAAATGTTAAACCCATTTTTTTATGGAACAAGTTATATTTACAAATTTTTTTGTTTACAAATTACACTGAGTACGACTGATCATACTTTAATCATGCAGTGTACGACCGGTCGTACTTAGTGTAATTTAAAAAAAAAAAATTGTAAACGATCCTATCCCATTTTTTATATAAGTAATGCGCTGTGATTGATGTTTTTGTTATACGTGTGTTTTGCTGTATCTGAACTCTGAAGAGTTAATTTCATTAATTTATTTTAATAAATAAACATTAGCTTTAAGGGAAATACTAATTTTTACAAAATTACTTTCATAAAATTTTCACGAAATTGACATGGTGGGCCGGTAAGAGAAAATGAATGTGTAAAGTTGTTTTCTAAATTACTTCTTTATTTTTTATCGCCTAAATATCTGTATATATTTCTTTTTCAGTCAACCACATATAACTTTTTTCGTCATAGAGAGTAATGTTTTTAAATTTTATTTATTTAATTTTAACAAAGGATATAAATTTCTCTGTTGTTAATTCTTATTTAACATGTAATTAGTAATTAGTTCTATAAAGATACCTTTGTAAGTGGCATTAATTATTACTTAACTGTATCGATAGGATTATTTAAAATAAACTTAAATTTAATAAATGAATTAAAAAAATTGTGTGTATATATATATATATATATATATATATATATATATATATATATATATATTAGTTCAATGAATATCATGATGATTTTTTAAGTATTTTTATATTATTTGATTAAAAATAATTTTATATGTACAAAAAACAATAATTTCACTACTTATCTTTTAGATGTTTTCTTAATTTGAATCATAAAGTTGAAAATTAAACTATGAGAGACAAATAGTCTTACATCTCAAACTGGGCGTCCATCCAAACTATTTTGATATATAAGAGGCGATGAGGGAAAAGGAAAGGAAAATATGACAGGAAATGAATATGTTAGTATTCAAGAATTTAAATTTTATTTAGAAAAGAGTAAAATATAACAATGAAAAGAGAATTATCTCCCTTCACTGTGCACTATGAGGGGCAAAGAGCTAAAGGAGATGGTATATGTGTACACTAACAACAAAGAGAGTAAGGTTTACATGATGCATATGGTGAAACCCCTCTTTTATAAAAGATTTCTTATTAAAGGATGGGTTTGAGCTAGATTATTTATCCAATCTTGGAGCCCATTGTGTCGGTCCATAACTGTTTTAATATTTTTCAAAAGTTATGTATCTAACTTCTGAAAAACAATTATTAAAACTATTTGTTTTTAGGATTTTATTTTTTATTTTTTAAAAAAATAATCATCCAAAGAATTTATAAACATTTTTTGCGTAATAACTTTTTCATTTGAAAAACACACACATACACAAAAACGAGTTTGTGATGACTGTAATAATAGAATAGGAGATCGACTCATCAGGTCCACAACTCATAATGTGTTGGATTAGGTTGGGGTTTTCGTAACTCTTCAATTGATCAATGGTTCGCGTTATCCTATTTAGTCACAGGGGGGAAGTGTGTATCATTTTGAAAGACATAAAATTATGTCATTTTAAATGAGAGAAAAAGATAAATCATAAAAGAGAGAATGAGGAAAAAAAAATTTAAAAGTGTGGGTCTCATCTCTTTGTGAGTGTGAAAAGATATAAGATGTGTCATTTAAAATGACACACTTATCGCGAAGGTGGGCTGTCCTGTCCTTACAATTCTCGATATGGGATTAAGGGGAAAGTTTTATGGATATCTTGTCAATGATTTTGTGTTAAGTGACACAACATAATTGACCCGCGAGTGATCAATGATAATGATAACTTTGACAAAACCACCAATTGTATACGAGACAAACTATAACTAGAAGTTTTACTAGATATTTGTGATTGCATTTGGACAAAACAATGCGAGTTTCACCATATTCAAATTTGACCAGCACAGAAAGCATGCAACCAATGCTGGTGGTGGTGTCCTTGGTTGAGCAGACAAACATGAGAAACAGAAACCATGAGGGAAGACCATTGTTGAGAGCTCTTTTGATTAAAGTGTGAACACAATTTGTTGTTGTCCCTGTTAAGGAATTTATAAAATTTGGATTGCTTATCAAGATAATAATATAGAATGGCATGGAAAAGTAAAATAATGATGTAATTGGGGCTTAATTTCGTTTTAATTATAATTACAAGTTATTTTTTACCTGAATATACGATTAATTTAAATTTAAAATCTATAATTATAATTTTTTTAGTTAAAATACAAATATTTAATATATTTTTTAATTAACTTATATCGATTTTTGATAAATTATAATTAAAATACTCTAAAGAGATTTTTTTTTAATGCAAATTTTATAAAGTAAAATAAATTAATCCAAACATACTTCTAATCTTAAAAAAGTTCATACAGAGACACGTATTTAAGTTTTAATAACTATATAACTAGATTTCATTTTATTTGTTCGTCGCAGATGTTGTACACCATTAATATAAGTTATATATAATTCAATATTTACATGATTTACATTCAAGTTGGCAAAATAAAGGAAAGGTTTTTTTTTTCTGACATGTTAAATTACTACGAGAAATAAAACTTACATATTTTTTATTTTACAGTTTTATTAATAACTTTTTAATTTAATCTCGATTACATACTTAATACTTATATAATTGTTATTATCATTGCTTACTCCTCAAAAAAAAAAAATGGTAACAAACTCCTCAAAACATTTTTATTATTATGTATAGAATATAGATATACATATTAACATGACTTTTACTTTTATTCTAAATATACTTAAGAAATAATATATTATTAACTTTTTGTCAATAAAAAAATTTATTATCTCATAAAAAAGTTCTTAATCAGGTTTTTACATTTAATATTACTAGCTTAAAACCCAACTAGTTTTCATCTCTAGCGATTATATATATATGCAGACTTTTATAAATATTAATCGCGATTATTCTCTTTTGAACCTTTTTTTTTTTTGTAATCGATCTCTTTTTTAATTTGATCCAAGTAGCTCTCGTTTAAGTTTGCTGAATTAAATGTATATTGGTATATAGAAAATTCGAATTACTAATTATTTTTCCTTTTTGTGTTCCACCAGTTATTTTGTGTTTAATATTTACTGATATTATTAAAAAATGTATTTGTCAAAGTTGTTTTTAATTTTCTACTCAATTAATCTTCACTTTTCTTCAACCACTTGGAGTTATGTGGCTACATCCAAGTGGCAAAAGCTATTATAATTTACATACTTAATTACATATGCATTCTACTTCATTGATTTACATACTTAATTAGATATGCATTCTACTTCATTGATTAGATTACATGAGATTTTTTTAAATAAAAAAAATGTCTCCACTCACCAAAAAAAAAAAAATGTCTCCAAAATGCATACACTATTTGAGCGTATAATAATGCCAAATATCCACAAAAAATGTGGCTAAACAAAAAGTTGGGATATGACAAAAGAGTAATCATTCGGTTCTCAATTTCTATTAACAAAATAACAAAATTTAACTCATAGAATAAGGGTCATAAGCACCTTTTTATAGACTAATTATAAATTGATCCAAAATATTAAAATCCAAAATCCTAAAAATAAAGAGTAACCCTTTTATAATAACATAAATATAACGGTGACTAACTTCCAAAAATAACTAAATAATTACAATAAATTTTTCAAAACACATCCCAAATCTTAGATCTCAAATCATACCAAATGTGTTGCTTTTCTTTTCTTACCAAATAAATCACAATCATATTTGCTGCTTTATTAGAACTTAAATTTGATCGTAATTTGTTATATTTCAAATCATTGCTTCTTATAATAATTGGGCCATACTTATTGGGCCACAACTCTGATTGACTCATGAGCTTCTTGAATCAATGGTTGAGCCATATCATTCTCTTGTGTTAGGAAAATGTTTGTCCTCGAATCTTGTTCATCTTCACTGATATCAATCTCTTTAGGTAAACACTCAATGGAGAATTCTTTCTCGATTAGATTTTCAACATCATATTAATCACCTACTAGATTATCATCATAAACTGAATTTTTATCATAAAATAGATAATCATCATCAATGGATCATCATCATAAACTGTGTCATAGACATCAAAGTCAAGAATGTTGATTTGCATCTCGATATCTTGAAAAGTGGACTGAACCAGGTCGTACTTCCTAATTTTGTCTCTAGTTTAGAATCCCCAAGGGATTGACGTCCTCCTTTTCGTCATCAAATATGTTCTCTAATTTCATTCGTTCTTCAGATTGAATGGCCAACTTTGTCCACACAAGTCGCCACTCCAAATGTTGGATTTTCATGCTCTGAGCCTCCACAAGTTGTCGGTTCAAATCCTGTATCCGCCTACTGAGCTTTTCATTTTCTATGTCACGCTGGTCTATTTGACACGGTTATCTATCTTCTTTAGGAACGAACCCACGTCCCTTGCCTTCACAACTCCACTACCGATAACCTCTACAATTCTATTCAGCCATTGGTTGAAGGCAACCTATGGCTCTGATATCAAATGATGTCGAACATCCATAGAAAAGGTGACTAAACAGAAAGTTAAACCCTAAACCCTAAACATAAATATAACGGTAACTAACTTCCAAAAATAAATAGATAATTACAATTAAATTATTCAAAACACATTCCAAATCTTAGATCTTAAATCATGCCAAATGTGTTGCTTTCCTTTTTTTGTCAAATGAATCAAAATCATATATGCTACTTTATTGGGACTTGAATTTGATCATAATTTTTTATATTTCAAATCATTGCTTCTTTCAACAATTGGGCTATACTTATTAGGCCACAACTCATATTACTCTGAGCTTCTTGAATCAATGGTTGGGCCATGTGCAATGGACCAACTGTAAGTGCATCATATAAGACTATATATATACACACACGAGGAAAACAACTCTAAAGTTTAAGCTTCACCTTGATCCTTTTCTCTCACCCAACTCCAGCGGCGAACCTACTTAGGCGCTTATGACCGCAAGTGTGGACATAAAAAAAATTGTCAACTTCTCATGTACATGGGTTACTGTGGACTCTGAAGTCCCACAACTAGATAACCCCTTCTCTGGTTCCTCCATGGAGATTGTATCTAACAAAAATTAAAACTTCAAACATTCAATAAAAAAAAATCTCTTTTAACCCAACAATTTGGCCAAAAGCAAAAGATCCAGATGAAAAAACTACATAGATTTGTCCATGGCTTTCACATATACAAAGAAAAAAGATTTAGCAAAAAACCTAGATAAAAGAACAGCTTAAAGATTCAAACTTTGAAAAGAAACGAACAAGAAAAAAGAGAAAAAGTGAGAAAGAGTGCAATATTAGATCTTGTCGAATGAAAGTAAGCTCAGTGTTTGGTTTGGGGGTGCAGTACCAACAGCTCTCTACTATGCGGTGTCATGAGCTAAATGGTTTTCAAGCATCAGCATTCTCACTAAACAAAACTATGCGTTTTGATTGCTGTGAAACTTAACAAAGATAGACAGCAAAGTGGGCCTACACAATTTGGTAGTCATTGCCCCAAAAAAACAACAATCAACACAATTACAACTAATAACACATCAGCCCATTTGCAATTATAATTTTATAAACTAAGTTCATATAATTCAGAAATAATTAGCAATATTTGGAGCAGTGTTTTAAAACTCCGTCCCACCCTGGGGTCGACCCACCGGGTCACTGACCTCTTCTCTGAGGGTCCGAGTTAGTAGTTAGACCCTACTTACATGTTGACCCCTCTAAACTCCCCGATTGAACCCATGACTCAGGGGTCAGAGGAGTTAAAGGGGTCACATAATTTTTTAAAAAAATAATTATACACGAAATGACGTCGTTTGATGTGTAAACAAAAAACAAAACAAAACAAAAATCTCGCTGCTGCTTATATTTAGAATTAGATTTGAAATATGAATCGTTCTTCTTCTTCTCCTTTAATCTTCTCTCCCAAACCCAGTCTCCCTGATCCGGTGATCTCCTCCACTGTGTTAGTTCTTCTCTCCCCACTGTTAATTTGTCGTGCACCGCCTCTCCTCCGCTATTCTCTATTGGGTAAGGGATCTCTTTTCACACTGTTACAGGTGTATGAGAAGGACAAGAAAGGTGATATTACTTTTCATTAACTCCATTGAAATATGTGTTTTATACTTTGATTAGCTTTTGAATATTGACTTGTGGATGTAATTGGTTGAATTATGTTAAGTATATTTTGAATTTTTAATGATTGGTGGTTTGATTTTTTTTTGAATTTTTCATATACGATATATATTTATATTTTTTTAATGTATAAAATCAGGTTAGCGAAGTGACCTCGTGAACCTCGGTTAAACCCGTAAGCACCTTCTTCCTTTTCAGGGTGGCTTGCATGTAGAAATGAAGATCTCTTTTATCTTATAAGATGGGTGATGAATCTGCACGGAAAAGGATATGTAGATGCCTGTACCCAAAAAAAAAAAGGATGTAAATCCAAAAGTCGTTTCTTAGTTGCAAAGAAAAAGACTCACCTACTGTTTATCATTTGACGATAGTAATGTGCATGTAAAACATGGCTGTATAGGCTCTTTGATCCAACGGAATTTTTTTTTTTTTTTTGAGAATAAACATCACTTTACCTCCATGGGAAACATTTACATTTGGAATGGGTCAATGGCAATGCTGTGATACCCAAAAAAAACTTTGGTGCACCGGAAGGATTGAGTTTTATTAAAAAGAGATTTTTTTCTTCTTTTTATTCATATTTTTTTATATCTCTCTTTAAATCTTAAAAAAAAAAATTTAATAAAAGGGACTAAAGGAGCACCAAGCCGATGCAGCAAAGTTTTTCTGCTGGTACCTTTCCATATTTACTTTTTATTTTTTAGGTTGTCACAACCGCTTTCGCAGAATTCACAAGATTGCGCCTTAAAAATAAAATAAAAATAAGTCAGTCCACCCACCCAAATCCTATTCTGTTCATATAATTACCTCTCAACCCGATTAGAAGGTATCAAATATGCACCTGGTCACCTGCATCATCCGGAGGAGTTTATAAATGTAACAAATCATTAAAAAATTAATAGTATCCGTTCCCCATGAGCAATAGCTTGAATATTTTACAGGGCATATATAAGAGATTAATATTTATCAATGTTATATAAGATAAAATTATTTTTTATATATATAAATAATTATATGAGACTTATATAAGATTATATAAAGAGAAGAGAGAGAAAAATGACTCATATAATTTTATATGTGATAAAAGATAATTTTATCTATTACAATATAAAAAATACTAATCCCCATATATAATGTGTCTTATTGGCAGCTTCTTACTTCCGGATAGTTCGGGTGGCCAGGTGAATATTTGGTACTTTTTATTGGATAAAGGGATATTTATATGAAAAAATGAGAGTTGGGCGGATAGGTATGTGTTTTTTTCGGTTGTCGTGACCCCTTCCCATAAGACTAATATTAATAGAGTTTTATTAATCTCATGTTAAAGGAGATAGTTATCTTATATCACAGAGACAAACTAGTGGGCTCCACTACCTGAAAAAAGAAAAAAAAAGAAAAAGAAAAAAAAGTGACACAGTTATCGAAGAATGTGTAGGAGAGAAAACTTATGTCATGTGACATAAGAATAGTTTTTCTCATATTAATATGACTATAATTATGTGAAATTGTGAGGGGTCGTCAAGAGTGGGTTGGATTGGGATAAGTTTTGCTTTGGAAAATTTAAGTTTATGTCAAAAATTTTTAATTTGATCTGACTTAAGCCTAATAAGAGTCTAACTGTTAGTGTAACAATCCGTTGTACACCGGTATTGTTAACATTAATTATGATATTAAGCGCAGTTACAATCACATCCATTCATTTATAAAAATGCGAGTAAACTTTTTCCGTTATTATGCGAGTATTTAAAACAATAAAAAGCGTAATAATTAAAAGTTGTGACCGTAAGTGTAAAATCTTTGCGGAATACTTACTTAGACTATTTTTATAACTTATTTTACTTACTACAAGTCACTAAGGGGTTCTCATAAACCCACTTAGCTAATTTCTCACTTTTACGTTTTCTATCTATCCGAACATGGTTCGGTCTTTAATTTTTTGCGGATAAACCACATACTACAAGCCTCCCATATTTTGATATATTATTTTACGCTCAATTAACTTTCTAGGAAGCTATCACACGAGTTATTTAGAGCTCGTTTGCATCGGATATCGCCGATTGAAGTTGGACAAGCAAAACTGCCAACCAATCCCAAAACAGCACCAAACATCCCTCACTCTACGAATTACTGCAGAAAATCCACTCAACCAATATCTCTCAAATTTTTATACAACAAACTAGACACCTCAATCTTTAATTTTATATATCATACACTTAATTTGACTAAGAGACGAAGCGGGAATAAATTTCCCAAAACCAATCCAGAACTGCCACATGTGCAGTGAGCAAATGGGCAGTCTGCACTCTCTGCCTTCTACAGGCCGGCTTCAAACCCAGAATTTTACAAAATTTTACCACAAGATAGAGGACATCTCAATCTTCAAAATGGCGTATGGCACGTCCCTATCGGACCTCTGTGAAGGGAGATATGTTCTCGCGAAGTTCACCTAACTTATGCCAATTTCTAGAAATTTCGCCAGAGTTTCCTTTGATTTTACTAAAATTCCCAAATTTGCTAATGTGATCTAGGACCTCAAATGTACCTAATAATCATTGGGTGGCACACACAAAGACCAACAATGCCTTGGGGCACTTACAACCCATCACAGTTTATTTTACTTATACAATACATATCACATTGCTTCCTTTATTAATATTTAATACGTTTCAATCATCAAAGTCCAATTGCATGCATTTGCTAATCATACACATAATCATAATCCTAAAATAGGCCTATTGTCCTTTCATCATATTACATATGCTTCACATTACACAAGATCCAAATACCATATTTACAATTATCCAAATTACAACATAGTTCATAAGTCTCCAAATGTCATAAACTACATGTATCTAGACTTAGGCAAAAATAGCATTAACAAATATGACCATAAATCTCATCGTATCAACATATACAATGTTCATGCCCTAAGTCTAACTAGGCCCAATGGCCATCAAAATGCAAAATGTATAAAGTCCTCCAACGACTCACCCTACGGGCTTCTTACCCGCCGCTCCTGCACCACTGCTACCTCCTGAAATAAAGCCCCCAAGACGGGGTGAGATATACGAATATATCTCAGTAACCCAGAGGTTCCGGAGAAAACTCAGTCCAATGGCTCACTTCGATGCATATAAATAACATAAAACAACATCTTGAAAACGGGATATAGCAAGGGATTTAGAGAAACTGGGGAACATAGGGATATAAAATACGACGAAGCTGGAATGGTCGCTACCAATACCACGCAACGTCCTGCCTAATGGCTCGACATATAAGCCTACGGATCTCAACAAGGCGTGTTCCTAGAACATCCAACCGAGGCAACCTCCATCCATATACACTCGAGACTTCCTAGTGTGCTCCTATCCGAATCACACACCACGACCCTAGGTCAACTGGAACTCCCTCTCGGAGACCTATCCAGTGGAAGTCTGAAACGCCCGAAGGAAAACTGTCTACTGGCCAGAGACTCGGCACATACTATGTACCAACATACATACTAAATGCATGATCATGTCATTCTACATTACTTACATACACTTCCTACCATCACCCTCAACGGGCATGGTGGAACACACAAATTGATCAAACCCCAGTACCAAGAGGTTACCTGTATAGTCCTCTTCACTTAGCTCCCAGAGTAATATATTCTTCGAGCTCTTTATACAGCAGAAATGCCTACACAGAGGACATTCCCAATTACTTAAAATTCATACAACATGCAAGTTATCAATTACACAAGCATGATTCCACTTACTTACCTCAATCCCACTTGGTCCAGGACCGAGAGCAATCCACCGAACTCACGGTTCGGGGTTCAAATCAACGTACGGAAACCTACAACAACCATGTACGAATCATCAATACACGACAAATCTATCAAAATACGAAAACGTCAAAAATCACCCCCACACTATGTAGGTTCGGCCAAAAAGGTGTTAATTTACATTTTATTTTTCTAAATTTTCTTTCTCATTTTCTTAGGCATCTTTAGGTCACCAAACGGCCATATTAAGTGCCACTTTTTATTTTACGTCTTTCAAACGTCATTTTGCCTAATATTTTGCTCTATGTCCCATTTAACCACTCAACACTACCGAGGAATTTTCCATTGGTTTTTCAACCTTCCAACCACCACACAACCCATATAATTATCATTTAACACATAATACATAACTCAAACAATGTCAACAACATCAAATCCCTAATTCTCCCTAAATGGCCGAATTGCATCCAATGCCACACCAAGGAATTTCAATCAATTTTAACTATTCCACACCTCATACAATCCCATTATAACATCATTTAATCATACAACAACTCACCAACACAATCCTAACACCATTCCAAAACCCAAAGTCATGGCACCATCAAATTTTCTTAAGTTAAAAATCATATTTTTCACCAATAATTTTCATTGCATTTATCGCTCTAACACATCATTCTAAGACATTATCATCTAATACACATTTTTCATTTAAGCTCTCTAACAACACAATTCATCAAAAACAAGCTTTGGGTTCATAAATTCTAATCCATGAATCAACCATCAAAAGGTGAAGAGACTTACTCACAATTACGTCACAAGGCTCCTCCAAGCACCCCACAAGCAATGGCTTAAGGAATCAACCCCAAAATCACAAATCCTTCAATAATTTCGTGGCAGTAAATGCCTCTTTTCTCACAATAGAGAGGGTTTCCAGGGAAACTAATCGGTGGAACGGGTTCGGGTGGTCGTTTCCATCGAATTTCAAGACAAGAATCATCTGATTCGGTTAAGAATCGATGAAGTTAAGTGAGAAAGAAGATTTGAATGAAAAATGGTGGGGGAGAGGGGAAGGTCACAGTTTTGCAAGAGTGAGGGGAGAGAGAAGAAGATGAATAGTTCCTTTGCCAAGTTGTCATCTTATCACTTAAGTGGGGTGAGGCCCACTGCCACCTCACGCGTTTCGAATTAATTTAAATTTTTCTCTGATTCCACTAAACGTCCATAATTTCACAACCGATTTAGAAACTCTAATTTTTAACATTAACCATTGTCCTTTAATTACACTTGATCAGATGAATCCGGAGTTTTCCGGACGTTCGGAGAAAATGTTGTATTAAGCTGTTGCGTGCCCCGTAGGCACGCTTTCCCAAACTTACTAATTTCTATCAAATTTTATCATAAATCATAATTCCTAGTTCTATAAACCATTTATAACTTGTATTCAAAACCTAGAGCTCAAAACTCAATCTGCACGTTTTACGGTGCAACTGTACCGCGATATTTTTAACAGGTAAAAACATTATTCACTGAATTTTCTGAAACTTGTCTAACCACTCAATTTTTCGTTCTGAAACCATTTCCAGGGTTATTTTTATCATCTGAGACCTTATGCTCAATTTTTATCTTCCTAGGGTTGCGTGTTGGCTAATTACCTGTTTTCCCCTTTCTTTGTATTTTGGCCTTATCTTCAGGATTTTCACTAATCCTTCCCTTTAATCCTCATTTAATATTTTAATATTTAATTTAGAATTGCGAGGTGTTATAGTTAGCCTGACTTGACCCGTTTATAAAAAAACAAATGGCCTGACCTAGCCCGTTAGCATGTTCATTTTTAACTTCCTAGCAGAACCATGAATCAACTTCACAAAATACTCAAATTCTATTGTTAAACCAAAAAGCACAATTTCAACATCCAAACAGAATCATGAATTATAACAAAACTCGTCACAATCTAAGTCACTTTCAAAAGCAAAATGCTCAAACTAAATAACATATATTTCATGAAATCCAACAAACAAATTCATACTATGTAAATTAAAATAACTACATGAATTCAACAAACACATTATGATGCTTGTAGTAAGTATAACCTTTCTCAAAAATCTTTTAATATATTCATATACACAATCTAACATGCTGAGATATTGGTTCCTCCTAATAAGGAGTAAAGTCAGATTTGTATTAAAATATAATTAAGTTATAAATAATTGCAATTGATTAAATTTATATCTTTTGTTTTTTCTTCAAGGCATACTTATTTTATTTTATTTTATTTAAAAAAATAGTACAATATAGGCCGGCTTGTAGGCTTATAGGTCAGGTCTTGTGAAAGTGGACATACGGTCTATTTATTAAACAAGCTTTTTCAAGGGTCAAGCCCGACCTATTTTATGAAATATACTAGGTCAGATCTGGCCTGATGTAGACCGAGTCGTAGGCCCCCGTAGGCCGGCTCGGCTCAGTTTCATCCCTAGTCGTGATCGAGAGAATTTATTATGGTACGGGACCACCATTTTTTAGGTGGTCCCTTAGTGTAAATGAGAGGGTAAAATTGAAGAAGAGGGAAAATAGCAGGGGTAGAAAAGGAAAGAAAAAATTGGTGTTGTGAGAGAGCACCAAATTATTAAATGGTCCTGGAGCATAAAAAATATTTCCGTCGTGACCACGACAAATGTAAATATGTTTTCGTCAATCCAAATTGGGTTAAACGACGGTCCTGTTGCAGAAAAACATTATGTTGCTGATACATTGATCTTTGTGCTTTCTTTTTCCTTGTTTTTTGAAAAAAAAAAAAAAACATGTGGGCCATCGATTTTTTTGTGTCAACAGAAAATATTTATGATTTCCTGTAACATAACTCTCGTTTTATCCATTCAAATTAATATTTATTGTCTGACAAAACACCACAAAACACTACTTGGGTCAAAGAGTTTGGCGCAAGTCATGCTACCTATACAACGCTTTTTATCATAAAACCCAAAACATGGCGTCTAACCACAAAGCATAAACATGGAAATGTGCTTAATTCAAATAGACGAAATACTCTTTTCGGTCCTCAATAAATTTTACGATATCTGTTTTAGTCTTTAGCAAATAAAAAAATTATTTATGATTCTAAGAAATTCAAAATAGACCTATTTTAGTGCTTAATGTAGGTCTTTTTTGAATTTGTGAGAGATCATGATTTCAACTAAATGAGTTCATTTTGAATTTCTTAAGGACCACAAATAACCTTTTTATTTACTAAGGACTAAAACGAACATCATAAAATTACCAAAAAAAATATTTACTCATTCAATTATTCCATGTTGATGGCGGCATTCACAGAATCGAATTGCAATAAGAACTGGAAATAAGATTGATTGAATTATTTATTTCTTCCGCATATAGTTTACATCTCTTTTAAGTTTAGTTGCTTTTAAGCCAATAGGATTGGCATAGTGATAAAGAGTTTGAGTAGTGTGTATTATTAAGTTATGTATTCAATTTTCATCATTGTATAAAAAAAAAATAGTTGCTATTCTTTCTTACTTTCAGTTTTTAATTTGTAAAATGGTTTCTACCATTAGTTCGTGTTATGATTCCATTAATTTGTGGTTAGACATGGCAAGAGGAAACGTTAATGTTAATATCCTTGAATATTTGCCTTGGATCAAATTAAAAAAGAAAAATAGATGACCCAAATGATTTATATATAATGAATTTATTTCTATTTAATGAAATATTGGTTCTTTTTCAATTATAAATGAATATATTCATTAAAAAGAAAAAAATGCTACTATAATTAAGAAGCTAATTATATTTGTTCTATTACAAGAAAAACTAGGTGAGATTCTTATAAATATGCTGGGTCAGGATCATTTCATATTGGTATAAGTTATACTTTCAGTTTTGACCGTTGATCCTATTTATATCTAATGGTTCTGATTTATTAAATGAATGAATCGTTAGATGTAAGAAAATCAATGATCAAGATTTGATAAGAAAATCAATGATCAAGATTTGATGGAAGATGTTTATATTCACTTTAAAATAAAGGGGATAAAAATTGGAAATGAGTGTGACATTAAATTGTATTAGAAAATTTTTCTTAATTTTTTAAGGTAATCGAAATTCACTATGGATAGAAGAGAGAAAAGCTTTTAAGGAAGGACAAATGATAGGTGAAGTGAAATTATTCTAAAAAATTTATTTGACAACTAATTTGTCCGAGTGTTACAAAAATTAATATTTTCTGATACATACTAGCTTTTATTACTTCGTTTTGGTAAACTAAAAGTTTCATTATTCTCTGTGAGCACAACGAGGCTTTAAGGTTATTGACGATTACAAGGAGTTGGAAGGTATATTGGAGAATCATATAAGAGTTGACTTTTTCTGTATTAAATGCAGATAAGTTATATACTTATATGTATTGAGTCTAAAATGACATTTTTTTTGGGCGAAAATCAAAGTATGTTTGTAATTATAATTTATTCCAAGGTTATAACAGTTTTTTTCATTATAATTTTTAAACTTTCAACACAATAACATAGATTTTTTGATTGAATTGGTTCTTTACGCAATATAAGAGTTTTAGACTTTTAGTGATTACAGGTCACGAGTTCGATCTTTACCGCCATCACAATTACATTGGTTATCTTTGGTATGAGCCAAGCACACTTGGGCTGATTTATTAAGGGCTTTAATACTTCTTCTCTTACTGCAGATAAATTTTTTTGCAGTAACACTTATTTACAATAGGATCCGCCAGTGAATACAGGAATTTTTTTTTTAAAATATGTTTGCTATAAAAAATTTCATTCACAGCGACAGGAGAAGCGCAAATCCTTTATTAAATTAGGCACATACATTAAAAACTTTGTTATAATGATAAGAAATGTTTTCTGCTCCCAATTATATTGGTGAGCTGTGATATGGGCCAAGCACACTTGGGCTGACTTATTAAATTAGGTGCATATATTATAGGTTAAACTTAGAGGTTGAATTGATTCTGAAGAACAAGTCGGAAATGGCATGAAGATTATTACTATGAGTTGTACGGGTGACTCAAATGGTTTCTCAATGCTTAAGTTCTTGGACAAAAAAAGTTTCCAAAGCCTAAAAACTTTTTTTGCAACGATAAAAAATGTTTTCCGCTCACAAATATGTTGGTGAGCTTTGGTATGGGCCAAGCACACTTGGACTGATTTATTAAATTAGGCCCATAGATTACAGGGACGTACTGTTGCCAAATTGCAGTCTTTAAAATCTTGTTTGATATAATGTTTGATGTCCATGTCCACTATCAAACGCGAGTAATACATTCATTACATTGGATGTGATAAGGGTGCTCATCGACCGGGTTGGACCGAATTTGAGGGATCCTGAATTTGATTCGATATTTGGATGGAATCAATTATTTATGTTTAAATTTGATTTGTTCATGATTTGACTAATAAGTCATATAACTTGATATTAGACAAATTATATAATTTTTTTTTGGTAATCTCAAAATATATAAATTTAAATATCATGTATAACTAACTCATTAATTTTTAGAATAGAAAAATAAACTAAATGATGTTTTATGATAACAAATTATGCTAGATATAAAATATTGTCATATAAAAGTTAAAATGTTTTACAATTTAGCATTAATTTTTATAAAATTACAAAATTTCAAATATTTTGTGTTATTATCCTTGATTGAACTCAATCAAAATGTTATTTGAACTGACCCAAAAAAATATCGAGTCTAATTTTTAAAACTCAAATCCAACTCTATTAATTTTGGACTTATCCAAACTATTAGAATTAAAACCTAAACCATGAAGTCACTCAAGTCATAGTTAAATATATTTTTATATAAAAATATTGTTGATGAGTCCGACGTATTATCTATGTGAGTAAATTTAAATTTAAATTTTATTTATTATAAACCCTATTTGAAAGTCTTATAGATTAATAATTTTTAAAGTTATTTTCATTATTTTTGTAATCAGGATTTTAGATAATACATATAGTATGATTTATCATTAGTTATTACTAAGGTTCAGGTATCGGATTTGGTTATATTTGAAATTTCCAAATAAGATATATTTGATATTGAATTGTGTTTTGAGGCCTCGCGGCGATTAATTTAGTAGTTTTGGAATATTTATATGAATTATGAGAGTTATTAATCTTATGTCATATAAGATATGTATCTATGTATCTTATGTGAGTAAAATAAAGTTACGGGATCCACAATTTTTAAAAAAAGAAAAGAAAAAAAAAATAGGTATAAAATTTTACGAATGTACAACATGAAACAATTATTTTCCATGAATTATATAGGTTTTGGAGGCTTGTGTATAGTTTAGGCTATCCACTGGTTGCCTTGGCTCCTTGTTATTTACGGTCATGGACCCCAAGTTTTGGACGTGACATTTGTAAAACTATATGGACTCCTCTACAAATTTTTTGGGTCCTAACTCCTAATAGTTTCATAAAATTCTAATGAATTATGGATCCATGAATATAGTTTATCGTTAGAAGTATCTAATGATATTCAAATGATAAAGACCCCATAAGAAAAAATTTTAAATTGGAATCCAATTACATACTTTAAATATAAAAACCCAATTAAAACTACTAAATAGTGTGGGAATTTACATATTAATTTAATCTATTTTTTTAACTCAAACTGTTTACACCTATGCATTGATATGCTTACGGCTTTACTTCTTTCAAGCTTTTTCATATATTTAAAAATTAATAATTATATGAATGCAATTTTATCTTGTTTTGGTAAATTTTCAAAATAAATCTATATAAATAATTCAATACTTACATATAAGTTATTTATATAGGGATATGAGCATTTGACACTGACGTCAAACTAAAAATTTTGACACCAAATTTTAATCATTGATTTCTATTAATCTAACGATTACAATTTATTGAAAATTAATAAATTAATTAATAAGTGTGATTCAATAAATTATAACCGTTTGATTCACGAAAATTAATGGTTGAGATTTGATTTCAAACTTTTTAGTTTGTCACACCATGTGTTCGAATTTTTCCAGTACTACTTTTGGGAGGGGTTTAAAGCCTTAATCCTGGAACTGCTCCAAATCGAATTAGCTGCGAAGCAATGAACTGATTAAAATATTTTCAAAAAAAAAAAAATCTTGTGTTATTTATATAGAGTACAAATAAAAAATTATTTTAATTTATGAAACATATTAAATTAATTCTTTACGACATAAAAATCTATTTAATTGTTATTCTTTGTCCTTTTCAATGTATACCTTATTAATAATTTTTAACTCAATATTAATTATATAATAAATATTTATAATATATGACGTCACAATTACTTCTTTGCATTTGTTAATAATAGTAAATATTAATATTAGTATCATTAATTAATTTTAAGAAAATTATGTATATAATTTTTCTAGTAAAATATGAAATATAAATATTAACACATGTAGTCATGCGAGGGCTTGAACCTCCCTTGAACTTCGCCCATTCTGAATGAAGATGGCAAAAAAATTAATTTAATATTTTTTAATAAAATAATTATGCATTTATTACAGTTTTGGGAATAATTACAGATTATTGAAAAGAAGTGTCTGTATATTGATATTGAATAATTTACATGAGTGAGTATTTATACAAGAAAGTATCGCTAAGAATGACTAAGCGATGACTAATCAATCCTAATCACAATCAATCTTAATCAATCATAATCAATCCTAATTAATAGGAAATAAAAACGGAAACATGTTTGAATTCTGATTTTTTACACTCCTCCTCAAGTTGGGAGGTAAATATTGATCATTCTCAACTTGCCAATCAAGTCTTCGAATGCTGGACGGTGTAGGCCCTTGGTAAGGATACTTGTGCTAAGAAACGCCAAAAGAGAAAGTGGGGGGCGGCGAGACTCTGATACCATATTGAAAAGAAGTTTCTGTATATTGATATTGAATAATTTACATGAGTGAGTATTTATACAAGAAAGAATCGCTAAGAATGACTAAGCGATGACAAATCAATCCTAATCACAATCAATTCTAATCCATCACAATCAATCCTAATCAATCATAATCAATCCTAATTAATAGGAAATAAAAACGAAAACATGTTTGAATTCTGATTTTCTACACAGATCTATTGCACAATGTGACGATCTATTGCACAATATGACGTTTCTTTTGGGCTTCACATGTGACGCCCCATTGAGGCGACTCGAAAAGTTATAAGGGGAGACACCCCAATGGGGCGTCACTCATCAGGTGTTGACACGGGTCATTTTTCTTTTCCAAAAAAAATAAATTAATTTAATCATAAAACTTTTGAAGGCCATAACTTTTGACTCGGGTATCCAAATCAAGTAATTCTTTTTTTGATTCCACATAACTTTTCGAGATCTACGCAATGAAATCTCATTTGATATATTTTATTTCTCACAAACATATAACTTTTTGTGATATATTTTAAATAACAAACCAAATTTTTTTTATAATAAAAATAAAAAATTTTATTTTTTTAATTTAAATCACACATCAAATCTTGATTTATTTTTTATATCAAATCACAAACGCAGAAATTAGAGGCTTCTGAGTTTAAAAATGTGACACATGTCAACACCTGACACGTCACCAATCACGTCTAAATTGGGTTTCAATCAAGAGGCAATCACGCCTAATTTAGGTAATTTTATTTTTGAAAAACATTCATAAGCCATCATTAATTTCAGACCACGAATAATAGCCCAGAAGCTTATAGCATTAATCATTAATTTCAAAAATAATATCATTCTTTCTTAGAGATTTAGAATATTTATTTAATTATTTCCTTTATTTCTACAGATTTTTCAAATTGATTTTTTAGTTTAAATCACAAATCAAATCTTTATTTTGTTTTCCTTATTAATAATAATAATTATTTTTATTTTTAATTTAAATCACAAACCAAATTTTTGTTATAATAAAAAAAATTTAAATCACAAATCAAAATTTTATTTATTTTTTTATATTAATCACAAACCCAGAACTTAGAGGCTTCTAGATTTAACCACTCTTATAATATCATTCTTGCAAATTAAAATTATGTTTGTGAGAAATAAAATATATCAAATGAGATGTCATTGCGTAGATCTCGTAAAGTTATGTGGAATCAAAAAAAGAATTACCTGATTTGGATACCCGAGTCAAAAGTTATGGCCTTAAAAAATTTTATGATTAAATTAATTTTTTTTTTGGAAAAAAAAATGACACGTGTCAATACCTGATGAGTGACGCCCCATTGTACAATAGATCCGTAATTATTTTCAAAATTGTAATAAATGCGTAATTATTTTATTAAAAAGGATTAAATTGATTTTTTTTGCCGAATGAAGATATGAAAATTATTTATCTTTTTGGAAGGGATTTTGATATCTTGGGCTTTACAAAATTTTATCGCTAGATATCAAATAATTCTACACTAACATGATATTAAATTAAATTCCTTTGATTTGAATTCCCCGTACACAAGGAAAGGAAAATTTCTATCGAAACGGAAATGAAAGGAAATTATTAAATTCCTTTGATTCAGCACCCTTGCTATGATCCACGTCATAACCCACCTACGGTTTTTAATAGTGGTAAACTAGTAATTACGCGGTGGCCGATTAGGGCAATCTGGTAATTAGGAGTGGGAATTTCAGTTCAGTTCCTATATATAACAGACAGCTACTGCTGCTGGGAAAACAAAAAAACTCCGTTTCCTCGTTACGCTAGTTGTGTTGTGTTGTGTTGTTCCCAACCGCACCAACCAACTACTCTTTGATGCATTAGACTAAAATGGAGGACTCCGAGGTATCAATTGTGTTTTCTCTCAATCTTTTGGTCCTTTTATGTTTGCTTTAGTAAAAGAAAAATTGAATCTTTTTACTATGTTTACCGACTGGTAATGTTTGAAACAGAAATTGAGGGAATTGAAGAAGGCTTACGCTGATATAATCCTTAACACATCAAAAGAGGCTGCGGCGCGTGTCTTGGTGTCTGAGAGAAAAGCCACGCGCTTCCAGCAGGAGCTTGTTTCCACCAAGGAAGAGGCGCTACGGATGCTTGTCCGCCTCAAACAAATGCTCGATTCTAAGGTACAATGGCTGTGGATTGCTCCTCCCTCATTCACTTGTTTTTGTGTTGGATTTTCATCCTACTTGTGTTTTATGTCTACCTGAAATTGTAATTAATAATAATAATAACAATAATCACTGACTTGATTCACATATTACATTCGTAGCAGTCATTAAAGGAATGCATATTGCAATCTGCATATATGTATGTGAAATTATGACTCGGTGTGAGAGTGTGTGAAAAATGGACCACACCAAAAACCCGGCCAAATTATAACTGTTCACATTGACTCTGTAGTAATAAGATCAGCAAACCCCTATTGGCGATTCCAGGCGCAACTGTTCACGGACATTATGGAGAAATCCTTTCGAAAGAAATATATTGTGCCATTGATTTAATTTTTGGCCCCAATTCAGCTAACTCTACGGGGGTATTTGGCAACTGCAATAAAGTTTCAACATTGATAGCCAACTATCTTTATAGCATAGCACATCCTGGCCACATCTGTATATGTTCTATTTCTATAGCTGAATCCAAGCTATTTTTTTTTTTTTTTTTTTTGTGGGGGGTGGAGTAGGGTAGAGCGGGATTCCTCATGGTTAAATCATTTATAAGTTTTTGTCTAATTTAAGCTCATTTTTCAGGTTAATGTAGCGGAGATGATGTCATTGAGTCAGCAGAAGAAGATTGACGAACTTGAAGCTCAGCTCCAAGAAGCTGAGGAAATAGTTAGAGACCTAAGGGCTGAGTTGAGTGGAATGCAGGCTATGCTGGAGAAGGTGACAAACAACAAGATGCATTCCCCAGATGTACAAAACAAAAAGGGTGGAATTGCAGCTCAGGAAAATTGTTTACAGGAAAACACACTTGATCCTTCTGATGGATCTGTATATTCTGTATCTGATTTACATTTTGACTCAGTTGCAGTCTATGACAACAGGAATTCAACTGTAAATGAAACAAATGATGGCAGGAAGTTCGGTGTGCCACATGATCATATAAACAACTGCTACATTCAAAACCCGGATTTTGCTTCCATAATCATTAGGAGGAAAGAACCTGAGCTCTACCGAAATGGGTGCACTCAGAGAATACGTGCTTTTGAAAGAAACCTGTTGGATGGAAATATGTCTCTTTCAGGAAATGTAGAAGATGTACAGAATGAAAATTTAGTAAGAGTAGATGAAGGTAAAGCAGTGCCTGTTACAGCTAATCCCAAGGCTGATATTATCTGTGAAACGGATAAACCAGATGAAGTTAAAGTGGTGAGCGAAGTTGCTGACCATGTCAAAGTGCCACTTCACAGAAAAAAGGCAAGATTTAGGCTAGGGCTTCGACCTAGATTACATTCTGACCATGTCAAGGAAACTAATAAAGCATCACAATTTTCTTGCACAAAAGGTTCTCCATGTGTATTGGATACTAATGCTCCCTCAAGGAAGAAGGGGAAGAATTCTTCAAGGGTATGTACAAATGAAGTCCAGAAGGATCCTGTGTCTCCTTCTTTTCCTAAAGTATCCACAGATGCAACTACAATAGTTGAGCAGTCAGGATCTCATGATGTACAGAACGAAACTTCAGTGAGAGTAGATGAAGTTAAAGCAGTGCCAGTAACAACTAATGAAGTCCAGAAGGATCCTGTGTCTCCTTCTTTTCCTAAAGTATCCACAGATGCAAGATTTAGGCTAGGGCTTCGACCTAGATTACATTCTGACCATGTCAAGGAAACTAATAAAGCATCACAATTTTCTTGCACAAAAGGTTCTCCATGTGTATTGGATACTAATGCTCCCTCAAGGAAGAAGGGGAAGAATTCTTCAAGGGTATGTACAAATGAAGTCCAGAAGGATCCTGTGTCTCCTTCTTTTCCTAAAGTATCCACAGATGCAACTACAATAGTTGAGCAGTCAGGATCTCATGATGTACAGAACGAAACTTCAGTGAGAGTAGATGAAGTTAAAGCAGTGCCAGTAACAACTAATGAAGTCCAGAAGGATCCTGTGTCTCCTTCTTTTCCTAAAGTATCCACAGATGCAAGATTTAGGCTAGGGCTTCGACCTAGATTACATTCTGACCATGTCAAGGAAACTAATAAAGCATCACAATTTTCTTGCACAAAAGGTTCTCCATGTGTATTGGATACTAATGCTCCCTCAAGGAAGAAGGGGAAGAATTCTTCAAGGGTATGTACAAATGAAGTCCAGAAGGATCCTGTGTCTCCTTCTTTTCCTAAAGTATCCACAGATGCAACTACAATAGTTGAGCAGTCAGGATCTCATGATGTACAGAACGAAACTTCAGTGAGAGTAGATGAAGTTAAAGCAGTGCCAGTAACAACTAATGAAGTCCAGAAGGATCCTGTGTCTCCTTCTTTTCCTAAAGTATCCACAGATGCAACTACAATAGTTGAGCAGTCAGGATCTCATGATGTACAGAACGAAACTTCAGTGAGAGTAGATGAAGTTAAAGCAGTGCCAGTAACAACTAATCCCAAGGCTGATATTGTTTGTGAAATGGATAAACCAGATGAAGTTAAAGTGGTAAGAGAAGTTGGTGACAATGTCAAAGCATCACTTCGCAGAAAAAGGACGAGATTTGGGCTAAGGCTTCATCCTAGATTACATTCTGATCAGGTCAAGGAATCTAAGAAAGCATCAGTGTTTTCCTGCAGAAAAGGTTCTTCACTTGTGTTGGATACCAATGCTCCCTCAAGGAAGAAGAGGAAGATTTCTTCAATAATGGTATGTGCAAACAAAGCCCAGAAGGATCCGGTGTCTCCTTTTTCTAAAGTATCCACAGATGCAACTGCAATGGTTGAGCAATCAGGATCTCATAATGTACAGAATGAAACTTTAGTAAGAAGAGAGGAAGGTAAAGCAGTGCTTGTAACAACTAATCCCAAGGCTGATATTATTTGTGAAACGGATAAACCAGAGAAACTGTTGGATAAATCAGATTTAACAAGACAAAGGAGTTTGTCCACTGAAAATCTGGATGTTCCAGCTTGCAGAGCAGATGTTGAGGCAGCTAATGAGTCATCAGATAAACTGGATCCAAAGAAAGTATCTTATTTAGATGAGAAGGTTTCTAGCCGATCTGCAAATGATAAGTTTCTCAAGTACACATTCTATAGAAAGCGTAAGAAGGAGGCTATAAGCGTTCCTGATACAAATTGCTCTTTGGAAACAAGAAGTTCGAAGAAAAACTGTGGAGAGAAGCAAAATGGTTATGTTGAGCCTCAGAAGTCTTGCACAATGGCTGAATCAACTCGTGACAGCCGACGACTAGCACAGGTCGCTCGCCAGGTTAGTGATATATATGTGAATATTTGTTTTCCCCTTTCACTTATTTGGGTAAGCATGTTTCTGTTTGCCTATCCATACCTGTCTGAAGTATGTGGTTTTGTATCAGTACTACGCTAGTATTCTATTTGAAAGACGGTTGTATCTCAGCAAAGAAGTTATGTGAGGTCAATTGGTGACACGGATAATTGATTACATTGACTAATCTTTTGCTAAGATTTGGCATGGCTGGTTGGAAAACAAATAATTGCTATAAATGGTAATTTTATGAGCCTTAAAAATTTATGAGTGACAAAAAGAATTAATTTTTACATAAAAACCAAGAGAAAGGACTTTGCCTGCTCATTTCCCATGTATGCTATTTTGTGTACTTCTAGTTGGTTGGCTTATGGAGAAAGAAACTTTTCTTTTAAATTTAGAAAGTTGTTTCGGTAGAAAGTTGTTTCAGTAGCAAGGCTTTATAATGTAGATGATGCATGCTGTATGTGTCAGTAAAGCTACCATTTATTTAAATATCTTGTATTTACTAACTGTCAAAAG
Organism: Gastrolobium bilobum; assembly: GCF_033153095.1. Taxonomy (NCBI): domain Eukaryota; kingdom Viridiplantae; phylum Streptophyta; class Magnoliopsida; order Fabales; family Fabaceae; genus Gastrolobium; species Gastrolobium bilobum. Next base: position 482,841 of record NW_026898407.1, read on the forward strand.
TACTAGAGAAACATTTTAGGAGTCAGTGTAATTCACTTTACAAGCTTGTACTTAGTTTTTATATTTTGAATTCAGAAATAAAAAAAGTGTGAAGGATAATTCATTGCAGCTTTCAAAGTAGAAGATTGAAGAAAAATTCTGTGTGCAAATATTATCTTATACAAGACTTGAGCACTTTGGGCCTTCTCCCGTTTCTGATCAAAAATCGATAAATGTTATTTGGCACATTTTTAAAGTTGAAATCCTACATCCCTTTAAGCTGGATGCGAAGGCTGAAAGGGGGTATAGTTGTCTTGTAATGAATTTGGTTCTTTTCTTGTTCTGCTTGCTTTAACTGTTTAATTGAATACTACATTTCAAAATAATTGTCACTTTAGAAGTTTTTGCTTGTTTCGAATTGTTTGTCACTTCAGAAAACCAAGAGGGCTTTGATTACTTGTTTTTTTTCTAACTTTATCCTTGTCTTTTGGTATCTCCATTAAATGGAATGAGAGAGCATTAATGGAGTAACAGGGTAATATAGTCAAATGAACATATATTTCTCTGAAATTGAGAGTATTTAATGACTTTCTTACTGATGATTTTACACTTGAAGATGACAAATATTAAATTCCATCACAATGAATTCAATAATCACTATCATAGAGGAGTTAGTGTTTTTACTATTATACACAGTACAGTGATGTATTGTTAACACTGAATTATATAGATTTGTGATTATAAGTTTCCTCCCACATTAGCTACATTGGAACATTTTTATACACATTATTACTGTATAAGCTACTGGATCTTCTGGGAGGATGAACATCAGTTTTTTTAAAGTTCGTCGATATCAAGTGACATTTAAAGAAAAATTGGCCATTGTAATAATTCCTATTTCTGTTTTACCATTGCAAGATAAGGAAAAAGGTCAATTTTAGATGTAACTCCTGTTTTTGAGCTACACCAAACATAAAACATCTCCAAATTTGGTTCTTTTTGCATTATCTAGGATGAAGAAAATATCTGACATTCTGACTTAACTCATCTTCCCTATTGATTACCGGACAGTTGAAAACACCAGTTTTCATACTGTACCTGTAACAGATTTTCACTTGAAAATTGTCCTATGCCAAATTACACTTTTCTGCAGACCTCAATCTCTCCTAATTTTGTGTAATTATGTGTTTCTTTGGGCACAAAGTTATACTTTGACAAATGCAAGCTGAGTTTTACTGATTGGTTCTTGTGCATCTTGAATCTCCGCTTTCCTGAATTTTTCTTTAAAAATTTTGAGGATTGATTAACTGCTAGCATTCCTTTGGCTTGAATATGTGATTTTGGCATTCCCTTTATTTTAAACACTAATTTTGTGAACAAAAGTGGAGAATGGAACTCCAGAGATGCTGACATTTATTTAAAAAAAAAATAGTAGTCAGACATCCTCTAGAATCATGAATATTCTGACAAGAATTTTTCACTTAGAATAATAATGCATTATCTTCCCTAATTTTCCTTGGCACCTTTCTCTTCATTATTTTTCCTGTGCATCTTAAATCTCCTCTTTCCTCATTTTTGCTTTAAATTGTAAACATTGATTGAATCATAGCAATGGTTTGGCTTGATTGTATGATATTGGCAATTCCTTAATTATTTTCAATATTAATTTTGATGGAGCTCCAGATATACTGACCTTTATCATGAAAAGAGTGGTCATACATATTCTAGAATAATGAATGTACTGACTTGAAATTTTCACTTCCCATAACCTTGACACCTTTCTCTTCATTGTTTTTTCACCTATCTTATATTGAAAAGCTTAGCTATCTGTACTCGTGTAAAGTTCAGCAGTTTATGCTTTAACAGAAAATGTTTTTAACTGCCCTTTCTCAAACCAGGTCTTAGAGCTCAGTTTTAATTGGGAAAAAAGAGAGAGTCCAATCTGTAGATGTTGAATCAAATTAATTTGTTTGCTTCTGCTTCTAACTTATCTCATTGCAGGAATTTTTATGATGGCTCCATATTTTGTGGAAGCCAAATCTCTTTGACTTTGAAATAGTTTATCTAAATCTTAAAGGAAAAATTGGGAAATAAATACAACTAGAAAATTGAATTTATCTCAAATGAGCAAAATTGTTAATTGGAAAATGCTCTTGTTTGAGCTTTCCGATCATGATTGGCATCACACAGTTTGCCTGGTAGTCTTAGAAATATGCTTGCAGTTATCCAAAACTAGAGAGAAGAACCTAACGTATTTCTTCAATTTTTTTGGCAGCTAATATCTTTGTCTGAGAAGAAATGGTAGATGGATCTATTGCTGTGATTATTATATTGGGCTGGAGATTATTTATGTCACAATCCAATGCACTATTGTTTCTGGCGGCGGTGTTTTAAGGTTGCTTAACTTTGGTAGAGCCCTGGGATGTCATAAATATTACTTAATATTAGCTTTTCTATCATCCTTAGCATTTCTTTAGCATTATATTCTACAAAACATAAATTATATACTGTTGCTGCCCTTTTCTTTGGGGCCAGTTTTAGTTTAATTTTGCAATTCAAATTTTGCTGATTATATACCCCGCATGGGTGACGAGAATTATAACTAGATTGCTCTATTTTTGGGTAACTTTAATTGTTTACAATGTGCAACTTGAATCTTTTGGCTTGCCAATGTAAATCCTAGCTTAAGATTAAAATTTTCAATTATAAGCCTACATCTTACTGAAGTTTTGATTATATCACCCCGAGAGTTTATTTGCTGCTTGATTTTGATTGGTTTTTCTAACCGAGTGTACACTTGTATTACTTGATTTTATTGCATGAAGTTTTTAGTTTGTAGAATGTTAATTTACTTTAAGCTCGCTTGCTTATTCTAGCTCCAAGCTTGGGGGTTATGAACTGTGCCAGATGGGAGTCAGAGGACTATGACAAAAAACAAACTATTAGAAGATCTTGTAAACTCTAGCACACGATTGAGTTTGGAGCTAGGGGAACTTATTAATATTACATCTAGAAATGACCACCACCAAAACCAACTCCCTCATTGGTAAAGACCACCAAAGGTCTAAGCTTCATCTTGCCGACCTAGAGACCAGATGCCAAGCCTATATACCAACCTGAACAAATTGAGTAAAGCTTTAACACAATATGAAACATTCGAGTAAGTTTTCCCAAAAAAAAAAAAAAAAAACACTCGAGTAGACATAATAAAAATCTGACTCTAAGGATATAAGGATAACCTGCAAAGCTGAAATAGCTAATGACAATGAGTTAGCCAGCCCAAGGGAAGGGACCACTTACTCCTATAACTGTCTATCATATCAATTACATAAGGTAAGCCTTTATTCACTATACATAGGCCAACAAACTATGTTGTTGATGCAAAGCGTTGAAGGATTTTTTTCTTAAACTCAATTTTAAAAGTTCTTCTCCACCATAGGCCTTTGACATTCAGATAGCCTCAAACCGGTGGAAAAACCACTCACTTGGTACAAGACAGAACAATTTCATTGATCAAAATAGTGAAAGTGGAAACAAAATTAAAAAATATATTAATAGTTTGTGAGACTTATATTTTTTTTATCTCTTTTTCTCACATAGATCTCACACACTTTTATGTGTGTTAAAAATAAGTTTATTTTCTACCATATGAAAAACATTAAACCTTTATATAAAGGGTTTTGATTTTCTCATGTTGCATTAAAATTTAATTCTTATATTGTGACTCAATTAGTGACGGGTCTCACACTTATTAAAAAAAAAAAACTTTACATGCAAATCAAAAGATCACAACATGAAAAATCACTTCTCATGCAACATCTCTTTCCAAGACAGTGCCCAGGTCGTTACGCCTTTCGCGCGGGTCGAAACTTACCCGACAAGAAATTTCGCTACCTTAGGACCGTTATAGTTACGGCTGCCGGTCACCGGGGACAAATTTTTTCCTATATAAAACGCCAAATCCTTCCATTCCTTGAGTTACAAGGTAAGGTCCAAAGTGTTTTTCATATCAAGTCCAGCAGATAACCTATGAAGTATTGGAGAAGTATTTGTATATAAAAATGTCATCTAACCCCCTCAACTATTTTAAAACGGCAAGGTTAGAGATATTTGATTTGTTTTTTTGTCCTCATTTTCAGTGATAAAATTTCATCAATAATTACAAAAATATCATTTTATTTGATTTTCATAATTTCTTTCACAAAACTTTAAGAACAAAAAACAAAATAAAAATAAAGTATCATTTCTGTAATTATAATCCTAGTTACCCTTTAAAGCTTTAGGGTAACTTAAATTGAATACATAGTACTTACACCTCACTCGTACAAAAAAGTAAGCAATCTTTTACGTTGTCACTCATATGTACAGATTCACCCTCTACTGATATAGTAATACTTAGCCCTGAACGCACTCCAATATGCTGTTCTTGTCCAACAATTCTCGTGGCATAACAAATGAAATTATGAACTAATACGAAGAATGTATGATAGCCAGTTTCTCCGCCTTCAATAGTGACTAGACTACTACCATTGAGTATTTTTTTCCAAGTAGACGATACATATCGGCATAACAAATATCATTGTCACACTTCCCTGGTGAAGGGATTTTTCCACCAAGCTGGTTGAGAATGAAAAGAAAATCAAACTTACAGTCTACATTGCAATGTATCTGCTCACATACATTATCAAGTAATCATATTTTGATAGTAAATTTGACTCTTCCCATTCGTAGATATGTGATGCTTTTGTATAATTACATATATATATATATATATATATATACATGCAAGCATGAGAAGGGATGTGGCATTCTCCAACACCCCATTAAGGCCATATTGCCTACTAAACGGGGTATAGAATGCTATACTTGGAAAGCAAACCTGCTTTTTAAACTGGCTCTGCTCTTGCCAAACCTGAAATCTCCCTTGAATTAGTATTAATCACTGCCAGAGGATTAGTGATGAAGCCTCCACCACCATGGACCCTAAATCTGTGGCTTGTCAACTCAGTTTCAGCATTCCTATCAGGTCGGCAGTGAATGGCAGCAAGCGATGGGGTGCCACCAGATCGAGAGAATCTGGAGGACGAACACCGACCCTGTGTTTTTCTCCAGAATTTGGAGCTTAAAAATTCAGTGCCAGGTAACAGGCAACATGCATTCCTTGGAGCATCAGATTTAGTCATCCTTCCGCTTGATACAGCCAAACCATAAGATATCTCATCCAATGCCAACTCGAGGCCATGCACACGAGTCTCTAAACAACGCATTCCATTTTCAGAGCTCCCAATGAATTCCTGAAAGAGTATTGTGGATACTGTCATGTTCTCATTCAAGGGTTGGCACACATGCTACATGTACATACATATACAATAAAGAAGAAGTTTTGAACATACATCAGTATTGACCAGCAAACATTGTTTCGAAAAATTTGCAGAGATAAGTTAAGCAAAACATAAATAAAAAAAGAAAAAGAAAAATTGCTTGAGGGAAAGTGTTATCAAGCATTGGGAACAAACCTGTAGAAGATCAAGCAGACTTGACTGCTGCTTCTCAATTTGAAGTAACTGGTTGCGAATCAAAGATAAATCCTCACTCTCTTTCTCATTCCTATGGACATCTTTAGTGACATTACAAACAGGAACTGAGTCTTGACTCTCCTCAGAACAAGGTGCCACACGAGATCCAGCTTTGGACCCACCAAATTTATGCATCTTGTCATCAGGATTTTTATCAAATAAAGCCCGTTTTATTTCCGACTTCAAAAATCTGCTTTTATCCTTTTTGCTTCTTTCCACAACAGTTTCATCCCTCTGCTGAAGTTCCTTGAAGGGAGAATTTGACACAGGAATTCTAACATCCCAATTCTTATGGTTTAGTTTAGGCAAAGGCAAAACACCTGAACTCATTCTCTGATTGCCACTTAAAGCACTCATCTTTTTAGCAGTGTTAGCAGCAGATCTATCTGGTGGAGTTGATCTGTTAACTGGGCTGGATTTCTTCCTCAATCTAGTCATTACAGAACCAGGACTACAAGAATTTTGAGAGACTGGTTGATAGCGCCCATCACTTGCATTCTCTGAACCAGCTCAAAACCAGAAAGACATAAGAAAAACAACCAATGATATACTTATTTATGACCACAAAAAAATTCTAGATGATAAAACTTTTAGAATTAATGTAAAGATCAAATAACCCTAGATTGACCATAATCTCCAACTCCTTTTCCCCGCATTTTCGAACCATGATTTCCTTTCGAAAGTGTTAAGAACTTTGGAATACACCACTCCAAAAGTTAGCTCAAAGGGTGGGAGTGTCCAAGGCCTTATAAAGGCCATATTAGTTGCCCATCCAATCAATATGGGACTATATATCTCAACACGCCCCCTCACGCAAGAGCCCTTTAGGCTAGAAGCGTGGAAATTGCACAGGCCCATTTTTGGTTTACCTTCTGTGCTTTTTTTTTTTTTTAATTCCACTTTAAAGCGGGAGACGGTGAGGCTCTGATACCATGTAAAGAACCTTGGGATACACCACCCCAAAAGCTAGCTCAAAGGATGAGAGTGCCCAAGGCCTTATAAAGGCCACTTTAGTTGCCCACACAACCAATGTTTCTATAATTCAATCTGAGTTTCTATAATTCACACAATCTGAGTTTCTATAATTCAATCCACATAAAGTGATCTGACACTTGTTCATCTCAGTGACAAAAACCAATCAAACACTAGATATAGATAAATCAAATACCTTTTGAAGAAGAATGCGACTGAGGAGGTGGAGAGAATTCATCTGAAACATCAGGAATCTGCTTCCATGCCTCCAACATCTGATTCATAACTTCCCGAACCAACTTTACCTACAAACTCAACTCACTTCCAAATTACCATCAATATAAACAACGAAAGTAAGAAAAAAAATTGAAAACTCTGCAGCCAAGCTTAAAAAAAAATAAAAATTAAGGACCTTATCAAATCGTCGATTCTCGAAAACTTTCAAACAACCAGCCTTGAATTCCGACAAGAAGTCCCTCTCCACGATCGCCAGCTTCACCAACGCCTCCGCCGCACCCTTCCTTGCCGCCCAGTCGTCGCTGCTCAAGGATTCCACCAAGCAAGGAACCAATTTCCTCAAGACACCGTGACTCGACGCGCCGCCGGCCTCCACGACGCTTCCGAACAGCGCCAGCAGCGCCGCCTTGGCCTTAAACCCCTCGCACTTCAGCAGCTTCTCCAACCTCGGCAGGAGCTTCGCCAGCCTAGCCGGGTCCGGATCCGGAGCTCCGTCAATCGCGGAAGCCAAGCAGAGCGCCGCGCCAGCCTGCGAGTTCGGGTCCTGCTCCGTAAATAGCGCCTCCCCCAACGGCTTCAAGAAGGACGAAAACGGTTGCTTCGTCACGTGCGCCGACAATGCCGAAACCGAATTGGCACATGCGGTTCGAACCGACGAGTCCGGGTCGCGGAGCCGGCGAACTATGTTCGCGAGGATTTTGGAGAGAAAGGGAGAGAGAACGTTGCCATGCGCCTCAGAGAGAATCGCCAAGAGGTGCACGCATTGCTTGCGAACCGGCGATTTGTCCGAAGCATCGGTGGAGTGTATGCACGAGAGGAACACCGGCACCGAGTTTGGGTCCAGGTTTCGAGCAATGGACTCCAGCTCCGTCGCACCTAGCGAGTGCGTGTCCCTGTCGGAGAGCTTGGTGAGGCACGTGAGTACCTTGTGCTTTATGTTTTGCGTTGGAGCTGTAGAGGGAGGCATTTTCATTTTGATGATGAGGATAGTGCTGGAGTCACGGTTAGGAGAAGTATGAAAGAGCTGCTGAAATTTCCGGCGACATCGCCGGAGCGCCGGTGACCAGGTTGTTTTCCTGTGTGATCCCACATCCAATGCGAGAAGGCTCTTTGAGTTTTAAACTGTCAAGGGAACTCTGGAAATAATGTTGCGGTGAAGGAGAACGGCACGTCGTTTTCTTGACGAAAGCAAAACGACGTTAGATTTGCCGTTGCTTGTTCTACTTAACCAGTTTACTACGAAGCTTGGCTTAAGCTTTTTGTCTAAAACTTCTCCCTGCTTTTAAGTTAAACATGGCCCAACTTATTATGAGTTTTGTTTCAGCTGATCCGGGGTTCAAGGTAGCTGTTTTTTTACTCTAGCGTTTCTAAATCTGCCACGTGTATAGATGGCTTCTTAATTGCTCTCACAGTAAGCGACCCAGCACAGCAAAGAAATCAGGATTATGTATTGCTTAGCGAAGTAGAGAGAAATTATTATGAGCGTGAAATATATCAATTATTCATCGCAGGGATGGTTTTCGCGAGAAAAAAAAAACGAAGAAGGTATTGGTGAGATGGAATCATAGTGATGAAATTATAGGTCTTCCATTGTTATTAAGGTGTCACGTGGGCGTTGTCATGCAAAAGTTACTATGCTCACAAAGTCACAATCAAGTTGCTGAGAGTTTTATTCAACACATGCTCGTATCATTGCTTTTCTCATGAGTCATGACTAGGCTCTGTGTTTGTCAGGCACAATGAGTCACGTATTAATTGCTCAATTTGTAGTGGTTAAATATAATTTAAGTAGTATTGGAGTTGATCTTCTCGTGTGAAAAAGTGGTTATGTTATTTAATTACAATCACTTATTTAAAAATTATATATTTTTTTTTCTCTTATTTCATCATCAATGAGTGGTTGTGATCAAATAACATGATCATTTTTTCTCTCTTATGTCAGCATGCAGTATATACTTGATTTTGTTTAAATGAAATTTTAAATTTAAGTTTATGTAAATGTAAAAAATTCCTCACCATGATGTACATTGCTTCCACACAAAAAAAAAGTGGTTAAACGGCTTGTCCGCATGATACTAATATTACAGATTTAATTTTTTTAAGAATATCAAGGGGTGAAAGTGGGCTGGGCTGGGCCGAGCTTTGCCCCGTAAAGTCCAAGCCTATGCCAAAAAATTTCAATTTGGCCCGGCCCGATAGCATAATATGAGTCTAACTGTTAGTCTGTCTTCGCCCATTTATAAAAAACAAATAGCCCGGCCCGACCCGTTAGCCTGTTAATTTTTAACTTCCAAACAGATCATGAATCAACTCCACAAAATACTCAAATTCTATTGTTAAAACAAAAATCACAATTTTAACGTCCAAATAGAACCATGATGATTCGATGATTCGAAATACATCTCTTTCCTTCTCAGCCTTTCAATTAAACATTACCAATCACAGAATCTGATATTTAACTTTTTCTAATCAAGATCAATATGAACGAGGAACTCTATTTATCTGATAAATAAACACACAGAGATGAGAGATAACTTGAAGGTGGTGGACAGCGGTGGTGGCATGAACAGTGGAGGACGGCGGTGGTGGCATGAACAGTGGAGGACGGCGGTGGTGGCATGAACGGCGGTGGTGTGTCTTACTCGGGACTCGGGAGCTTGCAGGTGAATTAAGGCTTAGCAATATCGATGTCGTCTTACAAGATATAAGTAACGAGTAAAAGGAATTTTTGGTATGTTATTAACTCTAATAACTGAGATTCCAAAGCAGAACTATCCAGAACAATTGGGCCAGCCTTGGAGGCTCATGGGCCAGGCTTAATATATTAAGCCTCCGGCCCAATTATGTAATCAAACCTTTACACCAGCTCAAGCCCAACCTGCTAAGTAAAAAGGCCGAGCCAGGCTAGGCCACTAATGGGCTGGGCTGTAGGCCCCTGTGGGCCGGCCCGTCCCAGTTTCACCCCTATGTGCGTGTTCGTCCAGTAAATTATTGTTGTCTTAGGTGAGTGAGATTTGACCTTAAGTAGGTCGAAATTAGCTGTATATTATCATAATTGTGTGGAAATATCATACTGTATGCTATAGTGTACTAAACTAAGCAACATAGAGTAATATATGAAGGTGATCTTGAACCCACTTGCTCTCAACTCTCAACCTCCGCACCAACCTTTCTTCTTTAAACATACAACAAATAGTTGTAAAGAGCATACCTTGACCAAAAAAAAAAGGTGGCCTAGCACTGAAAAAGACAATCCCAGTAATTGCGTTAGTTGGGAGTAGATTTTTGCTGCAACGAGAGTAAATAATTCATCATAATTCAACACAAGTCGATATATAGAAGAAAAAAAGGCCCGCACTGCAAAAGTTAATGTGTTCAATTTTATTTTATTTCTGGTAAACATCTGTTCAAATTTTTTACATTGGATCACAAATTGCGTTATTTGGTATTATATGACGAAGGCGATATGGCATATTATATAAGTTGATCCAAGTATAGGAATTTGCTAACGTGGGTTGGATCAAAAGGGACAAATACGGTTTGAATCATCAATTTGCTTTTGCTTGGCATAGATAAGAAAATTTGATCAGCGACATAATCAAACCCAAAGTCTATGAAATAAAAAGTAAACTAGAACATTTATAAAAATTAATAAAAATGAAAACGGAAAAGTGTTAAGAGCAAAAGGCAAATATAAAATAAAATATCGAGTAAATAAACAAATCAAAGAAATCAAATGTTTACAAATTGAAGGGAAATATAATTACAGCAAACAAAAAAAATCAATATATTTAATTTCTTTTTTCTTATATGTTCTAAGTTATTTTCCCATATTTATTTATCTTCATCTCCAATTTACTTTTTTCCTTCTTTGTTTATTTGTTTTTGTCCCTTATTTATTTTTTATTTAATTTTATTATTATTTGTTTTCCAATCTTTTTCTTGTTTTTTATTTGGTGCATCGAGGCTCAAATCCTACTAATTTGAGTTAATGGTGAACGGCCACATTAGGGAATATTTTTCTTCTTTCCCAATAATAATTTTTCACGATTACATAATTCCTCAGTGTCTTTGGGCACTCCCTCACTCACATATGCAAAAAAATTATTTTGTCATCTCACATTTTTTTTTTTTTTTTTTATTACAACTCATATCTTTTTTTCTAAAGTTACTTTAGATAATTTTATCTAATGCTCACCGAAACAATGTTGTTTTGGATAGCAATTAGGGTGGGTTTATAATTTTAATTTATTTTAGGGGTATAATAATCTTTAACATTTTAATTAATTAATTTTTTAACACTAACACGACGTCGTTTCGATAAATATTAAATAAAATTGTCTAAAATAACATTAGATACTTTTTCTTTTGTATTTATTTGAAAATAAATCATCTCATATTAAAATTTCACATGAGCTGATTATGTGAAATTTTTATGTCTATCTCTTTCTTCATTAATAATAATTGGATTCCACCTATTTAATATATATAAAAAATAAAATAAACACAAAATCTTTAACACGAGAGAATCTTAAGTAGTTCACACCACCTTTCTTAGTTGTATACAAGGCGAAAACCACCATCTTGCATTCTACACCAATTAAGCGCATCATACCAAGTTACCAACTACTCTAACTGGGTTGATGGAATAACATATCAGTCCTCTTATCAACGAGCGAAGTTTGTGTGCTCTTGGAGCACAAAACAAACATTTGGTGGGACTGTGACGAGAGAAGAGAGAAGAGAGAAAAAGTTGAGGAGAGAGGTGAGAGAAGAAAAAAAGAAAAAATTTAATCTAGGTGTTAATTTTTTGAGTAAATATCTTTTTGGGTCCCTGATAAAATATACGGTTCCCACTTTAGTCCCTTATAAAAAAATTAGTCAGTTGGTCCATAAATTTAAAGTGGACCTATTTTAGTCCTTTTGAGGGGACTAATATGGGTCTTTTTTGAAATTGTGAGGACCACGATTTTAACTAAATGGGTCCACTTTGAATTTGTTAGGGACCAACTGACTAATTTTTTTTGTAAAGGACTAAAGTGAGAACCGTATATTTTGTTAGGGGCCAAAAATAATATTTACTTTTAATAAAAGAATCACGATGGTCCTGAACCACATTAAAAAAATTCCCTTGGTCAACACTATTGAATAGTGAAGAAATTAAATTTATTTCCTAGCTAGTTTGAATTTTGTAATGAAACGATCAAAGATGCAGTAAAATGTCTAACACGGCTAGTTCAACTTAATCACATCAAGGCCCATTAGTTAAAGGAAATGAACTCAGAACTCAGAAGTAAATAAGGTACTCAATTAACAATCAGTGTCGTAAAAATTCAGCTTCATAATCATTAAGATACGCATAAGATTTGTTTTCTTTTCTCACCTGAAAACAATGTTCTACCATGTGATGGATATGCACGTCTATCTTTCAAATAAAAAAACGCATTTAAAGTTTTGAACTGATTGGGGTCCGTTCAGAACAAAGGTCTAGGTAGGAGACGGTAACATATTCATAAGTCACTGTCCATTGGTGTAAAATAGTGTGAAATTTTTAGCGTGCAAAGAAGAGTTGATAGTCATATGGTGTTTGTTTTTGATGGATTTGGAGGGTTGACTATGGGAGAGAAAGGAAGAGAGCATACGAGAGATCCAACCAAGTCATTGTTAATGCACACAAGCCAAACATCAAACAAATACATTACTTCCAGTAATCTGAAAGATTAGTGGTACTCACAAGTTACACCAAACTCGGGATTCTTAAATATTAGGAATACAACACGAGAAAACATCTAACACACTACATGAGAAAACATACAAAACTACTCCTAGTTTTACAGCTTTATTTTGAGTGGAAATATAGATAGATCACTATACTTTCAGAGTAATGAGACTACCGATGCATGATGTGACCTTGTATTCCTCAGGAAGAGTTTCCCACCATTTTACAAATGTAGGATCCTTTAAGAACACATTCTTTGTTAGTTCCCCTTTATCAATCCACTTTTTAATGCCTTGTTCAAGTTGCACAACCCTTTCCTTGATACCTTCAAATGGTTTCTTGTTACTATTCCAGCGACAAAGCTCTTCCATCTCAGCCCAGAAGCTGGATTCAGAGATAACTCCTTTTGTCACCCTATTAGCATGTTCTAGCCATCTTTGAGTGTATCTATATCGTTTTGGCCTTCCCTTATCCATGTAAGGTCCTGTATCTTCATCCTTTGAATGGCGGTAATAGTTGGCAATATCTAGAGGCTCCACAAGACGACGAAAGCTGGTTCCAAGCTTAATCCATTCTTGTTTCCCTTCAAACTCATCTGGGAGTTCATACCTCTTTAGCATTTCAATGATCTCATCCCAAACTCCTGCCAGCACAAGCCTCTTCACATTTGCTTGGAAGTCCTTTCCCTCCTTTTGCACCTTGAAGGCATAATAATAACCCTTCCCCGTGTGTATCTCACATGTTGCTTTGTATGCTTCAAGTTCTCCCATGCTTCCCTGAGCTTTCTCCTTAATCTCCTTACTGATTTTTTCCTCATTTCTGTTTTTTTGTTTTTGCAACTCACCAGCTGCTCGAAGACACAGTCTTGCTCTAGTGCTCTGAAATTCCAGCCAAGAAATCATCACGTATTGAATAAATGTTGTGTTCTAATTTTATGCATGAGAATATAAAAACTAAATAGAAAGAGAAAACGCAAATTAATTACCAATCCAAGGCCATCTAAGGCCGTGCTAGTTGTGGCAATATCACTATTTGAACCATCAGCAGACAAGGGAAGATCTTCAAGTTGGTCTAAGTACACCACATTCTGCATTTCCAAGCTATCCTGCAATTCATCTTCATATGCTAGATGTTCCAATATGCTTTTGCTAGCAACTTCAGAAAGTTCTGCCAAATCGCTTAGCTGAGCAGTGTGGAACAAGAGTTGCAAAACAGCATCCGAGTTACTTATCACAATCAGTTGTCCATTTCCATTGCAGAAGATGTATTTTCCAAAGGGCCTATAAGGGCTTAAGTCAACAAAATTTGTCACTGTCTCCAGTAACAGATTTGTGCTGCCCATAAGAGTACAGGCAGCATGGCTTGTAACAGTTGCTGCATTCCTCATCACAGTCGAGTAAAATTCACAAGTCACATTACCTCTTCTTATTGAATCTTGGGATGAAGCTTTGTACTTGGGGGTGAAAGATTGGAGAATGGAGCTAAAATTTTGCTCAATGGAAGAGCAGGGAGTGAGAAAAATCCGTGGCACTATGTCATATCTCTTCACAAAGTGTATGAAGTAGCTAGACCAATTTTCTCGCCTTGAAGCATGAGAGAAAATATGATTACCAACTAAGGGAGACCCAAAAGTGACACAGAAAGGAGGCTTGTGGTTTTGGTTTTTGGTTGGGTTAAGGTACTCTTCCAAGGCCCAAAACGTTGCAAGAATTGCCACTGCAGCTCCAGAGGAGTGCCCTGTAAATATTATTTGCTTCCCTTCTGTCATAGCTTTATTCACCTTCAGATTTTAACGGTTTCATTACTTTAGTCAAAATAATTAACCAAAAATAGAAACTACCATCATGGTAACTGAAACTACCAGAAAAAAACTGCAAAACTAAAATGAATCAAAGATTGTCGGTAACATACCTCAGATTTAATAGAAGACTTTCCCAATATGAGATTGAATCTCTTTAAAAAAGCTTCATTCACCAAAGCAGGTTCATCGTTACCAATACTTCTAAGTGAAGGGAACAGTTCAAGATCTATCTTTGTTTCCCCAAAGGGTTTACTAACAAACCAATCAGCAGCATCCCAAGATCCCGAAAAGCTAATAATAAGGTTAGCTTCAGAAGAAGTCCGAATCTTTTCAAGAAGATAATACTTATCTTGTGGTAACTTGTGAGCTTTGAAGGCAAAGGAACATGCCTTCTTGATAAGCTCTTCTTTCAATCCAATCTTATCTCCAATGGACCCTCCAGCCATTTTTCTTAAAAGCTTTCTCTATTCTCCAATGGAACCTGTAGTTTCAGAAAGATTAGTGGTTGCTTGATTGGAGTTGCTGCGTCTTCTTATACAAAGGGGATGGAAACTCAAGTTAAATTGCTATATTGACGAAGACTATGTAGTTTCACGAAGTTGTGTGTGTGTTTCCTTAATGGAAATGGGGATGGAAACTCAGTTAACTTGCTCTATTCGACGAAGACCGATATAAAGTCGACGCTAAAGTTAGAAGTGGGGTCCACAAATATAAAACTATGTCCAATCAAACTAAGGCTTACGAAGCTGCCGGGCAGGTTGCTACCTCTTTTCTCAGCGGGCAGCGAACCCTAATATTCGCGACTTTTTTTATTTTTCATTTGGTTTTTAAATTATTAAAATCGTACGTAGTTTAAGAAGCAACTTAAAAGTGAAAAATTACTCTTATATTATATGTGATATATTTCTTTTCTACACACCCTTCGATAACTGTGTCATATTTTTTTATTTTTTTTTATTTTTAAGTGGTGGAACCAACAAATTTATCTCTATGACATGAGATAACTTATCTTCTTTAACATGACATTAATAAAACCCAACTTAAAATAGTATAAGTTGTACTTTACCATAATTATGATATTATTTTTAAGAATTTGGTGTTTGTACTTTTAAATGATATAAAATTATGTCATTTTAAGCGAAAGAAATAGATAAAAATTAAAAAGTATGAAGGAAAAAGTTGGGTGTCTTTTTTAATTAAAATTGTAAATAAAAATACAATTTCTTTTGTAAGCTAAAAATATTAGTTTTAATAACAATGACCTCCAAAGCACGAACACAAAGTTTTTTTAAAGATTTGCGTGTCGGACACGTGTCCGACACGCTCGGACCCGCGTCCGACATGCGGTCAATATTTGAGAACACGCGGTCAACTCTCCGACACGTTCAGACACGTTTTTTTGACACGCAATCAACTTTTTCAGACACGCGGTCAACGCTTGGACACATTTTTTTTTTAAAAAAAAATCTTAATTTTATTTTGTTAACTAAATATAAAAGAAATAATTTATAAATTAACTTTTTTCTGTTATAAAATTTGACAAGAAAAATTAACAAAGTACGAAAAATTATTTATATTTATATTTATGTTATGAAATTTAAATATTTGATTGGTTATATGACTTATTATGGACTCTTATATGTATAAAATATAAAATATATTATATATATTAAAATTTTTATTTAATATCAAAACGTGTCCCAACGTGTCGAAATATGACATTTTATAGAATTAACGTGTCAGCGTGTCGTGACGTGTCGTGTCCCGTGTCTGTGTCCGTGCATCATAGACAATGACCATCGTTTAAAAGGATAAATATGTTTTCCTATTTTTCTAACATTAGTTTACTTAAGTCGTATTTAATGTATATAATTAATTACAAAAATAAATTTTAAATATTATATATTATGGACTCATATACGAGGCTCATTAAGTGACGAGCCCAATAACGGACAATCCAAGATGCTAATCAAGTATAACTATGGAAAGATATCCATTAAAGATATCAGTCCTAATACAACAACATGACATATGGGCTCGGGGCGTCATCAGAGACACTAAAGGTTCAGAATCCACTACCCCCAGGTAAACTCTATAAATAGAAGGTAAAACCTACAGGTAGTCAGGTACGGTACTTTCTCTCTCTTACTGTTATGTTGTCACTGCGCGCGCACACACACCCCTTTTGACAAAGCCGTTATTGTTCTTCTGTGCACAGTGATCTGCTTGACTCAAGGGTATCTCATCCATAGATACCTTAGAGAGGGAACTAGATCCAAGAGTAATATACTAGTCCATTGGACTAAACATCTTTGTCTCTAAGACATAACACTGGGGACGTCTGTGGGGAATCGGCAAATTTGATATTCCCACGATTTTGACTGAAGATGGAAATTCGTACAAGGAGTAACAACCAACAGCCACAACCTCCCAATCATCCATTGGATCCTGTTTTGGAAGAAGTGAATCAACCTCAGAACCAACCAGAAAACGAAGTGGACTATGATGCGGTCCATGTCAGCGACGACATCTCGGACACTGCCTCTATGCCATCCCCCTACAACCAGGTTGCGAACCCAGCTCCACCTCATCCTCAGAATCCTGCGGATGCAGCTACCCGCATTGCGCATGCTACAGATCCTGACTCCCGTCTTGCTCAAAATGCATTCACCGCGATTATACGGCGGATGAAGGATATGGAGAATCGAAACAATCTCCAACGACGAGAAGATTTCAGGAGAATTCAGGAGGAAAACACAAGGAGGATGCAAGATTTGGAGCGACGCTTACTGGAGCTGAGGGGATTGGGATCTGAAGGGGTTCAGATCCGAGATGGTAATGATCAGGACGAGGATCATAACCCGGGTACTCAAATCTGGGTTAGAGAAACTGAGATCCAGGGAAGATTAAATGTTGGAGTAGCTGTGGATCCAAATCTGGGGAGCCTTGAAAATAATAATCATAATGCGAATATGCGACCTCTTTCCCAAAATTCTACGACAAGGGGAAATATGCAGAGAAACCGGGAAGAAACACTTCTTAACCGAGATGCTCAACCTGTCAGAGGGCGTGTTGAACCCGGTGTTTATAGGAGGAAGTACAGTAGGGGGCAGTACAATAACAGCCCATTTACCGGCGAGATACTAAATGCTCCATTCCCGGAGGAATTTGATTCGGCACACTTGCCGAAATATGATGGAAGTCAGGATCCTCAGGTTCATATAGATGCATTCGACACAGACATGTATATCCGTGGAATTGATGAGCCCATCATATCCCGAATATTTGCTACAACCTTAACTGGAGCTGGTGATAACTCTCCCAAATAAGAGTTAATTTTTTATTTTTATGATGAATTTGTTGCATAAATTCCATATAAGTTGACCTCTTTGCATGATAAATGAGTTAAATGTTGCATATTTATGATTGAATGCTTTGAGATGACTAAGTATTGAAAATAAGACAATATCCCTTGATTTTGGGTAAGAAAAGATGACTTGTTGAGTGTTTGTCTAGTGCAGGAAAAATTGACGTAGGAATGTTGTAGCAGAGAAGATGACGAAATAATGATATAGCAAGCGCTACAACATGACAACGTGGACAAAGGAACAATCGAACTTTTGAAATTCAAAAGTTAATTAATTCCCAACAAATGGATAAGACACCAGCAAGAAAATACAAGGATCAAGGACGAATTCAAAGATTGAGTCCTATCCCAAAATCCCAAAGAACAAGGACAACAAACCTTTACTCGGTCAACAACAACATTGGCACAAGAAATCCAAGAAAATCAAGATCTTATCCAAGCAAGTGCCAACAGCCCAAGAATCTAGGGATACGGTAAGGCTGCAACAATAAGATTCATGGGTTTTCACTCCTAACCCTAAGCCCAATCATCCAACCACTTTTCCTATTTAAAGAGGAGTCCCCCACTGATTAAAAAAAGGAGTTTTAGGACGGTTTCAAGGAGAGTTCAGAGAGGTTCAAGGTTTGAGAAGTCAGAAGCGAGTGAGGACATTTTAGAGAGAGAAAGTAAGGTTCTTGGAGGAGGAAAAGCTGCTGGAGCAGTGCTGGAGCAAGGCAGTGACAACGTTTTCCTACAACATTCGTTTTCATCTTTATTTTTGTTTTCCAATGTGTTCTTTCTTTCTTTTCTCTGTTTTATTTAATTCTATTATGAGCTAATTTGCTCTATAGGTTAGGTGATAAAGTACCTATGTTGTAACATTGAGATGTATGCCTAAACTTTGTTTATGTTAATGTTTAATTAGTTATTCAACGAGTTTGCTTAATCTTATTCATGTGTGCATGTCGAGAGATACATATGTGATATTGAGGAGGTTGGGGACGAGAGGTTTCCGAATCCAGACCCTTGTTGAATTGTGTGGATTAATCAGATTAAAATTAACTTAATTAAGTTGTGGGTAGAGAGATCATTCACACCACAAAGCCTAGAACTTGAACTTGAACAATTCAGTAATTAGTTCGACCATAGAGAAGTGGGAATTAGTTATTGGATATATATGTTAGGTTGGTCAAAAGCCCCAGCATACCTTAGTGTTCGGTTACTAGTTAAACATTGATATAGCATTGTTAAAGCATAGTTTCAGTATTGCTGTATCAGGGAAATTGAACCTGACCTATATCTCATCCATCATCTTAATACCTATTAATTTAGTTTACTGTTTTCTTAATTTTAATTGTCTTTTATTTTATAAATCCAATCATCAAAATCAATCTCTTACCTACTTTCTTCACTTAAATAATCATTACTTGACACTTATCTCCGTGGGAACGATACTTGGACTCATACATCCCTTTATTACTTGTGACACGTGCACTTGTGTATTTGTGTGGAAGATTTAATTGATTACAAATTGCACAACAAATTTTTGGCGCCGTTGCCGGGGATAATTATAAAGTTGTTTTTATTTTAGTGAAGAATTTTAATTCTTTTATATCCTTTACCTTTCTCCTTACTGTTTTCAAGTTGTTAATTGCAGCGTATGAGCAGTTCTTCTTCAAAGCAAGAAACAGATTTTGATCCGGAGATTGAAAGAACATTTCGAGCAAGAAGGAGACGACAAAGACGCAGCAATTCTGCAGCAATACCTAACATGGCAGAAAGGCTGAGAAACGGTGAAGAGGATGAACCTGGACATAACAATGAAGGTCCAAATCAGGTTGAGATTCCAATCAGAGCGCATGCAATTCCTACGCTCAACAATCTGCATTCTGGAATCGTTCAACCTGATATAGCAGCAAAAAAATTTGAGCTGAAGCCAGTGATGTTTAACATGCTGCAGACCATTGGTCAATTCAATGGACTGCCTAGTGAAGACCCTCACCTTCACCTCAAGAATTTTATGGATGTAGCAGACACTTTCAAAATCAGAGGAGTTACATCCGATGCTCTAAAGCTGAAGTTGTTCCCATATTCCCTCACCAACAAAGCTAAAGCATGGTTGAATTGTTTACAACCACAGTCAATCCGAAGTTGGGAGGAGTTGGCAGACAAGTTTTTACTGAAGTCCCTCCCATGAAGGCAGCCCAATACAGGAATGATATATCAACCTTCAAGCAATTGCAAGAAGAGTCATTTTATGAGGCTTGGGAGAAGTTCAAGGATCTGTTGAGGAAGTGCCCAAATCATGGCATTCCCGAATAGATTCAAATGGAGACATTCTATAATGGGCTTAATGGACCAACAAAGAGTATGGTCGATGCATCATCTGGAGGAGCCCTTTTAGAAAAGACATATACAGAAGCATATGCAATATTAGAGAGGATGGCAGTCAACAACTATCAGTGGCCTGTAGAAAGATCAAGTTCAACACCAAAGAAGGCTATTGGAGTTTGGGAACTCGATGCTGTAACAGCACTCTCAGCACAAATTTTAGCTTTGAACAACTCTATCAAGACGCTGAATATGTCTACTGAAGCTAAAGCACAACCAGTCAATTCCATAACTGATGCTATATCGTGTGTTTTTTGTAATGGTCCCCATGTTTATGATAACTGTCCACAAAACCCTCAATCTGTTTGTCTTATAGGTAATTTCAACAGGAACAACAATCCATATTCAAATACCTATAATCTCGGATGTCACCCAAATTTTTCCTATTCTCAAGGACAACAACATGGACAACATCAAGGACAACAACAAATGCCCTCAGATATAGCAGGAAGGTCATATAAAGCTCCATACCCTCCTGGATTCATGCAGCAGCATCATCAACCTAGACAGCACACTGATACATCAAGTACACTGGAAAGCATGCTGAAAGATTACATGACAAGGAGTGATGCTATAATTCATAATCAAGCTGCATCAATCAAGAATTTGAAGACTCAAGTAGGTCAATTGGCAGAAGCACTTAGAAGCAGACCTCAAGGAACCTTGCCAAGCAATACTGAAGTCCCAAAGAAAAATGGAGAAGAATAGGTCAATGTTATATCATTGCGGAGTGGTAAAGCCGTAGATGAACAAGAAGTTATAAAGAACTACCATGAGCAGAAACAGAAAGCATTGAGCCAGATTGAAGAAGATAAAGTTGCTGAAGAGGTGGAAAATCATGATCAACCCAAAGAACCTCAAGTTGCTGACACTGAGAATATTGCTATAGCAACACCACAGCAAGGTCAGACCGTCAACAAAGCAAAAAGACTACCACTTCCCTTCCCTCAAAGATTGCAGAAGCAAACTGATGACAAGCAATACAAGAAGTTCCTTGATGTTCTAAAACAGTTGCATATCAATGTACCCTTGGTTGAAGCTCTCGAGCAAATGCCAAGTTATGCCAAATTCATGAAGGACATCTTGGAAAAGAAGAGGAAGCTGGAGGAATATGAGACAGTAGCTCTCACCCAAGAAAGTAGTCAATACTACCTCAACAAGTTACCACCAAAGTTAAAAGATCCAGGGAGTTTTACTATTCCTTGTACTATTGGTAACCAATATGTAGGTAATGCATTATTAGATTTAGGCTCAAGTATTAACCTTATGCCTAAAAGTATTTTCAGGAAGCTTGGAATAGGAGAAGCACATCCAACCACTGTTGCGCTATTGATGGCTGATAGATCAATAACTTATCTAGAAGGAAAAATTGAAGATGTGTTGGTAAAAGTGGATAAGTTCATTTTTCCCGCTGACTTTATTGTTCTTGACTTTGAAGCAGATAGGGAAGTGCCCATCGTTTTGGGGAAGAGCATTCTTAGCCACCAGACGAGCAGAGATTGATCTTGAGAAAGGAGACTTGACTATGCGAGTTAATAATGAGCAAGTTACATTCAATGTACTCAAAGCCATGAAGTATCCTGAACAAGTGGAAGAATGTGCTAGCATGGACACCATTGATGCAGTTCTGCTACAGCAATGAAAACAGCAAACAAAGATAGAACCACCTAATGTTGCTATAACAGAAGAATGTACAAACGATGAAGAGGAGATGAAGGAATGTCTAGCATGGATGGATTCCCAACCAACAAGGCCATACAAGAAGAAACACTTTGAGTCCCTTGGAGAAAGAGTGATAAAGACACTCAAACCATCCATAGAAGAACCTCCAATCCTTGAGCTCAAACCACTGCCCCAGCATCTTAAATATGCATATTTAGGAGATGAAAATACTTTACCTGTTATTATTTCATCTTTTGTCTCTGATGCAGAAACGGAGCAGTTGCTAAAAGTACTAAAGGAGCATAAAAGAGCCCTCAGATGGAGCATAACAGACATAAAAAGAATTATCCCTACATTCTGCACACACAAAATATTGCTGCAAGAAGGCTACAGCAGCACTGTGCAGCCTCAAAGAAGGCTGAATCCTATGATGAAAGAAGTTGTCAAGAAAGAAGTGATTAAATGGCTTGATGCAGGAGTAATATACCCCATTTCAGATAGCCAATGGATAAGTCCTGTGCAATGTGTGCCAAAGAAAGGAGGAATCACAGTTGTGAAGAATGAGAAAAATGAGCTTATACCAACAAGAACTGTGACCGGATGGAGAATATGCCAGGATTATAAGAAGCTTAATGATGCTACAAGGAAGGACCACTTCCCCTTGCCATTCATTGATCAAATGTTGGACAGACTGGCAGGGAAGGAGTTCTATTACTTTTTAGATTGATATTCGGGCTACAACCAGATTGCTGTAGCTTCAGAAGATCAAGACAAGACCACATTTACTTGCCCGTATGGAACATTTGCCTTTAGAAGGATGCCATTTGGATTATGCAATGCACCAGCGACCTTCCAAAGGTGTATGATGGCAATATTCACAGATATGGTGGAAAATTTTGTGGAAATATTCATGGATGATTTCTCAGTCTTTGGAGAATCATTTGAATCTTGTCTTGAAAATTTATCAAAAGTACTCAAGAGATGTGAAGAGACTAACCTAGTACTGAATTGGGAGAAATGTCATTTCATGGTCAAGGAAGGTATAGTCTTGGGTCACAAAGTATCAAAGGATGGACTAGAAATTGATAGAGCAAAGATATCAGCAATTCAGAAGCTGCCCATACCCGTTAATGTTAAGGGAATCAGAAGCTTTTTGGGGCATGCTGGATTCTATAGGAGGTTCATCAAGGACTTCTCAAAAATTTCCAGACCTATATGCAGATTGCTGGAGCAAAACACCCCCTTCGTAATTGATGATCAATGCAAGGCAGCATTTGAAGAATTGAAGCAGAAGCTTGTTACAGCACCCATAATTGTTGCACCCGATTGGACTTCACCATTTGAAATCATGTGTGATGCTAGTGAATGTGCCATTGGTGCAGTGCTTGGTCAAAGAAAGAATAGGATATTTCATCTTATCTATTATGCTAGCAAAACGCTTACAGGGGCACAATTTAATTATACAGTCACTGCAAAAGAACTTTTATCTGTTTTTTTTGCATTTGAAAAGTTTAGATCTTATTTATTTGGTGCTAAAGTGACTTTTTTACTGACCATGCAACCATCAAATATTTGGTGGAG
Organism: Gastrolobium bilobum; assembly: GCF_033153095.1. Taxonomy (NCBI): domain Eukaryota; kingdom Viridiplantae; phylum Streptophyta; class Magnoliopsida; order Fabales; family Fabaceae; genus Gastrolobium; species Gastrolobium bilobum. Next base: position 506,105 of record NW_026898407.1, read on the forward strand.
AAAAAGGACTCAAAGCCAAGATTGATAAGGTGGATTCTTTTACTTCAAGATTTTGACTTGGAGATTAAAGATAAAAAGGGCACAGAGAACCAAATAGCAGAACACCTATCAAGGCTAGATGATGGAAGGTCAGAAGTTGATGAAGAACCAGTGAAAGATGAATTCCCAGATGAGCAGCTGTTTGCTATTGACTATGCTATAGCACCATGGTACGCTGATATAGCAAACTTCTTGGTGAGTGGAATAATGCCAAATCATAAGAACTCACAGCAGAGAAAGAGGTTCATCCATGACTGCAAATATTATCTTTGGGATGAACAATACTTATTTAAGAGATGCCCAGACCAAATTTTAAGAAGATGTGTGCCGGAAGAGGAGATGCAATCTATACTTGAACATTGTCACTCATCTCCCTATGGTGGCCACTATGCTGGAGTCAGAACAACATAAAAAATGCTACAATCAGGTTTTTACTGGCCCTCTTTATTTAAAGACTCACATGTGTTTGTTTCAAGTTGTGATAGGTGCCAAAGAACCGGAAATGTATCAAGGAGACATGAAATGCCCCTCAATCCCATCTTGGAAGTTGAATTATTTGACGTTTGGGGCCTAGATTTCATGGGACCATTCCCACCTTCGTTTGGAAATCAATATATCTTGGTGGCAGTGGACTACGTCTCTAAATGGATAGAAGCAGCAGCATTACCCACCAATGACTCCAAAGTGGTTTGGAAGTTCCTCAAAAAGAATATCTTCACAAGGTTTGGCACACCAAGAGCAATCATAAGTGATGAAGGAAGCCATTTTTGCAGTAAGCAATTTGAACATCTTTTGGCCAAATATGGAGTGAAGCACAAGATTGCTACAACATACCATCCTCAGACCAGTGGGCAAGTTGAAGTGTCCAATAGAGAAATCAATAGGATCTTAGAAAAGGTGGTAAATCTTTCAAGAAAAGATTGGTCATTCAGATTGGATGACTCACTATGGGCATATAGGATTGCTTACAAGACAGCATTAGGTGCATCTCCATACAGAATCGTCTACGGCAAGGCATGTCACCTACCTGTTGAGTTAGAGCATAAATCATACTGGGCTATATCAAAGCTGAATCTGGACGAACAAGCAGCTGGACAGAAGATAATGCTACAGCTAAATGAACTGGATGAGTTCAGGATGAATGCATATGAAAATGCCAAACTTTACAAAGAAAACATGAAGAAATGGCATGATAATAAGATCCTGCCAAGGGAATTTGAGCAAGGTTAACAAGTTCTTCTATTTAACTCAAGGCTCAAGCTCTTTCCAGGCAAGCTCAAATCAAGGTGGACATGACCCTTTAAGGTTGCACATGTGTATCCCTATGGAGCTATTGAAATTATGAATGAAAAAGATGGGAGCACATTCAAGGTTAATGGACAAAGGCTGAAACACTATTGGGGAGATCAAAATATCAAGGAGACAACCATTATCTCCTTGATTGAACCAAGTTGAATCTAATGAGAAATAAGTCAGGCTGAAGACTATAACACAAGCGCTTTTGGGAGGCAGCCCAAAGTTTAATTAGGAAGTTTTTTAATTAAATGCATTTTAATTTCAGTATTTTAAATTATTGCAAGTATTAAATTTTGTATTTTCAATTATTAGAATTAGGATAAGTTAGTTTCATGTTCTTTTTTTTAATTAAGATGTTTTGCAGGGAGAAAAAGGGTGTTGATACCCATTAAATAAAAATAGAGGAACTCAGGCTGCAGCACAAGGTCATGGGAAATTAAAACCCATAGCAATTGGGTTGTAATAAAAGGATCGGGCTAAGCAAGCTTCAGGCCCAATTCAGATGCAGCAATTGAAGTCAATATAATGTGCAGTAGGCCCAATGGTAAAATTTTCAGAAGCTGCCACATCATCACTGACGCTATAACAGTGCAACGGTTGAAAATTCAAGGAAGGGATGAAACGACATAGCTGGCAGACTTGTAAGCACATTCTGATGCAGCACCGTCCAATTCACCCAGCCATCAACAATGAACCGTTGTGACCCCTTGTGCATTTTACCCCAATATAAAAGTCAGGTTCCATGTTTTCTACCTTCATTATCGTGTTTGTACTGAATTTCTGAGTAAAAATTTCTCTCTTCCAATTCCATCTTCAAGAAAAAATCTTGCAAAAACTCAAGCCACAACAAAGGCTTGAGCTTGCAGTCCCCCAACCTTTTTTCTTTTTTTCTTTCACCCGAGGCAACCAAACTGAGTTTGGAGTGGAACAATGGAGACCTCAAGCACTCGAAGTGGCAAGGTTAGGGCAAGGACCAGTGGGAGCAGCTCTCAGTCAGAACCAGTCCCCTCTTTCTCCACCGAAAGAGCAATGCAGAGGCATGAGATCATGCTCAAGCGGACACCATCACCAGACAAGGGCTTCGTCAAAGACCCCCTTAACTCTAATGACTGCCCATCATACATCTCGGACATCATCGAGGCTCATCATTGGAGAACCTTCTGTTTACATGAGAAAGATGGTGTACTCCCCATCATCCGAGAATTTTATGCCAATATGCCCCAAGGAAGACCTTCAAAGGTGGAAGTAAGAGGGAAGGCTGTATCATTTAGTGCTGCTGCTATTCAGAAAATCTACAACCTGCCCAAGGTTGTGTATGAATTTTATAAATGGAAGAATACCTCCGATCAAGAAAAATTACAAGAAGTGCTAGAAGAATACTGTAGGCCAGGGACCGAGTGGACCGTGACACCTCAACAGCATATGTCGTTTTCAAGAACCACACTCAAGCCTGAAGTTAGAGTGTGGTATCATTTCCTGAAAAATAGATTGATGCCCACGTCTCACACTGAGACATTTTCAAAAGACATAGCAGTCTTGCTCTGTTGTTTGTTGGATGGAAGGCCTATTGATGTAGGCCGAATTATTCATTCTGAAATCTTGGCTCGTGTCAAGGCTGATAGTGGTTACTTGTGGTTTCCAGGTTTAATAACTCGTTTGTGCAGGGAAGCCAAAGTACCAATTGGAGATGAAAAGGAGAAAATCAAAATGAATGGAGAAATTTCCCCTGCTGCTGCAAAGAGAATATCAAAGAAGGCTGAAGAGTTAGCACAAAGCAGTGCTACTGTAACTCCCCAGAAAGATGATGACACAACACCACCTGCTGAAGATGCTGAAATTTGGGAGAAGATTGATAAGAGGATAAAGAAGATAGAGAAAGACCAACTGGAGACAAGAGAACTTGTGATAAACAAGTTGAAAGATATTGACAATTTCATCTTAGGCCAGTTGAGATTTCTCAATTATGCACCTCAAGCCTCTGATGCAGCAATGCCGATGCAGCAAGGGAGTGATGATGAGGGAGAAAAAGAAGAAGAAATGGAAGAGGAGGTTGAGCAAAAAGATGAAAACATGGAAGATAACCCCTCAGACCAAGAAGAGCAAGATGAAGACTAGATCATAACTTGTAATAGTTTTTATTTAGAAGAAGGAAAAACATCTAGGTTATATTGCTCTTTTATTTTCTTTTTGCTATGTGTAATCCCCTGCATCACTTAGAAAATTAATGAAAAAGAGAACATGTTTGCTAGTTAGTTAGATTGTAAATTCGGTAAATTTAAATTTCAGTTTTGTTTGAATAAAGAAGTTAGGTTATATGTTACAACATGAAAATAAGAAAAAGAGTTGGAGAAAATGCCTCAATAAGGAGTAACAAGAAGTTAGAAATTAATGATGCATCAATAAGGTAAACCAGATTGCATCTTTATCTATGTTGTTATGATCCTTTTTGCTGTAGCAGGACAACAGTAGTTACGTAGAGTGAGAGTAAGTGCTCTTCAATTTGAAAGGCAATGAAAGTATGAATTGAAGGCTGAAATGATTAAGGCAGAAGGCAATTGGAGTCATTGAACATTCAAGCACAAAGAATGAACTTGAAAGCAAGAGAAGACGAAAGAGTTGATTACGGATGAGGACTTAGGATTCAAGATTTGATCGATTTGAATCTTACCATATGAGTAAGTTTTGAAGGCTATAAAGGTGAAAGAAGCCAAGCTAATGGAAGTGCAAAAGCACAAGTGAAAAAGAAAGCCCTTCACAAAAAGAAAAATCAAAGTCAAAAGACAAAAATAAAATAAGTGCCAATGCACATGAGCAAAGCTCACAAAAATAAAAGAAGGAGCCAAAGTCAAAAGAAAAGCAAGAAATGTGGACACTCGTTCCTTCAATTAGCTACACATAGGATTTGATTCAAGATTGGCAAAGTATGGATACAGCAACTAAGTCTTATGATTCTTAGTTTGATGCTCTCAAGTGGATCAAGCCATCAAGGAAGTGCTTCACACACACACACACACACACACACACACACACACTCAATACTCCAGAAGCAAGAAGCCAAGATAAGTTAAGCTAACAAGGTTCCCAAAGTGGAAGTGAAAGCTAAGGTTGAAAGGCAACTCTCACGTGTACATTGCTGTTGGAATGCTACATCAGAACTGCTCATTTCATTAATAGTCATTGCTGCAGTTATGCTACTGAATTTATGCAGAACAATTAATCATTCTCTTCTTTGTTACTCGAGGACGAGCAACGTTTTGAGTTTGGAGTGTGATAACTCTCCCAAATGAGAGTTAATTTGTTATTTTTATGATGAATTTGCTGCATAAATTCCATATAAGTTGACCTATTTGGATGATAAATGAGTTAAATGTTGCATATTTATAATTGAATACTTTGAGATGACTAAGTATGGAAAATAAGACAATATCCCTTGATTTTGTGTAAGAAAAGATGAGTGTTTGTCTAGTGCAGGAAAAATTGACGTAGGAATGCTGTAGCAGAGAAGGTGACGAAGTAATGATATAGCAAGCGCTACAGCATGACAGCGTGGACAAATGAACAATCAAACTTTTGAAATTCAAAAGTTAGTTAATTCCCAACAAATGGATAAGATACCAGCAAGTAAATACAAGGATCAAGGACGAATTCAAAGATTGAGTCCTATCCCAAAATCTTAAAGAACAAGGACAACAAACATTTACTCGGTCAACAACAACATTGGCACAAGAAATCCAAGAGGCTGTTTGGATGGGCTTTTTCCCTCCCAAAAGCCGCTTTTTTAAAAAACTAAAGTGCTTCTGGAAAAAAATTTAGTGTTTGGATGTTAACTTAAAAAATAAGCAGAAGTCAAGAAAAAGCTAAAATCTTCCTTTTTCTAAAAGTTAAAATTTCTGGCTTATGAGAAAAGGAGAAGCAAAAGCCACTTTAACCCATCAGCTTCCTTCGATTGTTTCCATCTTCTTCGCTCAGAGAAAAAACGTCCATAGAAGGCGGAGTCTCCAGCGACAGTGGCAGTGGTTGTGACTCCATGCCTTCATACCTTCTGAATGTTACATTTTAAAGATTTTCAGTTTCAGGGTAACTAATACAAAATCCAGACAACATTTTTACAAGATATTGATATGCATCAAGCCATCAACCTTCAAGAAGAGACTTGTCACAATGAAAATACCTACAACCAACAATTCCAAGACTGAATTTTCACAAAAACCCAAAAGGGAAATTTCGAAATCACCAGTGTCTTCTGCTTTTCTAGATTCCAAATCAAGATCTTGGAGTCGAGTACCATGCTGTTAAAGCACATCCTCCACCATGGATACCATTGAAAACGAAAATGCCCCCATAACAAAAAAGTTTTTGAAGCGGAGTGGGTGTTCCCTGTGATGGGTGTCTGATGGTGTGGGATGTATGTGTTCAATATAAAGATGTATTTTTTGTGGTTTGTTGAGGATGGTTAAGGCAGAAGTGTTTTTGAAGTGGGTTTATCATATTTTTGAAGTTTCATATGGTGGTGACCGGTGAAGTGTGTTTGGGAACACCAAGAAGAAGAAGCCATGGAACTGTGATATGTTGTGTCCTTTTCGGTAATTTTGTTATTTAGAAGTACTTTTTTATTTTAACATCCAAACAACAATTTTACTTGGAAGCACTTTTAAATTTCACATCCAAACATAAATTAATTTTAACTTTTAAAAAAAGTTCTTTAAAAAAAAACAACTCATATAAAGCTCTTTTTTTAAAAGCCCATCCAAACGGGCCCCAAGAAGATCAAGATATTATCCAAGCAAGTGCCAACAGCCCAAGAATCTAGGGATACGATAAGGCTACAGCAACAAGATTCATGGATTTTCTCTCCTAACCCTAAGCCCAATCATCCAACCACTTTTCCTATTTAAAGAGGAGTCCCCTACTGATTAAAAAAAGGAGTTTTAGGACGGTTTCAAGGAGAGTTCAGAGAGGTTCAAGGTTCAAGAAGTCAGAAGCGAGTGGGAACATTTTAGAGAGAGAAAGTAAGGTTCTTGGAGGAGGAAAAGCTGCTGGAGCAGTGCTGGAGAAAGGCAGTAACGACGTTTTCCTACAGCATTCATTTTGATCTTCGTTTCTGTTTTCCAATGAGTTCTTTCTTTCTTTTCTCTGTTTTATTTAATTCGTTTATGAGCTAATTTGCTCTATAGGTTAGGTGATAAAGTACCTATGTTGTAACATTGAGATGTATGCGTAAACTTTGTTTATGTTAATGTTTAATTAGTTATTCAACGAGTTTGCTTAATCTTATTCATGTGTGCATGTCGAGAGATACATATGTGATATTGAGGAGGTTGGGGACGAGAGGTTTCCGAATCCAGACCCTTGTTGAATTGTGTGGATTAATCAGATTAAAATTAACTTAATTAAGTTGTGGGTAGAGAGATCATTCACACCACAAAGCCTAGAACTTGAACTTGAACAATTCAGTAATTAGTTCGACCATAGAGAAGTGGGAATTAGTTATTGGATATATATGTTAGGTTGGTCAAAAGCCCCAGCATACCTTAGTGTTCGGTTACTAGTTAAACATTGATATAGCATTGTTAAAGCATAGTTTCAGTATTGCTGTATCAGGGAAATTGAACCTGACCTATATCTCATCCATCATCTTAATACCTATTAATTTAGTTTACTGTTTTCTTAATTTTAATTGTCTTTTATTTTATAAATCCAATCATCAAAATCAATCTTTTACCTACTTTCTTCACTTAAATAATCATTACTTGACACTTATTTCCGTGGGAACGATACTTGGACTTACACATTCTTTTATTACTTGTGACACGTGCACTTGCGTTTTTGTGTGGAAGATTTAATTGATTACAAATTGCACAACAACTGCACAGGCATGGTTTTCAACCCCGCATGCTAATTCCATTGGATCTTTTGAAGAGTTTGGAGAAAAGTTCTTGTTGAACTTTGCAACAAGCAAGAAGCATCCGAAGTCTGAATTCGCACTCGGAAAGATACGACAGCAACCCGAAGAAACTCTCCAGAGATATTTGAACCGATTTAAAGATGCGGCGTTGCAAGTACCGAGTTTGCAGGAAAACATCTACGTGCACCTAATTGTAGCCGATTTAAATGGATCATCTCGGCTAAGAAAGTCAATCTATAAGGATCCTGTAAGGACGTTAGAGGAGTTCAGAACCCGGTCAAAGAAGAATCTAGAACTCGAACAAATGGAGACATCAAATGCGCAGGGTGATGAGAACAAGAGGATAAGCCCAAAATGGAGAAGCTCGGCTCCAAGAGAAAAAGAACGACCCAATAATAAAAAGAAGGAATCTTGCGGAAGAAACACAGATGATAGATACCAGGTTAGAAGATATGAAAAGTACACCCCGCTAATTGTGTCGCACTCTCAAATATGGAGGGAAGTGGCAATGACCGACATGAAGAAAGCAGAAAGACCCCAGCCCATATTTGACAGAGGAGGCCTGGATAGGTCCAAATTATTTGCCTTCCACAATGGACCGAGACATACCACTGATCAATATTGGGATCTCAGAGACGCTGGAAAAATTTGTCAGAGAAGGAAAACTGGTCAATATGTTATCAAGATGCAGGGTTTGAAAAATAATAAAAGGAAAACTGGAGGTCGGAATAAAAGCAAAATCCCAGCACCCGAAAAGAAAAAGAAAGAAGATAAAAACCAAAAGGATGACTCCAACAATGATGAATTTCCCGAAGCCGAGTTTGACTTCAATGTGATTAGTGGAGCCCTCGGGGGAGGAGGAGATACATTAAGTGTAAGATGAAGGTACCTCAGATAATTGCTTTCAATCAGAGATCGTCCGAGGTTTAAATAGGATCCCCGTAAGCCAGATCTTCCTTTACTCTATTTTACTAAAGAAGACATGCAAGGTGTGCTACCAGGACATGTAGATGGTCTGGTCATCACTGGAACCCTGGTTAATTACCGAGTTAAAAAGATTTTCATAGATGCAGGAAGCTGTGCTGACATCGTCCTATGGGATACTTTCAAAAAGATGAACATGGATGCAGAGGATCTCAAGCCTTGTAAGACAACCCTGATAGCTTTTAATGGAGAAAATACACCCCCTAAAGGCTATATAGATCTCAGGTTAACCCTAGGAACCACAGAGGCGTTCAAATCAGAACGCATAAGGTTCATCGTGGGTGACTTCCCCTCTCCATATAATATCATCCTTGGAAGACCAATCCTACATAAATGGGACATGATGGTTTCCACAAATCATCAAAAGATAAAGATGGTAAGCAACAAGAATAAATTCATCACCATTCATGGGGATCAAAAAGAGTCGAGAGAATGTTACTTTGAAGCTGTCAAGGAAAATGAAGGTGAGCACCTGAGTCCACCTCGGATTCGTCCAGGAGACAAAGTCGGGAAAAAGGTAACCCCTCACCATTCAAGTAAACCAATTAATATGGTTGAATTGGATATGAGGGAAGAAGTTGTTCTCCCTAGACCAGAACTAGATGGCGAACTAGAAGACCTTATGTTGGGAGACAAACTCGATCAGTTTACCAAAATTGGTAAGACCATCAACCCCAGTGTTAAGGTAGAGTTGACTGAATTCCTCAAAAGCAACAAAGATGTGTTCGCGTGGAAATCATCCGAGATCCCAGGCATTGATCCCAAATTCTGCTGCCACAAGTTGGAAATTTATCCCGGATCAACACCAGTGGCACAAAAGAAAAGAAAGATGGGGCCAAAGAGAAAACAGGTCTTAGAAGAACATGTCAAAGAGTTGCTTGATGCCAGGTTCATACGAGAAGTTCAATACACCACTTGGCTCGCCAACATCGTTATGGTAAAAAAGCCTAGAGGAAAATGGAGGGTCTGCACAGATTATACAAACCTCAATAAGGTATGTCTAAAAGACTCTTATCCTATGCCTAACATAGACCAGCTGATAGACAACTCTACTGGGTTCCAATTGCTATCCTTCATGGATGCTTATTCCGGCTACAATCAGATCCCAAAGTACCCAAAAGATAAAAAAACAGCCTTTATCACTGAAAGAGCAAATTACTGCTACAATGTGATGCCTTTTAGGCTTAAAAACTTTGGAGCCAGTTATTTCGGCCTCAGACCACCGCCATTCTTCTCGTCTCCTTGTTCTCTGTCTGGATCTGTGACTGTTTCACTGATCGGACTTCATTTGATAATCTGTTTGGTTGATTTTATCGCTGGTTGTTAATTTTTTTATTGAAGAATGGCCGAGAATGACAGTTCTTTGATCTTATCTGGTAAGAGCACACGTTCTACATCTCTTCTTGCTTCTTGCACTGATTTTAAAACCTCATGGATTTTGGATTCTGGTGCAACTGATCATATGGCTTGTCGTACTGAGTTGTTTTGTTCTTATCATCCTATTGTTGGTAGTCATACTATATCCGTAGCTGATGGATCCCATAAATCAGTTATTGGTTCTGGTAACATTCAAATTCAACCTTCCTTGTTTCTTAAAAATGTTCTTTATGTTCCTCAGCTTTCTACTAATCTTATCAACACTCAAAAACTTACAACTGATTTGAATTGTTCTATCATATTTTTTCCTTCTCATTGTGTTATTCAGGATCTTTCCATGAAGAAGACAATTGGAGTTGCTAATGAACAGGATGGGTTGTATCATCTCCTTCCAGACCATGCTAGCAAAAATCAGTTATTAATGACACGTCATCCTTCTACTGCAGAGTCTATGATTTGGCTCCATCACAAGCGTCTGGGAATCCACCATTTAGTCTTTTGAATTCTATGTTCCCTTCTCTGTTTCTCAATAAGTCAGTTGAGACATTTCATTGTGATGTTTGTAATTTGCAAAACACCATCGAGTGTCATTTCCTTCTAGCACTATTAAAAGCAGCAAACTTTTTTCTCTTATCTATTCTGATGTTTGGGGCCCTTCTAAAGTGCATAGTGTTTCAGGTGCAAGGTGGTTTATTTCTTTTATTGACGATTGTACTCGTGTAACATGGATATACTTGATGAAAGACAAGTCTGAAGTACCAGAGATATTTATTCGATTTCATCACATGGTTGAGACTCAGTTTGGTAAGGGTATTAAAAGACCAAGATCTGATAATGGTACTAAGTACGTCAACCAACGCCTGTCACAATTCATTTCAGACAGAGGTATGATTCATAAGCTCACATATGTTGATACCCCTCAACAAAACGGGGTTGCTGAAAGGAAAAATCATCACCTCCTTGAAGTTGCTAGAGCACTACTTTTCCAGACATCTGTTCCTAGTTCTTATTGGGGAGAAGCCGTGTTAGCTACAACTTTTTTGATCAACTGTTTACCTTCACGGGTCCTTAACAATATCAGTCCTATTCATTCCATGACTTCCTTCTTTCCTTCTGTTCCCATATTGCAGAGCCTTCCACCAAGAGTGTTTGGATGTGTTGCCTTTGTCCATGTTCATAAACAACATCGGAGTAAGTTGGATCCTAGGGCTCTTAAGTGTGTCTTCTTTGGTTATACCCTTTATAAGAAGGGGTACAAGTGTTATCATCCACCAAGTCAAAAAAAATTTGTTTCTATGGATGTCACCTTTCAAGAATCTGAATCTTATTTCCTGGGTCTTCATCGTCAGGGGGAGAACAGTTCTTCAGAAGACTCATCCCCTTCCTTCTTTGAGTCTGGATCAGTCTTGTCTGTTCCTAGTGTGTCTGCTCCTGGTGTGTCAGAACCTTCAAATACACCTGAGATACGAAAGATTTTGACACCTGAATTGGTATATCAGAGGAGGAAACAACCCATACTGTCTCACCAGCAACCTCAATCGTCTGAACCACTAATAAGTTCTGAATCTCCTGTTTCTTCTGAATCTCCTGTTTCTTATTCTAATATTATTACCTCTTCTGAATCACCAGCAACCCATACCCATTGCTTCTGCTTCTGATGACTTACCTATTGCCCCAAGAAAAGGGAAAAGATCTTGTCCCAAGAAATCTTATTCCTCCTGTCCCTCTTGTACTCAATATCCTATCTCCCAATTTGTTTCTTTTACTAATCTTTCTGTGCAGCACAAAAGCTTTGTTTCAGCACTAGATTCTATTTCAATCCCAAAATCAGTACATGAAGCATTGAAAGATGGGAATTGAGCTCAAGCCATGCAAGAGGAGATGAATGCGTTGGAGAAAAATAAAACATGGGAGGTTATTGATAGACCCAATGGAAAGAAAGCAGTAGGGTGCAGATGGGTTTATGCCCTGAAGTATAATTCTGATGGCACTCTTGAGAGATATAAAGCTCGATTAGTCGCCAAAGGTTACACTCAGACCTATGGCATTGATTATGAAGAAACCTTTGCTCCAGTTGCAAAGATGAATACGGTGATAGTCTTGTTATCCTTTGCTGCTCATTACAATTGGAATGTAAATCAATTTGACGTGAAGAATGCTTTCCTTAATGGTGAGTTAGAAGAAGAAGTCTACATGGAAATCGCTCCTGGTTTTGATTCTGTGAATGGAGAAAATAAAGTTTGTAGATTAAAAAAGGCCTTGTATGGATTGAAGAAGTCACCTCGTGCCTGGTTTGGAAGATTTACTAAGGTTATGATGACCTTAGGATACAAACAAAGTCAAGGAGATTACACTCTTTTCTTTAAGAACTCCCAAGATGGGAAACTCACTGTGCTCCTTGTATATGTTTGATGATATTATTATCACAAGTGATGATTTTGTGGAGAGACATATTCTGCAAACAAGACTAGCATCTGAGTTTGAAATTAAAGACCTTGGAAAACTGAGATATTTCCTAGGGACAGAAGTAGCTCATTCAAAAAAATGAATTTTTATCAACCAGAGAAAATATGTTCTTGATCTTCTCAAAGAAGCAGGAAAACTCGGGTGTAAACCCTCTAATACTCCTATTGAGCAGAATCACAAGATAGGCTATGAAGAGGAGGTTGATAAAGGACAATATCAACGACCAATTGAGAAATTGATATATTTGGCTCATACTAACTAGACCTAGCTTATGCTGTTAGTATTGTCAGTCAGTTTATGCACAATCCAAAGGAGAAACACATGCAGGCAGTGAAGAGAATTCTTCAGTATCTTAAAGCTACTCCTGGTAAAAGATTATTATTCCAGCGTAATGGCAATCTCTCTTTAGAAGTCTACACTGTAACAGCCTGTTGTACACCGTTATTGTTAACATTAATTATGATATTAAGCGCAGTTACAATCACACCAATTCATTTATAAAAATGCGAATAAACTTTTTCCGATTATTACGCGAGCATTTAAAACAATAAAAAGCGTAATAATTAAAAGCTGTAACCGTAACTGTAAACTCTTGCGGAATACTTATTTTAACTACTTTTACATCTTACTTTACTTATTATAAGTTACTAAGGGGTTCTCATAAACCCACTTAGTCAATTTCTCAACTTTACGTTTTTACCTTTTCGAACAAGGTTCACTAATTAATTTTCTGCGAACACACCACTACCAACCAGACCTTCCTCTCAGGTTATATTTTTGTCTTACTTAATTCCCTTTTTAACAAGCTGTCACACGCTGTAATCGGAGCTCGTTTGCTCCGGTTATCGCCGTTTGAAGTTGGAAAAGCAAAACTGCCAACCAACCACAAAACAGCTCCAAACGTCTCTCACTCCATGAATTACTGCAGAAAATACACTTAACCAATTTCTCTCAAATTTTTATACAATAAACTAGACAGCTCAAGCTTCGATTTGATTTATCATACACCTAATTTGACACACAGAAGAAGCGGGAATAAATTTCCCAAAACCGGTCCAGTACAGCCCCCAAGTGCAGGGCAAACAGGGAAGCTGTGTTCACAGTCCTCCCAAGGCCAACGCCCACCTCAGAACAATCTCATATTTTATCACAGTGTAGAAGGCACTACAAGCTTCAAAATGGCGTATGACACGTCCCTAACGGACCTCTGTGGTGGGAGATATGTTCCCCTAAAGTTCACCTAAAAATTTGCCAATTTCCCGAAAAATTCGCCGAAGTTTCCTTTGTTTTTCCAACATTTCACAAATTTGTACAAGTGGTCTATGACCTCAAATGGTACCTAATAATCAGTGGGTGGCACACACAAGGACCAGCAATGCCTTGGGGCTCTTACAACCCACAATATACAACAATTCCATATCATATACAGTAGTATACATACATGATCCATAACTCTATATATATCATATAAAAAAGGTGGCTCTGTGCCATAACTACAACATCCTACATCAACCTACATAAACATAATACATCACAGTGTCACAAATATATACAACAGACTCCCAAAATAAGCAGGCAACATCTATGCTCAGATCTACTCATCAACCATGGGCCTCTTGCCCCGAGAACGATCGTCAACTGCTGCGATACCTGAAATATATCCCCATAACGCGGGGTGAGAATGAATCTCAATAAACTTGGGGTTTATGGAGAAGTCTCCACCCAAGAGTCCACTTCCTGCAAGAAAATATCAAGTACCAAGACATAGATAACACCATATAATCCATATTAGAATTTCTGTATCATATATCTTTTCTAATAAATCTCATTTATTCTTATAATGTACTTTCTTATTAATCTTAAGTATGTTCATGTCTTATGTATAAATAAGGCTTCCATCTTATATTCGTAATGTCGTATCATATTCAATAACATACTCATAATGATTAGAGAACTAAAGTTTCCTCGGCTATACCTTATGTATACCGTGATCATATCCATAATTATTTCCTCTGTTCAGAAACCATAACTTACACTTCCAAGGCTTTATTTCATTGAAGATCATATCATATTAACTTATCATGACATAAATAATATCATATGCATGCACTATATGAATGCAACTACGCAAAGTATCAATATTAACAACAATTATATCCATACGGAAACCATAATCGCCACTGATCATGGCGGAACAAAAAGGCTGAGAAAACTCCTAAACCGAAAGCTTACCTGTCACCTCTTTCTTGCTGCTAATTTGCTATTTAATACACCGCACACTTGGTTGTCTATAAGTTGTTCGTCCACTTACTTCGTCTGATTACACTCTGTTACCGAACATATAAAAGTACCATTAATTTCCAATGAAACATACATTACTTGAAATCCAAATAATTATATTTCATATGTTAATTTCATAACCAACTCGACAACTCTATTTTCCTTGACAGTTCATTCCATATGACAAGTCTACACTTAATTTATACTTTATAACTTTGACCCTCAACTAGTTAATTACTTTACTAAATTATAGTTGACATTTCATGCACTTTTAACAAAGCTTCACGTATCTTAAACCATTTGAATCATACTTACTTATTCTAGGAAAATGCTATAAATCAATCACTTGAATTGAAAACACATAATCTATGCCCATTATTCCTTTATGGCCGAATTCTATATATAAACACATATACAATTCTTTTGGTTGTCATGTTTAACCAATTAGCTTAATTCTTGTGAAAGCATTCGTACACTATTATTCCATTAACTTGACATAAAACTAACATCAATTTCCTTATCCATTTAATACATATTGGTCGAATAGTTACATATACATATACTCATGGATTTACCATTTCATCTTAGTTAATTTCTTGTTTGATCACTAAGTAGTCTTATATAAATTATTACATAACTTTTTATCAAAACTCTAACATAAACATAGTCTACATCCTAGACTTAATTAAGATTTCACACTTTATGTTTGGTTCAAATACTAGCCAATCATCATTAAATGCCCTAAGGATCATTGTTTTACATAACCAATGAATTAAACACTTAATTTGCACAATTAATTCTAAAGGGCCAAAATACACACACTTTTACAGCATCAACATCCTGTGCCATTTTAATCACGAAAAATTAATCTTAACTCCGATTCCCCTGAATTTTGGATATGTTATAGTAGACACTTAAGGCTTTAATTTGGCGCAAACCACAATCCATTTGGAGTCTTGTAGCTTCAGATATGGATTTTTTAACATAACGGCCCCTATGTTGATCCTAAAAGGTCCATAAAGTTCTTTTGAAATTCATATACTTCATTCTTTTTTACAAACCAACTCTAAATCATATTACACTTACATTTCCACATACAACTTGATTAAACACATCCTTTAACTATTTTATCACATGATGACCGATTTGCCTAACTCAAGGTTTAATGAATTCTCTTTCAATTTTTCTATCACTTGAACCTTTAATTTGTCATCTCAATTTCATGTATTTCACTTAGGAAATATTACAAACACTTGATGTGCACATCTTTACACCCAAAATCTGAACCATATAGAGTTCATTAAACTCATCCCTTATGTGATATCAATTTCTTTTTTTGTAGTAGAGAAAACCAATCCATCACAACAACTCATTAACCAACTTAAACATAACCACTTAAATTCATCATTAAACCAACATCAAAATTATCATCATAAACAGCCCTATATCATGAATATCATCATCATTTCTAAGAGTTTCATCAAGGAAGTGAAGGTTTAATACCTTAGATAGCCTAACCAATAACTATTGATGACTTCCCTAAGCTTAGAACTATGGAATCAATCCATTTTCTCCTTCCTTTCCATGTGCAGGCGCTGCTGTCCAGAGGAGAAAAGAAGAGATTTAAAGCTTCCCAAAGTTAGAAAAATGGTGGGTTAGGATGATAGGGTGCTAAGCTACCTTTTCTATGTTGGAGTCTAGATGAAATGGTGACTAAATCATCAAGTTCTCTCTTGCTCTTTCTCCATTGAAGGTCATGAACTAAGGAAGAAGAAAGAAAGGGGAATGCAGCGTAAAAAAAAAAAAAAGAACGAAGGAAAAGGGACCGCCTAATTGAAGTCAAGTAGTCTTAGTTTATTTATTTATTTTTTGACTAACATGTCACTTTCTCATTGGTTTAAACAACCAAACTATTTGCTTGTTGCTTTCTTCCTAAACTCTACGGCCCACATAAGTGATAAGAAAGAAAAGAAAGCATAAAAACTTCATGAAGCAGCGTACAACAATTTGGTGAATGACTTTTAATGAAACTTGGTGATAAAGTACTCAACTCCACCAAATATAGATTTGTCAACATTAAATACTATTGGTTCTTTAATTCTTCATTTGACTAATCAACTATCATCTTAAATATTTATTGGTTCAATTCTATCAAATTTCCTCATCTTTTTTACTAAAGTTACGTACATGACAATTTAAAGAAGACACAACATTGCAACTTAAATAATTAAGACTAAGAATATTGTTTGACTTTTTACTAATCAAAACTCATCTTATTGCTTAATAATTAATCCATCTTTTCCTTAATTTTAATAATTAATCCAAGCATCATTTAAATAATTTAAAGATACTTTAAACTTACTAATTTCTCTAAACTAATTAATTATTCAACCTAAATTATATTTAGG